>NW_015373979.1:365828-457839 GCF_001272555.1 Dufourea novaeangliae | reverse complement strand
CTCTTTCCGATGGTAAAGATTATTTCGTTCAAAGCCATGTAGTTTTTAATATAACAGTTTAAGAGTGTAGATTCCATCATATAGAGGGCTTAATGCAATGTTCACTATTTCTACGTATCGAGACTTGTCTTAAGTCCATTCAATAAATGGTTCCGGAATTAACAAGATTTTTGTATCCCTAATTTGCTCTACGCTAAAATTTGAAATTAATATATTATTATTCCACTAATATTTTAATATACGTCTATATCGTATTTACATACCACTTGAAAAAATTAACAAATATTTTTAAATTTACTCGAATTTCAAAAGTTTCTTCTAGAATATTATTTTGTCAATTACCTCATCATCCCGAACAATACATTGTTTGGCAATTACTAAATATAATAATCAGTTCAAAAATTTAATCTTTCTTTTTATGATGCGTGTGATATTTTGTAAAATGTTTCACGAACAGACGAATAATGTGGAAATATGGCATACATGCATGTCAATTGTATGTATAAAACTTCACAGTCTTGTGAATGCAGTATCTGAATCTGATGAAATGAAAGTTGAGAATGAAACTGATAGGTCATGATAATGGTTAATATAATACGAGATAAGAGTGGCTATAAGAAGAAGAAATTGGATGCGGTATATCTAAAACGGGTCTATATCTAAATCTGAACCTGGGTTTTTATCATTTCATGTGCATAGATTTTTCCGTATAATAATGTTAATAGAATTTTACTTACTTCGTCGTGACAAAAATATGTCTGTCTGTTGTATTCTACCTCATTTATGTTAATATTATAAAATGGAAGTGGGTTACCTACTTCATATATTCGCTATACATACCAGACATCAATGGGAACAGGATATCTCGTCATACACTGTAAATTGAATTTCAACATGTAAATAGATTGTCATACAAAGATTCCCAGCATATAAATGAAAAATGAAATAATAACAAATACATAAGCGATATTACTAAATTTGTAATACGAAATTTGTGTGAATGAGAAATGTAGTTATGCTAAGTTGTGTTATTAAGACAGAAAAGATGATCAATTTTCCGTAGTCAGAAGTCGCTCATAAAAATATAATGTTCTTTTATAAGCCAAGGCAATAGATAACATTTGTCTGCCAAAATATTACTTGCCATACATATGTTTTCTAACTCCAATAAGTTATCATGAAGGAATCGTTCGTCATTTCTGTTGTAATATTATTAGTTTTAAAATATGCTATAACTATTCATAGTTTTTACGAATATAGAAGTAGCGGGCTCCTTCTGTTACTTTTAATATTTACTTCATTTTTCATTCAAAATTTATTTAATTTAAGATTTTACTGTACTCCCATTTTGAAAAATTGGGAATTATAATAAAGCAATGTAATTATTACTATGGCTGATAAAAATACATATAAGGAATCGCGAAAGATTTCTTCACATTCCATTCTTTATACACCTTCAAACTGACTATAGCTATTAATAAAATTTGAAACTTGTTATTCCTTGACATTTAAAGCTGTCAACGAAACTGCTTTGACGACTTAAACTAAATAAAGAATCCAAAAAATAAAATCAGATTTACCAAAATGTATACAGGGTGTCCCACGCAACTGGAACAGGCTATATCTCCTAAACGGTTGGGAATAGAAGAAGATGTTATAAGTAAAAGTTAAATGGTATCAGACCGTGCATAATATGCAACTAATTTTATGCACTTTAGTGCATCGGTGCATCAGAAAAATGCAACTGCGCTTTTTTTAAAATTAGAAACTTACGTTTTTGACTGCACCAATCGATGCAGTTTCTTGTGCTCTACATAAAAGTACTAACATACATATGCCCTAAACTTATTCGTTAGGAAGTTATCGAAGCTTCATGTTTACAAACATTGTAATGGAACATAACGTAGGTACTACGGAACATTTGCCGAGAGACCGAAATAATTCAGAGAACTTTTAGCTTCGATAATTTCATAACGAATAAGTTTAGAGCATAAGTATGTTAGTACTTTTATATAGAGCATAAAAAACTGCATCGATTGATGTAGTCAAAAACATAGGTTTCCATTAATTAACTTTTACTTATAACTTTTACGTATAGCCTGTTTCAGTTGCGTGGGACACCCTGTATGTCAAGAGTTTAATAATTTGGAACGAATATAGTTAATATGAAATATAAAAAATGTGATATTACTACACTTTCCTGTTTCACTACCATTCCTATTATTTCAAATATTTTATGTATTGTATTACATTCGTCATTTGTTAATATTGTTATTCATACTCATATATTTTAACGTCCGTGAAATTCATATCCAGTTTAAATAATGTAACCTTAACCGAATCTACATTATATTGAATAATTGTGTTTAATCTTCATCTCTGAGAATCAGAAATTGTGTATTCTCGTGAGTGTAGAACGAAGTCTGGAATGCATCAGTAATCCACGTTTCGTTTTCCCTGATATTCCTAGCATTCCTCATACTTCTTAAGATTTGAAGTATCATCTCAGATATTGATACGATTAGAACAAATTATCTTATAAACCCTTCTGTCTTAATATGGAAAAACTAATGAAGATGGCAACAAAAATTTTTGCCTGATTCGTTGTGTGCCACAAGAGTTTACCATCCCTTAAATGCTTGTTCCATTTTATCCACATATGGTTTTTTCGAAATGAGTTGTAGGTGTAACACGATTCTGAGATACGTATAATACACGTAATGGAGGTGGGATGAATACTGTCTGCAGTTCTGCATACAAAACTGTACGTGTTTGTAAAGTGTAATTTGTATTGGAAAATTGCACGAAAATAAGACTACTGTTCGTGTAATCCGATAGAATAGAATTCGTATTCCCGCCGTCTAACTCTGCCGCTTAAATGTTCGATGGATGTTGTAAAAATTAAATATTAAGAAAATATTCAGGTAATCCTAAACTTGTAAGTGGTTAACTTTGCCAAGCGGACATAAACCAACTGTTTCCTTTTTTGCATCTTGCATCTGTTAAGACTTATGCTCTTGTATTCTGTACTAGTATAACTACATAGTATAGACAGTTGAGGTAAAACTGAGACGATGATGAAAGTAAGGGATACAAATTTTATTTCCGTTTATTTCATTAATTATAGGATCTACTACAAAAATATAGCACGTGGTTCTATTTGAAAAAGAGAAAATTATTTTCACATTACTCATTTCATAGAAAAACAACAGAATTTCGTACACAAATTAGGTCTTACTAGATTAAATAATCGAAAAGGAACGGAATATTCGTATCTTGTATGGGGCTGCGATTTTAAGATGCGACACTAGTTTTAACCAATACACTAAAATTGAAACTGCGACGTCGAAATAACGAAATCGGTCGCGGAAGACCACCAACAAGGAAATTGTTGTCCATTGTCTATGGGCGACGAGAGTTTCATAAAAGAGCGCGTTAACTGATGAACATAGCAGTCGATTCCCAAACACGCACGAAAACACCTGTGTAACGTCATGTCGGTCTAACAATGAGTCCTCACCCTTTATACAAATAACCAATTCACTAAACTTGTGCTCCTTTGTTACTCGATATGTTCCCCAGTACTTATTCATTGGGTTGTATCATATCAAATTGTTGCTTTTATGAATCGAAACAGGAGCGTTTATAAGCGGAGAAACATTTCTAATTGGTTGAAGTGTAATAGATACACATCAACCTATACATATATCTAGTACATTCCACTATACTATACTATCAAGTACATTCCACTTTCATAGAAATTAGTATTTTCAAATTGTATGAACTTTTTGAACTAGGAACATTCTAGAAAAGCTCGTAATAACACAAAAAGTGATCTTTCGTTATGGGAATAGCTGATGAATGTGACCACTAACGACGAAAGAGGGCACATGCCACATCTACATCGATTTTTAGTTTTTTGTACTTAATATTTTTCTTTCGTTGTCCTTCCATGTATACTCACAACAAGAACGCTTCTTAGTTCTTATTTCTGCATTATTTGCTTCATATAATAACTGTTTAATCGTATTAAATGTTGTCTCCATGTTGTAAACAATGCAAAAATTATATTTGCTTATTTCCAAGATGGAGACAACGTAAATAAAAATAGTCCTCCTTCACATCCCAAATCAGACTGAATAAAAAAGGCACGATCATAAATTGCTATAACAAATTGTTTGCCCGAATAGCTGTAATTTTTTTCTTAGATTGTTAAGAAACGTCTCACATAACATGAATTTTCGAGTTAAACTTTGATAGTAATGTCATTTACCATGTATACGTCAATTACCAACTAAAAAGTTTATTAAATCTACGTAACGGTGAATTTAAACAGCTTTTCTTAATATTTATTTATGATTTGTACGGGTGTATAAGCACTTCTGCTACCTACTGTGGGAACATATTTTAGAATTGAATTTTTAAGTTGAATTACGAGTCGCGTTGTCATTAAATCTTTCACCTTGTTCGCACTATAAATGAAAATAAATGTGAGTCGGATAAGTTAATTAACTATTGCAATCTATACATCGGAAAAGTTGTTCTCCGTTAGCTCGACTGAGTTCGTGCTCATGAGGTGCATTAAAATACGAGTCTTCACGCGCGGTTTGTTTTATTGTCTGCACATTATTCTACTGAAACGCTCCCGCGAATCCGTCGAAGTTACTGTGCGATTGCGTTACATGCATCCAAATGTTCATATGCGCGTGAGCTGCTGCCAAAATTGAGTTGCTACGTATGATTCATTTCCTCGTTCATATTTCCGTAAAAAGAATTCGAAAAACTTGTAACGGATTCGTTAGGAATAACATGATCTTTCATCGTTTTGACTACATTGTCGATTACATTGACGTTAGTTGGATTTTATTTCACTAAATGATTGGCGATACGATTGTAAGAATTTTGCAGTATTCCAGGAAGATGTGTTTCTGCTTCTTATTGTACGGATTGACACTAGATTCACAAAAGCAGTCGAAATTACGGGTTCGTAAACCCTTGCAACAGTGATTAAAATGTTATAATTGTATGTATAAAAAAATCAATTTACTCATTTCCAACATAGTTTCGGAAAACTGTCGTTTTTATCGACCTGATGGAAGTAGGTATACGTTAGTTGTCGGTAGTTCTAGTGTTAAACATAACTATCACTAATAAATTTTTATTACAACGTTGTTAGTACATTTTTTGTATTGATGTGTAGGTGGGTATACATATAGAATGAATCTGATAAATAATTTCGAGTGTACATTAGAATTTAATTTCAGACAGATCACGTTTAATTTACTAAATTGTTCATTACGAAACTCGAAAGTTTAATGGACATAAACATTAGTGGTTAATTAATACCAATGGTTATCTGTATCTGCTATTCAAATTATATTTTTTTGAACTCTTCATGAGATTTATGTCAAATGGCAATTGCAGTGCAGAAACTTATTTTTTCCACATGTCATACTCGTTCCTCAATTGTAAAGTGTCTTAAAGAAGGTTTTAAAATTTTTAGGGATGTATTACAGTATCAATTTAAAATAAACTGTACAAGAAAAACTATACAACTACCGGAAAAACTTTTCTATACACCTAAGAGAGAATACAAAATAGTAGAAGAGTTAATAAAATTGGTCGAGTGTAAATTTTAATGATCCTAATGAAATCTATAAGAAATAAGACATGTTTATGTCCAACTTCTTTTTCTGTAAATTAAAATGCACTTGTACACACCTTTTTTACGCAGCTATTATTTTGTAAGCAGTATTGTAAGTAACAATATAAAAGGTTTCTTCGAAAATTACGAAAAATTTAATTCAAATAAATCCAGAAGTTCGCGACTTAGAATAGTGATTTGGTGGCTTAGAGGAGTTAGATCAGATACGGAATACTTTTTATTCTTGGCTCACAATCAGTTAGCATCACGCGCCTACAGTTAGTAACCGACAAGTCTACACAGTGACAAAGATGAAATTCCTATTCAAGTATCCTCTTTAATTTCACTTTTATCAACCCTTTGGTATGAATTTGTTTTAATTTGGAAATAAAATTCGCAGTTTCATATACGATTTACCCAAATAAATGTGACAGGCTTCTGTAGACAAGTTTGTGAGTTACTATAAATCTACATGGTGCAACAGTAATTAATATAGAACATTAGCAATGAATCTACCGACTAACTCTATTGTAAATATCATATAGACATTTTCGTTTTTACATCAAATTCAGAAACTGAAGTATTTTTTATAAAAATTAGAATAAATGTGATGGTATTTAGACAAGTTTCAACTATTCGAATTTGGAAATCTACTGAATACGCATGCAAGTGAAGGACTTGACTAGGGGCGTCTGTTCATTGTATTTCGTTTCTAATTATTGACTTGAGTGATATTAACACGTTGACTGTCACGCCAGATTTACATGATGCTCTCAGGGGGCAACAAGAGAAAACATTTCAACGCACTGTGGTCACCGATGACCGCCATGGCCCCATAGAGGAAACAATCTCCGGTTACAGGTGACCAACGTGACAGTCAACATGTTAACGTTTGAGATGAATGTCCAAGTTCGATTTTGTCGAAAGTTATATACCTCCGATAAAAAAATTGTATTCTGCACTTTTGACACGTTTTTACATAAAGAATCACCTCCTGCCCGCTTGTACCATTCTGTTAGTCGCACCTTGCATATCATAAACATTATGTAACACTAGTTTTGATGTCTTACAATTAGAAATAGAAGCCACTTCAATCATTTCAATTCTAGATTATAAAATATTCAGTTTCGTTATACCAATAAGTATGACAATTGTAAATTAGTGCAGGTATTAAACGTAATTAAATGTAGTAGAGGTATATGATTGATAAATCAATATTATTGTCGTTATATATCACAGTCATTATCCCAATTGGTTTACAATGCCATTTTTTATTGCTTTTAAATCCTTTTCCAGTCCACTTCAAATCCCTTTGTCCTAGACAATGCTGAACATGTTGGAAACCAATATTAGCTGAACCGTACTACTGGCCATTAGGATCGTTGAAAGTCCGGCGAGCTGAATATTTACTGTGAGCCCGTGGATATAACAGGTGTTACTCGCTTGTTGAAGTCCAAAAAGGGCATTGTGCCACGCTGCTCCAGCTATACGTTTCCGAGGTTGGGTAACCGAACTCTTGATTACGCGCACGGTTTTTCACTCGCGATGCCCGAAATCAAGATTTGGATTGCAGACCTCTTGATTTCCATGCGAATCCTTTCGATTGTATCAAGAGCTGGGTTACAAATCTTTCCGTATCGACTTTTATATGATTTTCCACCTAGCGCTGCATACAGGAGATTGCGAACCGGAGTTCGGATGATTTTAACTTCGAATTGCGTGTAAATCTCCCACAAATATTTTATTTTAACAAAGGCTCATGTATGTATATATAATACATTACAAAACCAACTGAAAAGTAACAAAAAAATTATACATATTAAATTTTTGTCTCATCAAAATGACCATGTTTATATTATATTTAATAACTTGCAATCAAATTTTCCGAACCAAATCCTCCGTTCCGGAAGACCTTACAATTTTATTTGGGGCTTCAAAATGGATGTAGCGATGTGGGAGCAAACTTTTTTGCAATTTATATTATCTACATTTTTCCATTCTGCTTCAAGATATTTTCAGCAGTTATGTGCCACACGAATTTGCATACACATGTACGCAGCCACGTACACACGCGTACATTTCCAAGTAACAGAACTAGCACGCAAGCAAAAATTGACAAAATACAAAATTTCTGAGAAATGTGGTTCGAAAACAAAATTTGTCTACGAACTGGTCCAAATATGCAACGAATTTACTTACAGGCGGTTACTTCCAATATATTAGCAAAAGGTACTTTAACGAAAACATATAACTGTTTCCAAACGTTTAAAAAATGAAATCTTACTAATCTTATTAGATACTTGTACATTACAACCAACCATGTTTTTACATCATAGAAATCCTAATAAAAATTCCTTATTCTTCAAGTTAATTCCGATGATCTGCGAGGCTCGAACGCTACAACCATTTTTGCAAACACGTACTTCTATCTCTGAAGTTCGGATTATCCTGTTTTCAAACGACCTATAAACATAAAAGAATTTTTAATACATCGTAAAACCAGTAACCCCGATTCTACGTATTCCCATTTAAACCTGATCAAAAACAAGTAAACAACATCCGGCCTCGGTCGTGCGGCGCGGGACGTTGAACGGCCAATTATCCTCGGAGGGGGGCGGCCTTTCTTTCTTTTTTTTTTTGCATTTGCGGGAGTGTAGCAATTATCTTCCTTACAAGAAGAAAGGGGAGAGGAGCGAAGGTGCTAGGTTGAATTGAAGGTGTTGAGTGGCGAAGAAGCGACGAAGCCACGCTTCCGTGGACGTCCCCAGTGCGCAAGGGCGTTGGCGCTGACGACGAACGGTACTGGAAGCGTCGAGGGTGTGGGGTCGTGGGGAGCTTCGGAGCTTCACGGGTGGTATGGCAGAGTGGGGTTAGTTTGAGGAAAGCGTGGGGTGGGACAACCAGAGACGGGCCGTGCTCTCCCAGTCGTTCAGTCCGCGCCCCGACACGCAATCATACGTACACATCTCGTCGTCCCTGAGAATCCGAGGTGCCAGTCTCGGTTTTTGTATTTTCCGTAATATTCGGGGGTGGAAACCGCGCGCGCGTCATAAATCCAAGAAACATCTGTTGTTGTGCTTCTTCTTTTTTGTTCAACGTTAACGCGACTTCACCGCGGTTACCTCCATTGGTGAGTACCTAACTCATCGCTTTCGAACTTTTTTTTTTCCTTTTTGCAATCCAAATTTTGAGTACGGATTCGCGATTGACTTGTAATCAATTTCGATGCGTTGACATATTTTAACAGTGCCGTTTGCTGCCGCCATTGCAGGTTTTTTGTACTTTCATCGACAAGACATCGTGTTCGGAACGTTCGCGAGTACAAACTTAGAGGAACGCGATTTTCGTATAGGTAGTTTACGGTGGAGGCACGTAGGAACCCTCGTTTATCTCGTGGGTCCCTCCGTGTCTACTCTGGATCGTCGATGCGATTGCATTTTCGATACCGCCGCGTACTCCGGCTCCATTTGGTTAATGAAAGGAGCGATAGGTGCCCTTTGTCCGCGAAAGTTGGAACAGAGCGTGTTAGTTGTTTTGTAATTGCGGCAGCCTCGGGGAAACTCGCCCCTCCTCCCTCTCCATGCTGAGATGAAAACTCACTGTTGGATAATGTTATTTCATTAATGGTATTTTTTCACCCCTCGCCAAAAGCGCGGCGACTGCGTTTGGTGTCTTTTAAACGGGGAAGGGATACGCAATGGACCAATGCTTTGCATATGAAGCCTGCGTTGTCAGCTTCGGAGGAAACGGGAAAATTATAACTGACAATAAAAGCGATCACTTTGAGTTTCATTATTCGTTGTCTTCACCGGCGCTTGTCACACGTTCCATGGCATTTGGAGACCATAGTATCAAAATCAGGATTGATTGGAGCTATTTTCCGTCTCGCGCGTTATACGATATTTACAAATTTCTATAGAAAAGTAATATTTTCGTAATAGTAAAACTGTGTTTATTCTGAAGAAAATATTTATTTCAAGGTCTTGTTTAAAAAACCTTTTTCTCCTCTCATTTTTTTACGTGGCATCAACTACAAAAAGTCACTAGCTACGACCGTGTTCAGTTATATTACACTTGTAAGAAGTGAAGGTCTTTTCAAAATTATTTATAAGAACTCTAATTGAAGTAATAATCGTCTTGATGTGCAATCGGTTAGCTTTCCTTTTTGTGCAAATAAAAAGTAGTATACGATCCTTGAACAACTTTCAGGGATTGTTTGGATAGTTATTAAAAACGAGCAAGAATCTTGGGAAATTTGTCAGTTTAAGGGGGTTCAGCAAGTGATTTCACGAATGAATAAATGCATGTATCATTTGTGGAATCTGCGTGTCGTAGCATATAGAACATAATTTCTTTTTCTGTTGTATGGAGCATGTTCCATAAATTGTTTAAACCCTTTACACTATTTAATAGTTTGTTGCATTACTGTTCCTTCAATTAAACTTAGTCGAAACAAAAATCGAATTAAGGAAATATCTTAGATATCGCTTTATCGTTCTATATGTAAACTATCGGTGTAAAAATTAAAGTCTGAGTTCCGGTCAAATTATTCCGAACCATGCACGAGTATTAAAGTGACCTACAACTTACCGTGTCAAGAGGAATAAGATGTGTTTTGAAAGGGAAAATATATACAGCGAGTAGTGAAAGAAATTACTGCTCATCATGAACAGTAAATAGTTTGAATGTTAATATTATGAACGCACACTGTAAGATCGAATGTTTCATATATTCAGTTGAATGTATTTTACCTTTCCTTTTATTCGTTGTTCAAGCTCGCATCAACCGTTCGTACAAATTATTAACGAAGAAATAGTACCGTTTGAGCTTACTTGTGATGTATTTTGAAATGTTTAGTTACTTTTAAAATATTCTCTGCTTCGAGTTAAATGTTAAATAGTTGTTTGTCAGTACTGTAATTCCTGCATTAAAGAAAATTTCCCCGTATTATGAACTTTTCTTTCCATAAAGTGACATCTAACTATGTACGTAATAATAACTTTTTTGAATTGATCTGTTATTCAGTAGCAAATATAGAGAAATTAAAGTGTTCTTAGCAACACAATTATTATTAAAAATTCCATAATTCGGGTAGTATAAAATACATTTTTTGTAATCCTAAAATTTAATGCCTCTCCAGTAACTTTCATTCTTTACGACCCCCCTAATTATTGCTTAAAACTCATAAGTTCATATTCGAGTGTCTATTTTAATCACATGCAACTATAGTAAATAAATTCTCTAAATTTCGTTTCACCGAAGCTTTTAATTCCAGATAAAATGATATTCTTGGTCCCAAGGAAATCCTTTAAAGTGTTACTTTCGAAACCAGAGATCACGTTACTCGGAAAAAAAGGGCCATCTTGTTACAGCTTCCGCTGGAGCTATCGAAACGATATATCGTGATTGCCAGCGACCGTGTTGAAGATAGTCAGAAGTTTTTCCGTATGATTGCGGGTGAGGATAAAGACGAACGTCATTAAGCAGAAAAACGGCTTTCCGAAGCTGGCGCGTTAGCGGCGGGTGAAGGTTAGAATACAAGCTGGACCGAAAAATATGGCCGAGAGAAAAACTCTACACATGGTGAATCTCAATGGCCGTTCTTTTGATTTCTTCGGGAATTTTTAAAATATTCGCTCCGAAGCAGGTGGTAATTAAAGTCTTTCGGGTCGTGTTACACCATGATCTTAATTTGATCACTTTAAACGAGCGTCTTAACGGAAGTTTGCTGGTAATTTCGTGTTTAGTAGCGTTCCGTTATGTCTGCCGGAAGTTGCAACGTCTTTAGAACACCTAAGGCCTGACTCTAGGCGTATTAATTACTCCCAGGCTGTTGTCGATGTAGGCAGAACGAGTTAATTTGATCCTCTCAGTCTTATAGACTGGCTTGTTATGGATCCAGCCGAAAAACGATAATATGCAGATGATATGCTGATAAATACAGTGCGTGATTATGGGCGGTGTATTGGTCTGATTAGGGGTGAAATCGCGCTTGGGAGATTTTATTACCATTACCAGGGTAAATTTAGTTAGATAGATCATGCAATGCATCCTATATTGCATTAACTGTGAACGGATTGTGAGAGACTCTTGAGAATTCATATCAAATTATCAAATATCTTGGTACATCATCAGTGCAATAGTATTTATGGGTTTGCTGTAAAAGGGTAGATTAACAATAATTATAATTATAGTTTAATAATGATATAATGAAATACATAATAATGCTTTTATAACATATGTATTTTCAAGAGAAAATTTTGTTTTAACTCCTTAACGCCCAGACCCGTAGTTCGTTATTTAAAAAAAAATGTACATGTTGTATCTTGTTATTCTGAAGTCAAAAGTATTGATACTAAAACGACCTTTTTTTCTTCTATTTTTGTAGGGTGTAACTGTACTTTTACCAATTTAAGAAATTTATTGGATCGAGATGTGTCTGATCTGTAGGGCGGTTATTCTACTTCCTACTGCTGTCCGAATGATTCTAGTTGACGTAGTAGAAAGGCAGGATTCGTGCCTTCGGGCACGGAAGGACGGAGAGTGAACAGGGCTTGTTGAGAGAATTGCAGACAATACTGGTAGAAGTATGATATATTCAAAATAATGCCCTGACTTCGACTGTAATCGAGCTATCGCGATGGACGTTTCGGGATGATTCGATTCGGTCACACACACATGCTTCGCACACGTATAAAGTGTGCAACACACGCGCTCATTGCTGCAATTTCGGTTTTACTAAGATATCGTGTCTCTATCTCGAGATGCCTTGATGTCTGTCGTAGCAGCCGATGATCCTGCCGATAAATCGGAAGGATTTCTCGGGTGGAGACACACACAAAACCCCCGTCGGTCCGCAATGCAAAAGACGTCGGTGAGAGGCACGCGTAGGTGGTCCCTGCACCGATTTGCAAAGTTGCAATTGTGCAGTCTGTTTGGGAACGGAGTTCCGTGCGTAGATGTCGTAGCCGATGATTCAGCCGATAAATCGGGAGAACTTCTCGGTTGGAGACGTACACAAAACCTTGATTAGTCCGCAGTACAAAAGACTAACTAGAGAGGCACGCGCACGTGGTCCCTACACCTTCTTCCTGCACCGGTAGAATAATCCCGATCGTGCTTATGCTTCTGTTCTATGCGAATTCACAATCGCGAAAAAACTATATCGGAAAGAAACTGGCTGAAGTGGTCAGGTCGGTTCTTTCTTACCTGTTCGAAACTGTGAAAAGCTATTCGTTTCTCCGATACTCCGAAATTGTAGCAGTGGTTGCTCTAATACTTAAAGTATAACGTAAGCCGAAAGACTTATTTTAGAAGTCCAGCCGACTTTTCAATACTTGGTGTCATACGCTAACATTCGTATGATTTCAATACAATTATGATATCTTCGATTTCTGTCGATGTTCGTTTCACCGTACGCGTCTCAAACAAAAGATTCATGATATAGATTATATGTAGCTAAGTTGCAAAGTTGCTGATTTTACTAGTTAATGGATACTTAAGATGTGAATAGAATTTAATCTGATTTGCGATTTTAGATTGGTGACTTCTACGCTGTAGCGTCCGATAGTCCGTCACGGTTTTTCTCGTATTGGCTGTGCCACGGCGCGGTTTGTGCTCGTGACTCCTCGGTTTGAGGCGCGTACGCGTGAGGATGTCAGAGACGGTTTGCTCTGAACACCAAGTCGGTTTGACTTCTCCAATACGTACCGTTTTTCGCCTAACGGACTCTGATCCTATGCGCGACTATTCTAGATCGCTTCCAGACATAGAGTGCTGATCGATGAGCTCGCCTCGAGTTCCTTCGATCGCAAATTAATGGGGATCGTTGCGCACGCATCCGCGGTAATTAGGTGGGATATCCTCGATGTTCGTGAATATTCGTACGATGCTCGCGGATCGCGAGACGATAGCGGAGGTGGGAAACTCGGTCTGTGCTTGACTATCCCTACTCCTATGTAGCCGTCGAAATATAATGCAATTTGGACGGTTACAAGGGAATACTTGAATTTCTGAATCGAAAACGTTGAGATCTATTTCACATCAGCGAAGCTACGGATCCTTACTAACAGAAGGTAGATATTAATCAGCAATAGAGTTTGACGGACTTGTCAAATGAGTGTTTCACCGTTGCAATACTGGGAGTTAAATCAGTCGGATTAATAAACAAATTTTTGAAATGTTGTTATTCATCCAATTTGTATAATTACATTATATTAATAAATGTACAGTTTACTACTGAGTGGAACTCGCGTAACAGCGTCTCCAAACAGATTACAAATGTCTTTTACCATGTTTGTAATATTTATTCCTTTCATTTTGAAATTTTTTTTGTGAGCACAATTTCAATTTCATATTAAGGAGTAATATTTTTTATATATTATGTGTGTTATATATATATATATATATATATATATATATATATATATATATATATATATATATATGTATATATAATATATTAATATAACTATTATAGTTCATTATTTGCACAAAACCATGGCGTTCATATCATCTGCAGGATATCCATCAAAACATTTTTGTTATCCAATATTTATAGACACGATCATGTGTTGATAATGAGATTCTATTTTGATGGTGGCGTGATTATTTTAAACTGTTCGCATACTTTCAATTTTCACTTGTACGTTGTTTGCAATTATTGCCTGATAGGTCTGCAATAAGTGCAAAATGAATTTGTTAGTACGTGATTCTATGCGCAATTAAGGAATACATTTTAGTGATATTAATATCAAATTTTCATGAATTCAATACCACATTCTACATGTCATGTCTAAACAGTCAAAATTGTGAAATTTATTTCGGAAAGAAATAAAGATTGATTTATAATGAAGCCTGCAACGACTTTTGAGACGGTGAGAGACTTCTTTCTGGAGTTTCGACTGTATCAAAGATGTATTTATGAGGAGAACGTAAGTTGCGAAAAATTCTTTCGTTCAAAATGATTCGGGTTGTAGGAAGTGAAAAGTGTATAAAATTCGTTAAATATATATAAGAGGTGTTTTCTCGATAATAATATGTTAAATTTCTTGTAAAATTATAGAAAATAGTGGAGTCTGTTTTTAATTCAAGAAAACATTATTCTAAAAATTAACTTTATATTTTGTACCTTCTTTTTCATTCTTCCAAGTGATAATATTCTTATTTTGTCGGATTTAGGACAAATACTAATGAGTTATTTTACATCTAAAGAAATATAATGTGAGGTTTATTAATTTAGTTTTAGTGAAAGATTTCTATAAACTTTATTAATCCCTAAATGATTAATAGATTACTGTTTCATACAGAAACCAATTTATCATGGTCACTGGTTCAATAGAAACACCTTGTGCCATAAGAATAATAATTTACATTTGTCACACGTACAGTGTGAAAAGATATCATACGAATCATTATGTTTTAAAATTGTGCACGATATTTTTGCTTTGACGTTACGAATTTTGGAGAACCTTCGGTACTATGAATAACTAAAACTTTCTTGAAAGCGTTATATGATATAAGGACTTTTAATTACGTTACTGATAAAATTTTGTATGAAAACAGGAAATATAATAAACAGTTTCTTGTACGAACAAGAATATTATATTTATTTAAAAGGTTGGAGGGTACTTGAGAATTTTGAATTGCAGTGTCCTCAAGCTTGCACACAAGTTACAGTTTCACTTAACACTAATCATACCAAGACTTAATATATACCTATTTCTACCATAGCGGGTCAAATGACCCGACTTTATGTTTCATGCTTGAATGTATGAAATATGGATGTTAGGAAGGAAATAAAAATATAAATTAAATTTATTATAATTAAACAAAATAGTATGTTGAGCATTTCTATTACAAAAGCAAAAAATAAAAATTTTTAATTCATAGTTCAACGCATTTTTTACATATAAGTGTTTCCATTGTACATTTTCCGCAAACATATTTTTTACATTTAGAGCAAATTTTGTTGGTTTTATTTTCTTTACAGTATCCTATTTGACATCTCATACGTTTATAAGCATCTGTAGTAGACTTAGGCAACGATCCTTTCGTATTTGTTTCTTGTTTTGGTTGTTCACGGGCTTCTCGAAAATCGGCGCCAAGTTCTTCTGCTAGCTTGAGTAAAAAATCTTGTCTCGAGATATTTTCTCCTGTCGTTTGCTTGTACAAAATCCAGGCATTTATGCCAGCTAAATCAAGGATATTGAAAAAAACTTGGAGAGGCCATCTGCAAGACTTAGATTTTGTAGTAAATTTCCTCGCCATTTGATCGGTCATGTCTACACCAAATTTGGTTTTATTGTAATATGAAACAGTTTCAGGTAAACGTTTATCATTGTTTTCTACTTTAACGAATTTATGTTTAGAACTAAGTAAAAGTACTTTTTTTGTTGGCTTACTTTTATAGATTGTAAGAGTACAATTATCTGTTGTAAAAATTTTCGATGAAAATCACACAACTTGTACTGTCTTGTTTGCTTCGACATTTTTTCTGGGTAAAAAATGATCTGTATTACTATAGCTATCAAAATAAAATATAAGCTAGGTACTTACCAAGACTTTCAATTTTTGCCACTTTTTCTTACACTAAAAAGCTATTTTCAATCTAAAATTTGATATTTTCTTGAAATTATTCTGAGCTATTTTCGTTGAACTACTTTACGCAACAGTCTTTGGAAGAATGTGCAACTTACTGACTACAAATATGACTAGATAATCTCATAAAACAAAAAAATTCTCTCCGGGTCAAATGACCCGTTGTGGTAGATATCGGTATACAACAAGGATTACTCAGAATAAACAAAACAAAACAAAAAAAAAAAACTTTTTATAACTGTACATTAATTACTTAGAAAAAGTCATGAAGTCAAATGTGCAAACGCAATAAAATTATACGTGCATTTTCAATGCAAAAGTTCAAAATGGGTCATTTGACCCGTTATGGTATGTTTAGTGTTAAAGGTGCTGGAATTTTTATTAAACGTAAAGGCGTATCTGAAGTTCATTTGTCATTGAATTTATACTTTTGATAGTTTTTTGTGCATTAATGCTGACGTGACTCAGCTAAGAACTGAAATGTATTTTTATGTTGGTATGCATTTTAAAACTGTGAAATTATCAGTAGAAAAAATGTTGCTTACCCCAGAGCTTGTACACTATTCATTTTAATCTGCTGTTGCCAACTTTGTTGATTCGTTATATTAATTAGCATGGCATAAGGTAATGACGCCCTTCTACATTCAAATAATAGAAATAATTAAAACTAACAGACTGCGGTAGTGTGGAAGCTATACAGCTTGAGAATAATACAATGAAAAGGAAGAATATACATGGCGGCTGCATATAGTGACCATTAATTGCGGAACGTATTGAACTTCTTTCGTGTTAATATAAAAAGCACCACTAATAGGGGTGCAAAATTCAATTAAAAACGTAGAGTCCGTAATAAAATTGCACCAAAGGGTTTTTAAAATACGCTTATTGCCAAGTAATGGGGTGATTGAAGATAGTATTATAAATTTAATAAACTATATGGTTGTGTATAGTATTCAAGTGTTACTCAATTGATTTTCTTTTCTCGGAAAATTAATGATATATTTGTACATATAGTTTCCTTTAATACGGCAAAACTTTCATATATGAATTTTCAAGCTCGTTAGCCAGGTAATTAAAATACTTGTCGTCGTTACCAGCGCATTGTTGGGCAGAGCAAACATAATTAACAAACCGTTAATTAATTATTCCTTGCCAACGGAACATGATCACAGTACCCTTTCTTTCTTATTTTGGATAAAGGTAACAAAAAAGCTGTACACAAATGCAGAGTCATATTTTCTGGCAGGCGTGCTAATATAAATGAAATGGGTGGTAATTTGTGGTATACGCGTTAAAAAATGACCACTTCCAATTACACTAGATATTATTGTGGTGTGATTTTAAATTACAATTACCCGTCATTCTTTCGTTTGTATTTATTGCTAGTAATACACTGCAGTTATTATAGCAAAATATTCATAACGATTGATTTAAGAAAAGAGAAATTTGAATTATGGTTTCCTTTTGTATGAAAGATTTCGATCAATTAAATACGAAGTACAAAATTTATTGAATTTCATTAAGAATCTCATTTTATCGTAGGTACTTTATATAAATACCTACGTTTGTTATAAATATTTAAGATTCACTATCTATTACTTCTATTACTTCACTGAAAAACATCAATCTCGTCAAGTTAAATTTAATATGATAGCAACAAAATACAATAAGGTAAAAAGCATACTTTCTTCCCACATATGCAATAATAAATAAACAATTGTGAATGAAACTGTTTCTGCGAAACTGTATCTTCAAAAAGATCCTCGCTGGAATATTGAATAAATTTATTGCTAATTGCTTTAACTTGTGTTAATCAGTGCAAACACTTAAACTAATAATAACATACTATTAGTTTTTAGAATAATTTAATATAAATTTATATGTTAGAAATTGTAAGATAGACGGAATATGAATATTGCTGCATCATTCTTTACTATAAGTAGAAACAACGGTAGATTCAGATTAGCCAATTGTATTCGAAACCACATAAGTCTGATGAATTTTCACATTCGTATTAATTCATATTAAAATACTTTAACCTACAGTTTTGATTTCTCTTCTTTATATAAATCTTATTTACTGATAACACCGTTCAACAGTCATCTGGACTTCTAACATTCAATAACAGATTCTTATAAATTATTTCTTCCTGAATACGAATCTGCAATCGGTTTTTCGCCAACACCCTCAGTTTTCGAGAAAAGTGATTTTTAAGAAAAATGTAAATTTTCAACTTTGTTAATTTCCTGTGTTCAAACAGTAATAGTTATTCAGTTAATTGTTGAGTCGAATTAATCTATAGACTCTCCCGAATAACATGGTATATGTTCTTATTGCATTAGGAATTTTGAAACATGTTTAGACAATGACCAAAGGGGGAAAAGAACATCAGAAATGCATCAATTTCTGCAGATATTTTTCACTTTATTTCAAAAAGTAAACGTCTAGGAGAAAATCTGACCCCGCCACGTGATGCAGCAAACATTTTCTCTTTGGAAAGCATCAACAAATCTAGTAAGTCACTTTTTGTTGTCAATACTGAAATAAAATGGTTTGGCAAAACATGCGGCATTGACAGTGGTCTGACGGCGGCTGCAGACTGGCAAGCGTACCAGTGTAGTACTATTTTGTTTCAGTATTGAAAACAAAATGTGACTTATTACTTTTGTCGATGTTTTCTAAAGGAAAAATGTCTGCTGTATCGCTTGGTGAAGTCAGATTTCCTCCTGGACCCTTACTTTTTGATCGTTGTTTAAACATGTTTATATACTCATAATGCAATTACAATATATACCATTTTATTCGGGAGAGTTTTTAAAATAACTTTACGCAGGAGTCAACAGAATAACCATTACTGTTTCAACACAGAAAATGTTAAAAATTGAAAATTATCATTTTTTTGTTTCAGAACCACATTTTTTGGTAACTAGGGATGCTGGCGAAAAACCGTTTGCAGATTCGCAGCCAGAGCACAAAAATCTATATGAAAGGGCTATCGTATATTAGTAGTTCGAAAAAAAGTTAAAACTTGTTGACCGGTGTAATAATTCCTTTCGTATTTTTAATTTAGTTACTGCAAAGAATGCTCTATTTCCTCGTTATTAGTATGAAATGATCGCTCGCGTATAGGTATTTTGGTATTAGTCGGTCAAAATCCATTTTGCTAATTGGCTACTCCGTCATTTACAACACCATAACACACAGTTCTGGGTTACGAATGCGCATTTAATATGTTATTCGATTCGACGGATTCTAACAGATCATCCGGAAAATACAATTTCAAGTTTGTATCGCCGAAATTAACTTCTGAATATCGCGTATGTATTCTAAATTATTTTCATTGTACAAATTTGATTTTCAGTAACTTTTGTTAATGCAATTCTTTCTTAGGAAGAAAGGTCAATATTTATTTTTATATTACAGAATTTATTTTTGTATGTTGAATTGAAGTATTACATTAAGTTATTGATGATGTATGAATTTTTCTGTTATGGTATATCTTTATCGACTAATCAAGTAAAGGAATGTGAATATTACTTTAATATACTAAAATTCAATTTTGGATTAAAGATTTTAATTATCATGGGATAACGAGAACTACTTTATGTGTAAAATATAAGACGAAGAAGTAACGTTCTATTAAAATTTCAATATGAGACAATGATTTTAGCTTAAAATTAGCCCGCCGGGCATAGTTTCAAGTATAAAATTAATTTTCATATACAGGCTGCCAAACATATTCTGGTAGAATCAATTAGAGATTTGTACATCAAAATCAAATTGAATAAAATTGTTGTATACAAGTTTTCATTGTCAAAAAAATCGAATTTACGATTTTTTCTAGTAATCAGACATTTAATTGCCAGTTGCATCATTTACCTGTCCATTCTGTATACGTTCTATCTTTTTGTATATTCATAAACATTGAGTTCACAATGCTGTTATTTGGACTGTATAACAATTCGATATAAACTGAGAGGACACAATTGGATCGATAGGAAACAAGTAATATTACACTATCACTAATCGTTATTTCCAGATAATAGGAGGGTTCTGTTAGATGTGTCTGAAGGGTTCATGTTTCTAAATTGTATTGAAATTTTCAGTTGAATACTCAACATTATTTTATTCACTGAACATTTTTTCTACATATTTAGTGGTACTTTCCCTGTATTTAATTACTTTTTACCAGCTCTGAAATGATTGTGCTTTAACTAAAGCCACGCATGGTATTGAAATCAAATATGTGTTTATTGGGTGCTTGAAATATTTGTACATGAATTGTATAGGCTGTTTTAGCACGTTTGAGAAAATAATATTACAGAAGCTAGGTACCTATACATAATGTTTTCATACTATATTATATGCCATTAATAATTGTAATTGTATAACACAACATTGAAGTTTATCTTTAAAATTATATATTCTCCATTATCCCATTTAAAAATGTCTGATTTAAATAAAAAATTGTTACAAAATAATTTTTTCTGATTTAGTATATACTGACTCTAATTGCCTTAAATATTGCTTTGTTTTTCATCTTGTACATAAGCAATATATATCTAGTTTCTGTATTACATTTGCACATACAGAGTGTTTCATTTAGCTAGAAATTGTGGCTTATTCCACAAGGGATTGAAGTCGTTAGAAAAAAATGTTCGTACACCAGTGATTTGGTATAAAGGGGAATAATAAATGGTATAAATAATGTTTCCGCAAGTGTAGTTCTAGAGGAGATATCAAAGTCAAGTTTATGAAAGAAAGGGCTAACAACGGAGGTAACGGAATACGACGCGGATCTATTTACATAGGTTGACTATTCGATGGTTAATTTTCGAATGACGAATCTTACTGGCTGTGACGAGGAGAAAAATTACGAAAGAGGTATTCCCTTCTCTACTGGCAAAATTATAACAAAACTGTAGGTGTTTCCCTTACGGCAAATTGTTAGCTACGTCGTTGTAGGCCTGGGTTATATCCAACCGAGACAGAAAAATGTATACGAAGGCCTCCTTGTTTGTCCCTACGCAGTGTTCTTGGATTGCTGGAATCAGCCTTTGTTAAAAATTAGTAAAAGAGCCCCATATTACTCTAAGCGCATACGGCTTGTCACACACAGCATAGAGCTCTTCAGAACTCCAGGTTTGCAGGGTTTCACGATAACAAAACAATTTGGACCGTCGTGGTCCTGTAGTTATTACTTCGCTACGTGATAATCACAGTAAAGCAATTTTACGATTTTTCACGCTGTGATCTTTATTACAGAACATCATGGCATAGATGGGACGCTATTTCCCCGTAATGTCTTCTGTGCGGTTGGAATGGAGTGTACAACCAGTGTTTTGTTTTGTGGTGTATCAGAACAATATACAACAGCTTAACTATAATTTCTTCCTTTTGACAGAGGAGTGGGGGGAGGAAATATGGTGAACTTTGACTCCATTTACGAAGCCCAGTGAACACCGTGATTCTTGCCCTGGAAGTTAACCGACGATACGATGTACAAACATTACTTTTCCATCCTGTAAACGTCCGTCTCTGATATTGGATTCCCGGGGTGAAGTTCGTAACTTTTCACGGTACGTCCTCTACTATTTTCCAGCCCTCAGAAATCCACTAGTAAAACTTGATTCATCTAACTTAGTCCCGTAGACCTTGCCGCACAAAGTCTTCATTCCGGCAAATCAACGGCGGGGACGGAAAATTTCAAGGAATCGTGTCTCACGTTTTCGATTTCTATTCTTTCCTTCCCGCGGAAGTGTCTTTCACGGGATTGCAGTTCGTAGCAGCTGTTCCATGGGTTCGATCGCTTAAAGTAACTCGCCGGACGTCAGCTGGCAACGGGGCGAGGAAAAGAAGGGGAGATCCCTCGTGTCAGAGTTCGTGAGAATCTAAAACAGAAATTGTCGTGGAACTTGTCATACCTTATTATTGAAAAAGTTCGAGGAGGTTCGCGCACGTTCGGTTATACTTCGTGACAGTGTAATTGCTTCTACGGTAGTTTCTTACCGTTTTCTCTGCCGTGCGTTCCGTCTGTTACTTAGGAGTTTGGCTACGTCTACAGTAAATTCTCGATGAATGCTCGAAGCCTCCCTGGCACCAAACATTAAACATTTCATAAATTAATGGCCATATGCGGCTGAAACAAATATCATTAGCTTCAGAATTTCATGTTCTATCACTGTGCCGAACCTCATTAAAAAGTTAGCGTTACACTTGGAGACCTCTCCTTGTCAGTGCCGAGGAGCCTTCGAACACTCATCGAGAGTTCACTGTAATTAGTCTGTATTGTCTCTGACGTAACAATATGAAAGAGTAGAGTTTGGCTGCTTCAAAGTATTAGAACACACCTTACCATTTCAAGACTTAAGGAATTAAATGATGGAAGTAGTATTGATTTCCCAGTGTTTGGTATACGATATTTTATAATTAACACACACGTGAAGCTGCGTCTTTTCATTCTGAAGCGTTGATAACGGAAAACGGCAATTCACGTGTTCTACACTTCGTGCGTTATCCTATGTGATATTTTTAGTTCGTAATGAAGGCACTGTCAAGTATAGAGCACCGGACTGTAGTAACATATATAACGCGGAAATGTTCGCAGGTATATTGACAGACGTACCAAGTGATGTCGAAAGTGACAGTAAAAATTACAATAGTTCTGACAGTGATACTGACCCATCAAGCGATTGTTTAGTAACATGGGATTCCATGTTTTACAGAAAATTACTAACAACGGGAATAAAAAATATGTATGTAGAAAATGCTGTGTACGTACTGTAAATAAAAGCAAGGTCAAAACATGTTATATTTATACATTCTGCTTAGTGCTCCTCCGTAAAAGAAAATGTTTTGAACCATATCACATCCAAGAAACACTACTAATATTATTATTAAACATATTTATAAATTTTTAATAAAATGTTATACTTAATCGAATTCTTAACAATGTTTTGAATATATTCATGACTTTATTAGATAATATGTGAGAATTAAGGCTATATGCATTTCTGTCCCCAAATCCATAAGAAATAAGAAATAGAATTAAAAAATGACAACAAATTTTAATTTTCTTCCTAGCTCAGAACCGTTAATAGGCGCGTTCTAGCGCGAAAAGAAAAAAGATTTTGTAACTTTTCTTGACACTTTCCTTAGCAGAAAGGTCTGCTCTAACGCATGCTATGGTTAGATTTTCTCCATTTAGACTGTTTAGACTATTAGTTTTTTAAATCAATTGAAAAATATTAGCAGAAATTAGTGCGTTTTCGGTGTTCCCATCATTTTCATCATTATTTTAACATATTTAGATGTCTATATTATAATAATAACAATTTATATTAGACGAAACGGTTTGCAGATTTGTATTCAGCTCATAAAAGTCTATCAGAAACGCCTATTAACGGTTATGAGGTATTTTACGTGTTGAACAGTGTAATTTTGCACATCGCGGAGAAAATGTACTTTATATTGAGTATTTTGAAGAATATTAATTATTCGTTTAACTAGTGTGTTCATATCATTAAGGAATATATATCCAAACGAATCGTGACACTTTAACAGTAAATTTCTTAAAACAATTCTCTCCTGATTATATACTCCGATACATACGAAGTATTATACCTACTAATTTGAGAATTTGAAGACACGAGAGGTATATCTAATTGATTATAGAAGAACTGAAATGGAGACAATGCTAAGATGTTATTTATTCAAGTCAAGTGTTCAGTCAAGTTGATTAATGCACAGAAAGGAACTATAATATCTATCGATAGTTTATTGTTTACTATAGCATTTACGACAGTGAATTTGCAGGAAGACAACAAAAAAACAATCTACAAATAAAGTTTAATATTAATTAATACATTAAATCAGTCTGTATGTAATCATTTCCACTACTTCTTCGTCAATTTTTATGCGTTTCTTTAGTCTTTTTTTGAAACCAGCACCAGAATTATTCGATTGCATTACTTTGTCTGGACTACAGAGTTTTGTTGTAAAATTTAAAGCTGATTATTCTTTTGTAACTTTTATGAAGTAAGTTTGATAAATGTTTGACGTATGTTCAATCCTACGAAAAAGCAAAATAAGTTAGTGGCATTGATTTCTATTTCTGTCAAATACAATCGAGTGTCCGATGACATTATGAAGGGTAGTATACATTACCGTACATATGTACGTACATATATTTGACAACATACCGTCGACAATGCGTTAAATGTAGTGCAATGCAATAGATGAAATTATCGGATGAGGAAGCGCCGAAGGTTCAGTGTTACCCAGTCATTTTGCTACACCGAGGACCGATCCAGCTTCCATAACGCGCGGATCCTCAATATCGTGTTTTCTCGGTGATCGCACTATATACGGTACCTTAATAATGTTCGACTGCTAGACTGGTCCAGGGTAGATACCATTTAAACGGTATTGAAGTTTGATGGCGAAATAAACGTAATAATACGACGAGCACAATAGGTTGATGGTATGGAAATGTCACGTTTTATAGGTTATACCCTTACGGGTCAAGATAAGGAGCAATGACCGTAGAATCCTAATCACGTAAATCAGCTGTATTCTACTTTGCGACTTTTAGTTTAGGTGAACTGAATTACGCAAAATTATTAGCCACTTAATGCACATGTTTCTTTAGTTTATCGGTAAAAAATGATGAAAGTCGTTTTTGCATAAATTAGTAGTCTGAACATATTGTATCACGTTTTCTTCATTTTTGGTGACATACGAAGTATTATATTTACTAATTTGAGGATTTGAAGACGCGAGAGGTATATCTAATCAATTATAGAAGAACTAAAATGGAGACAATGATGAGATGTTTATTGAAGTCAAGTGTTCAGTCAAGTTGATTAATCCAGAGAAAGAGACTATATTGTCGACAGTTTATTCTTTACTATAGCATTTACGACAGTAAATTTGCAGGAAGACAATAAAAAATACAGTCTAGAAATAAAGTATGATATTAATTAATACATCAAAGATTAAATGGTACAACTTATAATGAGGTTGGTTCGGGCAAAATAATATATGTATTAAGGTACGTACTCACCAGCGAACAGTTCACAAACACTGTTATAGTTTTTCATTAATATCTCGTTAACAAAGCTACAGATAACATTTTTGCTAAGGAAAAACTTGTTTCAAATTACCTCACAAGTCTCCCAGTTCCGGGTGCTCCAACATTTCGGTTACACCCTGTATAATAAAATCTACGCTTGCTTCTTCCACAAAGATTTTCTCTAATGGATTTCAATACTTTTTCTTTGACTTTCGTACTTTTTCTTTAAATAACTAATATTCTTCATTCCCTCACATTCAACGGTCGGTGCAACGGTCTTCCACTTTAATAAAATTACAGATTCGAATTTGCTTATTGACTAATCTTATAGTAAGAAACGAGTAGGCGTTCTTCCATTTTAACAGTACAGTTTTTTTAATTACTTTTTCTTTTTAATTCCTGCAGTTTAGTTCTGTGTTTGGTCAATATTGGATCAGAGGGTTCATTTAGGCTGTTGCATATGAAGAAAATTTAATTGTATGAATAAATGAAGAGAAATTTTAGGTACATTTACAATAGTGAAAAATAATCATTCTTTCGCGCAATATTTCTATATTTCCACTTTAACAGTACATCTATAGATCTGTCGCTATTTAAATTACTTTCGAAGTACTGTTTTCTAAATGAATATTGAAATGTCAACATCATGGACACCGATATCGAAACAATGTCATTTACGTTGCTTATATTTTAATATTTCTGGACCTTATATGGTAATACTACCAATTTGTAATTACTGCCGTAGTGTCCACAATGCGCGGTTATTGTGATTTCCGTGGAACTATACATATATTCCTATTCTTTCATTTCCCAGAAACTTTTCAGAATCGAGGTTTCAAGTCACGAAACGACTCGAACTCGTGTTTTCGTCCATTGAATGGCAGAACCATCCCCTTTGTTTGTTTATTCAGTGTGAGTGATCGGTAGCAGAGAATTATAACGAGAAGGACATCCATAAAATTTTTATATTTTTCTGAAGCACTGATAAAAATATGTTTAACATATTGCTCGAATCTTTTCTCAGCGAAAGTAAGACCTTTTTTGTTACACGACATATTTAAAGTTACAAATAATTTCAATTACTTTGCATTCAGTCCCATTTCCATTGAGATGATTTCGTTACTAATTAAAGAACGATTTTATATAAAATTCCTTGAACAAATATAGAAATTTTATTATTAATTCAAATTTGATTCCGCAATACTTTTATTGTTCTTTGCTCTGTTTTTTTTGAATATGTGATGGTCTCTGGCAATGTTAATCCGACCCGTAAGATTCTTAGTCTGAATTTCTGCTCGGCACCGAAATAAAAAGAACCGCTTCTTTTTCGAAACCGAATATCGTATTCCCATACCAAACGCGGAGATTGTCGAAATGTGTGAACATTGGGTGGTACTACTACTATACCAGTCTAGATAACGTCACCATTTCGAATGAAAAATCACTGTGTGTTCCAAAAATCGTTTTCTCTTTACCTTGTGAAAGTAGTAAATGAAAGAAGTGTACTATGATTAGACTGTGCAGTGTAATGTAATACATGATATAAATAATGTAAAAATATGCTTTTCATACATGGAATACAAAACTTGTATTCAATACCTTCTCGAAGTATACATAAGTAACGACCAAGGAGACATTATTTTCAAAAGAACGGCTCTATAAACAATTATGCAATAATTGTTATAATCGAAATTCATTTTATCGTAATTGTAAAATTTTGACGGTTATGTGTTTATGAAAATTTGGCAACACAATGGAACCTCCTATATCCGAACTAATAGGGAGACATGAGTGTTAGGATAAACGAATATTCGGATAATACAGCAATCACTTTTTTGATACTAAACTTCATTTATTTAAATAGGTTATTCATTTAATAGGTAATTTATTTGTTCAGAACGATCTGATTTTCACTGTAATGGTTTCAAGAAGTATTCAAAGTTTTAAAAAATGTTAAAAAATCAATTAAAGCTTTAAAAATCATTTTGTACTGTCACTTTAACTTTAATACTGCCATTCGCCCAAATTACTTTGAGTTTATTTGTACCTATCTTTGC
Organism: Dufourea novaeangliae; assembly: GCF_001272555.1. Taxonomy (NCBI): domain Eukaryota; kingdom Metazoa; phylum Arthropoda; class Insecta; order Hymenoptera; family Halictidae; genus Dufourea; species Dufourea novaeangliae. The sequence goes on along the minus strand of NW_015373979.1, from coordinate 430,466 downwards.
TGATATGCTCTTGTTAAATCTTTCTGAAAAACTAATGTGAAAAAGAGTTAGAGCTCGAATTTGATCATTTCAAGGGTTTCAGTGCGTTCCCGTGAAACGAACTAAGTTTCCGAATCATTCTGATCCGACTGTTATCTTGGAAATTTACTCTTGACATCGATCGATATCTTGGCAACGAAGTTCGGGACAGTGGCGTCATTTCTATACGAGTCGTAAACTTAATTATTAATGCCTGGACTAATGTAAACCGTTCATATTCTCGGTTTCGTGAAGATTTGTGAAGTTTTCAGCAAACTGGCGGACCGGTCCCCATAAATACTCCACTACTCTCCGTTTTCATAGATTCGCCCAATCCGTCCCCCCCCGCCCCTCTCTCACTGTCTCTCTCTCTCTCCTTCTCTTCCTCTCTCCCTCTCTCCCTCTCCTCGCTCTCTCTCTCTCTCTCTCTCTCCCTCTCTCCCTCTCTCTCCCACCCCTCACCCATCCGCCCACCCTGCTGAAATGGTTGATTATTCAAAAACCTACTCCTGACATTACGTTCCCTATATTTCACTGGACGACGTACATTCTACTTTTCTTCTCCACGTACCTTCCGTTACCCGTGACAGGACTCCAAATGTTTATGCAAATTCAATACTTTAAAGCAATACACTTTATTATAGTTCTTTACACTAGACTATAGTCAATATTAAACAGAAATGTATCTTCTTCATTAGCATTCTATTTGGATAAATATACATTGTAAACAAAATTTGTATCTTTCTAATATCTTTCATATTCATACATAGTATGAATTTATAAAAATACTCATACTATGATACTATTATAAGTTATTACGGATTTTTATACTTGTTCAACAGATACATATGAATAATGGCTTACGGATTATCTCCACTTGTGTTATTCGCAATAACTTGTTGGGTATAAACACTGATAATTATATGGCATTAACAGTTTAATACAAGTCATTTGATACAAAATTCTGGTTTCTGGAAGGATGTGGTGGGTAACAGTAGAAACATGTCATTGTCTGCTTGCATTATAAATAGGAAGAGTAAGTGATAGACAAACGCATCGTAAGGAGGAACGGTAAGTGATAGACAAACGGATTAGTCAGCCACAATCGAAAACACGCATAATATACGATTTTCCAAATGTAGTTCTCACAAAAAAGGGTCAGAAGAAAAGAATTTATTCGACATTTTTGATGTACATTTGTATTTAGAATTACCTCCAGTCCGGTGTATCACCTGTCCCGCAACCCGCTGCATATTGAGTATCTACAGGGTGTCTCAAAAATTTCTCTATTCCGGGAAATGAGGGGTTGCTGGGATGATTTAAAACCACCTTTCCCTTAGCGAAAATATTATCTGCAGCTTTCTTAACGAGATATTAACGAAAAACCCCGACCAATCAGAGCGCGAGTTTGCCAGCCGAGTTCCCGCGCTAGCGGTGGCTACGCGCTACGCTTGTACTATGAAGCTCCGAACAAGCAAGTCGGCATGCATTCCAGGAAACCGCGTATAATAGCAAATAAGAAAAACATAATAAATCAAACTTTTTATCATCTTACGTTTGTCATTTAAAGTGATGAATTAATGAAACATAAATGTAAGAAAATTATGTGTAACGTAAAAAGACGAATACACAATTATTTTTTTAAACAGAATCTTTAAGAAGCCCGAAGAACAATGTAACTACGGAAACTTGCAGAATTATTGCCGGCAAAAAGTCATATGTAGCTTGCGTTAAATTAAAAAAATAGTAATCAGCAATAAATTTAATAGAACTCACCCTTTCGGAAATTCACCTGCAACTTACAGACCTGTGTCAGTATGTCACTGTACCGATCCAGGTCATCGACGACCGAAACGGTTTATGGCGGGGTATCGCCCAGTCCGCAGGTGATCGCAGGTATACCTCACCAGCTGAAGTTAGAGGTTGTAACATTAAGTGCGTCCGGGTTATTCCACCGAATAGGTATTCACTTCACTGCACGACCACTAACACTGATCAGCCGACACGATCACTTAATGTATTTTTATTCATATTATTCAGTAATTAAAGATACACATATAAAATGTAAACAATCTGGCATTTTCATCATCTACGTATATTCGTTATTTTATAAACGTTTGAGTTTGTTAATTCATACTGGATACAAACAAAATATTTTATTGGTGCAGTAATCAACGTTTGCCAGAAAAGGGTGAACAATTGTAAAAACTCAGGGGAACTAGACACTTCGAGTAACAGATGCTGTAGTAACTGTTCAATATGAATACAAACATTCGACGGAAAGATGGATATTATGTTCGCATTTACCGAATATTTTGCATTACCGAAATCTCTCTCGCGCAGTTATTTCTTCATCGTCTTTCTTTACTTACTACTTCGAACTTTTTTTCAGTCTAATCTACGATTTATAAAAACTCCGTGAAATGATTCTTCATTTTTGCACTCGTATGCCCTTTTTCCTCCATCGTGTGCTATTTCATTATCTTTTGTATCCCGACCGAAGTTCATTAATCTCGTGTTAATGAAACCGGCTCCGTGTACATCGTTTGCAGATCGAATCGATGCTCGCGTTCTGAAGTGCTTTTCATTAGCCAGCCGCGGCGTTGGTTTCGATTAAATTCCGCGCGTTGGCGCGAATACCCGTGGGAAGTTAAATACGCGCGACATATTTGAAACCGACAAACGGAAATGTTCGGTTATTCGTGTGCGCGCGTGCGTGTATTTTAGGAAAATATGTCGTCCACCTGCAAAATCAAATAACTTCGAGTTCACGATGATTGTAAACCAATCTGCCCCGACTGTTAACGTAACATCGCATGGAACGCCGAACCTACGCAGAGTAGTGTATCCTCAACGCAGCGCAGCGCAGTATGCTCTACGTTCATAACCGCATGTTGTAATATAATTTCTGTCTCAGTCGGATGGTCGGATTGAGCTTAGGAGGCAGTATAGACTGACGATGTTTATGCATTTATAGCGTCCATTGACTTGCAAAACGTAGCAATATAAAGATTTCAGGAAAATTTAATAGTTTTATGTATTATTATTAACCTATTATAATCCCTAATATGGCAATCAAAATTCTGTGTAATTTTTCTTATTATGCAGTGTGTTTACAAGGGGCCTAAGACTTTAGAAGCTTATACTGCTCATCAATTGGAGTAAAGAATGTAACAGTGTAATGAGTTATTGCTCCATCGATTGTAAATTGCGGTCCCATACATTTGGGCGGTAATATATATGAAAAATTGTAGTGGTAATTAGGAACCAACGATTTAAACGTTACAATTAAGATTTAACTTTTAGTGTTGTACCGGTGCAACAATCACTTTAAAGGCGAGATTTCCTATAAGCGTCGAACGCGCGCGTCCAGTGTATGCGTCATACGATTGGCAGTCGTTGTAATGTAAAAGCATGCTTCTGTTTCCCTATAAGCGATTTTCAACCATCGCGTCCGCGGCCAACCCTCGCGTCGGACGATCGCTTGCTTCAGTAGCTGTCTGGACGCAAACGCTCGCGATCGCTTCGTTATAGAACATATGAAAAATGTCCGCAGAATTTCTATTTTCCCCGAGGAGGATGAATTTTTAATAGAAACTGTAAGAAACTACTCTGTGCTAGACTACTGTAGCAATAAATAGTACACAACTGTTAGTTTCAGAATTTTGCTGTTGAGAGCTATTATTGGGCTGTTCCATAAGTCCTTACCGGCTACATTGCTTTTCTGAAAGGCATTAAAAACTTTCCAAGCAGATGGATGAATGTTATTGATAATAATGGTGATTATATCGTAGAATAAAAATGAAATTTTCATAAATTCGAAATAAAAATAAAACTGGTTGGAAATGACAAGGACTTATGGAACAGCCCAGTATTCTTGCTACGGCAGTCATCACGCAACATATTGTGCAAACAGCATGTTGCAGTAATGATCTTTAGTTTAATGATCAGATCTTTAGTTTCTAGTAGTACTGAATTGGTTAAATAATATATTCGAAACTCCTGAGATAAAATCGCAAAAGTATTGCTTTTTATTCAAACGAAAGAATTTTCGATACATTTTTTCATCATTTAATAAATGATTTGTTATGAGTATCGTGGAATAGCCTTCTTCGTTTCGATTTCTAAACAGGTTTCCTTTCTTCTTTTTGGCGTCAATAGTGTTAAAAGAATTTCATCATCTTCATGTTCTTCGAATAGCAAGGACAATAAATTCCGATTCATTTTAAGACTGTATTTCACTTCCTCAGCACACAACTTTCGCGTTTGGTGGACGACAATGTACTAAATGAATGGCGTTCTACACACATTGGAAATTACTGCCTGTGTGTCAGACCCGCGCCTCCAGGCGAGAGCGTTCGACGCTTATACGACATCTCGCCTTAAGAGCCGTTACGCACAGTCGACTAGTCGCTGGCGACTTGAGAGACGGACGACCAAAGACCAATCGACCAAACTCGGCAACTCGAAAGTCGAAGTATCGTAGGGACTGTCGAATAGAATTGATGTCGAGGAGATTGTAATACTTATGAAGTGCCTTACAAAAGAAAGAAGGAAAGGAAATATTGGGTACATCCCTTACTGTGAGAACGCCATAAAAAAAGGAACGTTTAAAAGTTCGTTAAATCATTTAACGAACTTTTAAGTGTATTAAAACCCTCAATAACAGGCACAGATACGAATATAAGAATATAATCTGAATAAATTCTGGTGTCTGGTCTGCGAAAAACTTGCTCGTCGTGTGAATGCGTCCATTTGATTCAGCATACTTCATTGGACGCGGCGATCAATGAGTCCCCCGTGCGTCGCTCGTTCGTTAGCTGCCGCGACCAAGTGTTTGTGACTCCATACAGTGATTCCATGATGAATGCGACAAGAGTATCGACGTTATTCCCACCACTTGGGGGCCCCCCTCTAGGATCAATCAAAACAGAGTAAACAGAAGCTAAGTAGAAACTCGGCTTCGGGTAAAAAACAAATTTAGGTATGTGGGACTGAAAAGCTTTCCGCCTTGCCATGAATGCTCCGAAGTGGACCCGATTACGTCGCACTCATCGAGACATTACTGTACATTTTCTTGAACCCAGTGGTCGCCTGCGACTGGCGGACAGTGCGCAATGGCTCTAAAAGTGCGTGAAATTCTGTGGCCGGTTAATGTCTAACTTCTGTCAGCAAGAATCCGTAGTTTCACCGATGTGAAGTAGATCTCAACGTTTTTGGTTGAGAAATTCAAGTGCAGTAGAAGCTCGATAATTGATAGTCCGTTAATTGATCGCTAGGAATGCCCCCAGGCTCACACGTATTTCTCACATACATGCGTGCACCCCATTCTGTCGCCCAGCAAAGAAGGAATCGAATTCATCCGGTGTCGTGTTTAACTCGCATATTTGTTATCACTAGACTGCAGATTTTTATGCAAAATCACGGTTTAGAAGATTGCTCATAAAGACAAAAACAAAAGTAGAAATTTCTTTATTCCCCAAAAGTATCTTATTGGGTTCAAAAGAAAATAGAAAACTCGTTGCATCTGACGAAAATTTTGTCCTTTATTGTATTTCACATAGCCCTATAGGTTATAAATGCATAAAATCCGCAGTGAGAGACTCATCGCAGAAAGTACAGTACATATATTTTTGTTGTAATAAAATGTTTCGATACTCAATAACTTTTGTGAACAATCTTTTTTATAGCTCTAAAAACAGCAGGGATAGTAAGGTGATAAAAAAATGCGTCCATTCAGCCTTTCCTATATGTGTCTACGTCGAACAAGTGGACGGAGGATCGACGGGGAGAGTGCGCGTGTGATTGGAGCCCGTTAATTGACCTGTTCCTAGAAATTCTCAAGTAGTATCTTATATTACACGAACAAAGTAACAAACGTGTTTTCAACTGAATTTCTGTTCATTTACGTATACAAGGTGCAATCAAAATAGTGGTACAACCAATCAGGATACGATTGGTTATGCAGTAATAAACCAAAAGTGCGGAATAACATTTTTTTGTGTGGAGTTTTTGGGAAAGTTGATTCGGAGAAACGTTAGATACGCGTACAATTTTACCTATGCCATTTTTTTAACGTGACAATTCATTAGTAACCGTTTCTATTTATTCTAATAAGAAATATATTCGTATCAGATCATTTTTCTTGTCGATGTTTGCCGCTTTGACAAATTATTATATGTACATATGTCACTTTTTTACTTTTACATTTTGTCCAACGCTGATCGGATGTCCCCTTTCTCTCTGATACTTTGGTCTTCACTACTTTTGTTTTAAACCTTTTCCTTTTTGAATTCATTTTTTCTACAGAATGGATTTCCACGTTTTTTTTCTGTGTTCGAAAAATCGACTGTGACCGAAATGGCTGGATGTTTCCTTTACGATTGGTTAGTTCGATTCTTTATTCTCTGATCGTTTGCTTTTCGTTGAAGATAAAAAAAGCATACGAGTTGGCTTTTTTAAAAATCAATGCTGGCACATTCTTTTCACAAGTAACTATCACTTCCTTTTTAAAGTATTTTAACACACATTTTCATGCTATTTCCTTTTTGAAATACAGCATCAATTTTTTCGTTAAAGTAATCAAAACGTATAAATTTTATGGCATTTTAGTGTATCAAACGATTAATTCACACATACTAGCGTGCTTTAAGAGTAAAGGCACACCGAGGTACTTTGTTGATTGAGAACAGAGAAAGGCACATTAAGCAAATCGTTATATATAAAAATGTTCTTAGTTCTTAATTATAATATATATACCATTATATTATTATATATTTATATACAATTATATTTATATATGTATATAAATATGGTGCCGTGATAACTTTCTTTATCGTGAGTAAATCGTTGATTATATACTTAATTATAAGGAAAATTTGTGTGTAAACTATTAATGAAGAACATGAATGTTGTCCAATGGTTTTAGACATATTCATATGAAACTGAACAGTGCAGCGTAGAAGTAGATTTTGTCATGATGTAGCAGTAATTGTACAGTATGTTTCCTATTACGTTATTTTTGTTACTAAATTCTTGTGGTAGAACATTTTGACATTTACTTGTATACGTATACATGATAACTCTTTTCTGATATCAACAAATGTTTCGAAAATTGTAAACGCATTTCTAGCTTGCCCTTGACTGAAATAGTCATCTTCTTGTAATTTATTATACTTCTAGCACACACAAAAACGTTTAATAATTGTCGATTGCTCTTTTAGTAATACTTTAATATAATTAAAAAATCTATCTTACAAATAACTCTGTAAAATAGATTTAAATATTCGCATTTGAACGATAACAAATGTTATGTTTCTTATCGTAACGATGACTGCTTTGAGTAAATAATATTATACGGACGTTTACACATATTTGCATTTTTACTGATTCAATATTTAGTACTTAAAACCTTAGAAGGATTCCTCTTCTCGTAAATTTGTACACCTTCAACAGTTGAAATCAAAGTATACTTAATCTTAAACTTACACATTAGTTTGTTGATTTCAGGGTGAAGTGTATGTCAAAGGACTAAGCACGAGTACGTGAAGAATTATACCAATTATGCTTTCCGAATTTCTAAATCCTACTGTAAAACAATAAATGACTATTCATAATAGAAAAGCGAACGAACAAATATTCTTCACTTTTGCAAAATTAATTTAAAATTTACAGATTTTATACAAAATTTATAGACAGCATTTGAGATGTAAACCGAGAACATTGATATTTTATTCATTCAACCAAGGTACAAAAAATCCATCAATATACCCTTAAAGAGAGCTCTATGTGTCTGTTGGAAGTGTATAAACGATCCAGGAAGGAATTTTCTTAATTTGGGTGGAAGAGCTCCTAAAGCTTTCAAAGTGGCAACTAGATAGACTTTGAACGTTCAGGTTACTGGTACGAGAGATGCTGACTGAAGTAATTTCGCCGTCACATCGTACAATACACACTTCATTTGCATATTTACTCCTGGTTACTACTTTTATTATCATTCTTTTAATTAATGCTGTATACTTTATTCCTGTGTGTGACTAAGCTCATCTGATCTTAAGGTAAGCGGTGATAGTGAATCGATTGTTCTAACTTGTAGACCGATTCATATACACGATGCTCAAAAAGAGGATCTAAGACTATAGGTGCTTATAGTACTTATCTTACCAAGCGTTATCATATTATGAATAAAAAAACACAGGGCTCATTTAAAAAAAATGAGTTTTATACTTTCTTTTTACTAATATCTCCCCCACGATTACACTCACAGAAAAATTATTTATACCACGTAATGTATCCCTTTATACCAAACAACTTTTGTATGAATATTTTTTTGATAACTTCAATCCTTTGTGCGATATTCCATTGTACTTAGTTACACGAAACACTCTGTATGTATAATATTTACATACTGTATATCTGCATATACTCAGACTAATGTCAAAAAGCGTGTGAAACAAATAAATTTCACCGTAAATTTTACTTATCCACCGACTATTAGTTATCTCAACTTTTCAGTTACTTACCAAATTTAATTAACAACGGTAGCAGCTGATATCGAAATACATCAAATTAGAGCGACAATTTAATCATTGGATTTAGAATAGAAAGAAATCTTGCATTCATCTAAAGAAAAGTCAAAATTTCTAATAAAAGGAGGTGGAAATGTAGGTTTCGAAAAAGAAATTATTTCTTACAAAATTATTTCCCGTCGACATGCATATGGACAACTAAGTATGATACCAGATTTATCTAAACCCTTTTTCAATATCATTTGTGGTTTATAAATTCCAAACGAATAAGTTAAAGGGACGCTTCGGATAAAAGGGTGGTTTCTACGTTAAAGTCTAAAAGTATCACCAATCCAGTACAGCAAAGTTTTTAGGTCGGTCCCATAAACAATTGAGCAACGTTTCAGAAAAATTGGCGTATATTACTTCGCGAACATTCCTTGAGATGCATCCTGTATAATGTCGCAATATTAAAGCTTACAGTTCGTCCGTTCCTTTGATAAAGCTGTCCAGTATCATGATACCTGTCATGTTAAGATTTCCTCGAAATACGGAGGCTGGATAAATCATATTAAAAAAGTGACCTTGAAAGGAATCCGGATATCATTACTGCAGTCGTTACTCCCGAGGGAATATCGGGGTTCTTGATTGCCTACTACCATAGAAAGCACAGCTCCCAAGACACATTTACGAGCTTGTTTTCCTGAAACAAGGCTGATTATACGGAGCAAAAGTGTCCATCTACGTGGTCGCCTTGGCGACAGGACGGAATCTTGAACCTCGAAGATCGGCGTCGCCGACATCCCGCTCGTCTTTGAAGGATCTTTAGGGCTACAATGACTATCGCCCTTCCCCGCCCAACTCACCCCATCAGAATATTCCGAGTCTTTATCGTGTTGCATAATGCAGTAGTAGTCGTGGATCTTGACCCGCTTGCTATGCTTCTATCTCAATTAATGCCCATTGATTCGAGTCCGAGGTTGCTGGTTACCATTACGTCCATCTATTGTAATTTACATGAAAATTCACCGAGGTTACGCGACGATATACAGGGTGTAATAAAATGTTGTCCGACCCGGAAATGGGGCACTCAGGGGTGAATTGGAACAATGTAATCCATAGCAACAATGTAATCTGAGGCTTCGTTACCGAGATATTTACGAAAAACCGCGACCAATCAGAGCGCAAGTTTGCCCCCAGAGTTCCCGCGCTAGCGATGGCTACGCGCTGCGCTTGTACGATGGAACTCCGAACAAGCAAGTCGACAGACATCGCAGGAAACTGCGTATAATAGCAAATAAAAAAGCGTAACAAATAAAATCATACTTTTCATAAAGTATGACAATTTAGAATATGATAAGAATAGAATAGATTAATCATGACTATACTTTTTTAGAAGAAAAATTGAGGTACAGAAACTGGCAGAAGTGTCGCCGGAAATAACTCATAGCTTGCGTTAAATTAAAAAAATAATAATTAGCAATAAATTGATTAGGATTCACCCTTTCTGAAATTCACCTGCAGTTTGCAAACCTGTGTCACTAGGTCACTGGACCGATCCTGGTCATCGACGGCCGAAACGGTTTATGGCAGGGTATCGCCCAGTTCGCAGGTGATCACAGGTATAACTCACCAGCCGAAGTTAAGGGTTGTAACGTCAAGTGCGTCCGGGTTATTCCACCGAATACGTATTCACTTTACTGCACGACCACTAACACTGATCAGCCGACACGATCACTTAATGTATTTTCTATCGAACGTGTTAATGTTTTACGTAGCCAAACGCTTGCACAGCAGCAACCGCATATTCGTTATTCTGTGCGTACCACCAGAACATTGCGTAATACTCCCGGAACTGAACATCTCTGTCGCCCGATTGCTAACCAACTGACAGAATTTTTCCGTAAGGGTTCCTCTACCCCCAAGTAGTTTTCAATCGTTACATTGTGAGTTCTTTCCCACCACGACAAGATTTAGGTAAAAAGAAATCAACGGTTCTAGAATAACACGTGTTTTGCAGAAGTGCAAGAAAAGAACCATCGTGCAGTTTCACCAAAGCGCGTAGCCCGTTAATTTACTGTCAGGATATCCATTGCTTCGAGATAGAAAGCAGAAACCACGTTTTCCTCAAGGAGCAGGAAAAAAAATTTCACGGACACATGTTGAGTTGACGCGGCTTAGCCTTGTCCGAGCACCTTAGCAGAGGCCGGAGCGGACGTTTCGGTTATTTACGACCTAATTGCTTCGGCCTCGTAGCAGACGTGGACTCACAAGGGAACAACATCCCGAATTTTAGCAATCGCCGATTTTTATACAACTGTGTTAGATTGTAGTTCTAATCAAAACATTTGATACCTATTTCTTTTTAGATTTTCTACCTGAACCGGGGCGCACTGCTGTCTTTAATAGCTTACTGCGACATTAATATGAACCGTATCACCCTACCGATAGGCTTATTTTATGGAAAACACTTCATCGAATATGGTAGTATTTATTTCGGATTTTAAAAATCGTAACTGCGAGGTAAAATGAGCACAATAAGAATTTTGTTAATAATTTTTAGTATTGCAAAAATGATTTTTCAACCTCGCAGAAATTTATTCAAGAAAGCTGATCCTTCTCGATTAGAACAGAAACAGGAATCAACCGAATATGACAGATAGTTTCCGAGATATAAATTCATAAGTACATTATGTTTTATGTTTCCTTGTATAATTAAACACACAGGGTACTTTAACGAGTAAATTAACGGAGCCCGCGCTTCGGTGAAACTGCACGAAGGTTCGTTCGTTGCACTTCTGCAAAGCATGTGTTTTCCTAGAGCGCTGGTTTCTTTTTACCTGAACTCACAATGTAACGATGGAAAACTGCTTGAGGGTACAGGAAGTCCTTTCGGAAAAAGTCTGTCAATCGATTAGCAATCGGGTGACAGAGATGTTCAGTTCAAGGGAGTATTACGCAATGCTCTGGTGGTACGTGCAGAATAACGGATATGCGGCTACTGCTGTGCAAGCGTTTGACTACGTAAAACATCTGATAAATGGAAAACAATAGGCCCCTTTCGGGCCACGAATTTTCCTAACGCAGGAACAACACTTTCGATAGAAAATACATTAAGTGATCGTGTCGGCTGATCAGTGTTCGTGGTTGTGCAGTAAATTGAATACGTATTCGATGGAATAACCGGGACGCACTTGACGTTACAAGCCTTAACTTCAGCTGGTGAGATATACCTGCGATCACCTGTGAACTTGGCGATACTCTGCCATAAACCGTTTCGGCCGTCGATGACCATGATCGGTCCAGTGACCTAGTGAAAGGGTGAATCCTAATCAATTTATTGCTAATTATTATTTTTTTAATTTAACGCAACCTATGACTTATTTCCGGCGATAATTCTGCAAGTTTCTGTACCTAAATTTTTCTTTGGGCTTTCTGATGAAACGTATTCATTATCAGTAACATTATTGTCCGTTATTAAACTACGAATTTTTATCTCAATAAAATGACCTCTGTTACATTACCTCTTCGATAGCACGTTATTTGATAAAGGAATTTACAAATTCCTGGGCCTCTCTCTTCAAATAATTATTAGTTTCTATTCTGTTTAAAAAAGTAACTGAGCATTCCTCTTTTTACGTTACACATAATTTTGCTACTAAATAACAAATGAAAGAAGATGAAAAGTATGATTTTATTTGGTACGTCTTTTTTATTTGCTATTACACGCAGTTTCCTGCGATGCATGCTGACCTACTTGTTCGGAGCTTCGTAGTACAAGCGCAGCGTGTAGCCACTGCTAGCGCGGGAACTTGGCTGGCAAACTCGCGCTCTGATTGGTCGGGGTTTTTCGTTAATATGTCGGTATCGAAGCTTCAGATTACATTGTTGCTAATGAAAAAGATGTTCTAATTCACCCCCCGAGTGCCCCATTTCCGGGGCGGACAACATTTTTGTTACACCCTGTATATCGTTAATCGTTGGGACCGTGTCATAACAACTGTTGGTATATGCGCGAAGGAATTTTCACAGAAATTCCTCGGTAGGTACGTACGAACGCGACTATCGTATGACTTGCACGTTTAATTCAGTACCACAACGGTTGCATATTTTCGGAATTGTTGTACAGAAAAATAAAGACGCACACGTGCGTACTGGTGGTGTATGCAGGATGCTTATAGTAGTGATATATAAAGAACTTAAAATATTTTGGAAAATGAAGTTTTGTACACAGATTGGCACAATAGCTGCGATATGAAAAATCGTTTTTTTCTTATATAGTAACGATGTCAGTATTGTATCTACCTTTTATTGGCTGTCTTAACGGTCAGTAACGTAACAAATTTTATAAGGACCTACAGTGTATTATATAATAAATAACACGGTAGATACATTGCATGGACGTAGAGTTATTTTAAAACAGCTATCGTTTTTAATTATTTATAATCTGTTTCATTTGTACTGTTATTTTTATTTATACTCAAATCATGTGAATTTGTAAAGACATACTTGGTTACGTTTTGCTACTTCAGATTGTCCACTTTGATTGTATGAAAATTAAAGAAACAAAATTTAACTATACTTGTTTAATTATAATAAGTCCTTAACATTTCTCTACCTTATGGGAGTACACAACTTATCTTAATACCTATTATGTTATCGACATTTACATGCATACTATCTTATATACTAAATACTAGAACATCACGAAGTATAAACTAGATCGCTGTAGAAATACAAGTACAATACCTACAGCTTTGTTTTATTTCATAATTGGTATTTGTATATTATTTTTTAACGTTAAGTTTTAATTAACCTGTCTGACTCAAAATTACGTTTAATAATTATAAGTTCTGATGTGGATACAATATTTTAATATATGATTAACTATAATTCAGTATGGTCACTTGTAACATAATTTGTTGTTCCCACATCACGTGCAAAGACAAAGACCATTACATTATACTGATCAACAAAATTTAACTTTTTATTTGTCTTCAAACATCCAGTTGCTCATTCTTATAGATTCTTCTGTGCTGAATACGAATCCGTAAACAGTATTTTGCCATCACTCTCAGTCTCCGAGAAGTTTGATTTAAAAAAAAAATTCAAAGTTTCAATTCTGAATATTTCCTGTGTTCAAACATTAATAGTTATTCAGTTGATTGTTGTGTCAAATTATTCCGTAAACTCTCCCGAATAAAATGGTATACGTTGTTATATTACCAACATTTAAATATGTTTAAACAACGATCAAAGGGAAAAGGACATCCAAAATGCACCAATTTTTACAGATATTTTTCAATTTATTTAAAAAAGTAAGGATGCAAGACATAATCTGACTGCGTCAGCAGATAGAGTAAACATTTTTCTTCCGGAAAGCATTAACAGAAATCGTAAGACACGTTTTGTGTTCAATACAGAAGCGAAATAGTTTACATAGTAACATCTGCGACGTTGGCAGTGGTACTCAAAGGCTGCAAGCGCAGGCGTTCGACTGTCGCTCAGCTGTAATGTCAATTTCTCGATATGCTCCTTCGAAGCATATGTTCAGTGTGTATTAAATCTTGTCTACTGTATAAATACTGATATAGTTTTGTAACACGATATACTCTCATTTGACATAACAGTTTGAAATTTATTTTAATTTGACAATAATTTCATTATAGAACGTTTTCTTTCAGTTATAAAGTAATTCTAGTTACTACATCATTTCACGTGTACTAAAAAAATGTTTCTTTTAGTACATCCACTTCTATCCATAAGTATTAAGATACTTATCAAATATGAACTAAGTATAAAAAGACACTACAAAATTAATGATGATTTAATATAAAGCAATAAAAAAGGCCTAGCAGATATAATTTATATGACACATCACATTTTCTTCAGACATACTGAGTGATCTAATAGTCATGAAAGGCGGCATATGTCTGTTATTAGATTTCTAATTGAACGTTGAAGAAAATGAAACTTTCCTCCTGTGACCCTTAATACACTGAAAACGTATAATCAGAGTTAATAAAATTTTATGAAAAGACGCGAAATGCTGATCTTATAACTTCTTCATGGGACAGTTGCACAGATTGCTAGGGCAACGGCCACCTTGTTAAGACGTCGAACTTTCCACCTCTCGGTGGTTTGTAAAGATTTCAGACGATCTGTTATCGTAAATTCTTACAGGGAATCTACGTATTCAGTAAGAAAACAAAGTAACGGAGCGAGAGATGGTGGGTGCTAAGAGGGAACGATAATGGGCGCGAGGAAAACAAAGGGTACGATGCAATAGCAATAAAAGGAAAAATAAATTGGACGGAAAAATGGAGCAATACGACACCAGCAAGGAACTTTTCTTTATTTGCAGTATGTTATGTGCTTTTTTCTTATTGATAATTTGATTTAATTTCGCCGGCACGTATTTCGATTAAACGAAGCATGTACTCTAAAGAATACGTACAATTGTTCTATTATCTAAATCGGACAATGGGCAGTAGACAGCTGAAACAAACGGATATCTTTTGGTTTGAATTGAAGAGCGACTTAATAGCCCAAGTCATTTGAACGTTTTGCAATTCTTTATTGTGGATATAACACCTATTTTAAAAGCAAAAAACGTGCAAAATATTAAAAATTAAAATATTAAATATGATTCCTGTTGAATGACTCATTCACAAGCAAAATTGTTGTAAACAAATATTCTTCAACTCAAAACCTAGAAGGTGAAAAAGAGTAGTTTCATTTAGATAGAAATGGAAGAAGTAGTTATTAATCATTAATGGTTATACATAAACATAAGTTACACAAAAATAATGTTTAGGTACATTAGAAATATCTGAAAAAATAATTATACTAATGAATGTTAATATTAAATTACTAGAGTATGTGAAATGTTTCAATTTTTTTAAAAATTTCATGAAAGATATTTATTATTGCGTTGCCGTTTCTTGATGTTTCACGTATAGAACATTTTTACTATTTAATATTGGAATGGTACCAATTTATTCGTCCGCGTATCTACAGGTAACAAATAATGCACTAGTTCCACATAATATATGAATCATTACAGTTTCATTTCTGCAGTATTATATAGTATTGCAATGGTATTTTAGTATTGTATATACGAATACTGTGGAATCATTTTACTTTTTTCATAAATCAATAATTGCACGGTTTGTGAATACGGACAATATTCGCTGCTTTAAATACTTCAAATTTAATTTCAATGAATGTTATAGCTTTCCATATTTGATCTGTTGTGTTCGAGAAATTATTTATTTTATATTCGATGGCAAAAAAGAATTAAAAAATCATTATAATATTGTGTACCAATTTAACGTTAACGGTGGAATGGAATTTTGGGATCGGTAGCTACATATTTGAGTCATTGATTTCCGTTCCGTTTGGAATTTGAACACACCTGCCCCGTGCGTGCCATTTAAATACACATTATATCTAGATATCAATTACGATATTATCGAAATGATATTATATGTAGTACGATTAGTTGAATTGTGAAGTCATTAGATTATCATAGATTGTGCATATGTTTATGCAAATGACAAAACAACGCCATATACCAATTGGATCATTATACACATCGTTTTTCATTACATATCTTATATTACAATACACTTGTATTACAAATAACTGTTACAACAGTTTATTCTTTATGGAAAAGATTCTGTAACATTTAAAACAACTGATTCAGTGATTTTAAATATGAACTACACCTTCAGATCAAATATGTATAGTGAACCAAACAGTACAGGTTAAAATAACGGCGACAGTATTAACGATTGGCCAAAGAAAAAGCCTTCTTTAATACAACAGGGCGATAATAAAATTTTTATTTAGTTCTTTAGTATTCGCTTACTACCACCCTTTCTACTATCTTTTTACATCAGCAATTTAAGTAATATTTTGAACTGCACACATATATATTCAAAATGAAAGTTCCAAATTATTGTATGCATTTAGATGAATTGATGATTGTTATATCTCAATCTTTGTCGATATAGATAAAGACTTCCATGTGGATATGTAAGTATGGTTAAATGAAAATATAACCCAAACTATTATTTAAAGCTATTGTTTGTCAATCAGAGGTGCCATTTCATTGAAGAGATAAATCTCAAATTGAAAGTGTCTATGAATATTCATTCGTAACATTTGTTCGATTTAACAATATATTGATAAATTCTTTTTCGCTTACACTGAAACATACCTGTATTCTTAATTATTTTAAATAATTCTCTATTGTACATGTATATTTTATACCTGTATAAGGAAGCCAACTTTTACTTTCCCTTTCTTCAAGTTTCCAAACCGCTTGCACTTAGTAATAAACTAACATGTGCTGATACGAATTAATGTGCCAAAGGTATATTAAAGTGAATTAAAGAAAAGAAGACTTGGATGCAAATCACGGTCATTCTGTAACAGGTGGTTTGGCACAGCCTCTTTTAGTACCTATTTATGCATACACATATCACTGAATACATATACTGCAAGGAGTGCAAGCAAGATAAGAAACATGAAACTAGAATGCTTTGATGCTTCTAATTGTTAATATCTTTGTGCATAACTCATATGCATGTTCTTACATGGGTGTGCTACTTCTGTAATTAACATGGGACTGTTAACAAAGGAAATGTTAGAACTTAAAATTGCAAGAGGGAAGGAAAAAATAGAAGGATATAGCCATTTCACATACTTTTATAGTAGGAAATGTATCAAATTGCTCAGACACTGCTTGTTTTACAGAATGATGTCTGCAACAAAGTTTGCATGCAGTGATATACACTGCAATGAAAACAAATGTAGTGTATTTTCAATATTCGAATTTTAATAATAAGATGCATTTTTCTAAGTCTAATTTTACATTCCATTAAATTTACATTCTATTAAAATTTTATTCTTAATTATATCCATTAATCACATTACGTAATGTGTAACGTGAAATGGAATTTATAATTTTGCATGTTTCACGCAGAAGATGTAATCATCAAAATGCCATTCTCTGTGAAACTCAATTACATCTCTATCTCCGCTGATTTTCCACTTTGCCAACATATGTTCGCGAAAGAGATCGATTGCGCGCACTTTTTCACAGGATTTTGTATGCAAATGCCGGGGCATACGTCCGCGTGTGAAATCCGCCTTACATATGTTCGAGTGTCGCATGCGGAAATTCGCAATGAATTGCAAAAACGGGAATATACGACACTGGGAAGGAAAATGTCGGTATTCAGCTGGAACAGCGTGTACTAAACGTTCCCCTCAGTGGAACTGAGTATGCAATTGATTCTCGTTTGTTGATAATATCATTAAATGTTCCGTAATATCTCTATTTATTTACCCTTCGAAAAAACAACTATGTACAATATAATGGGTGATTAGGGATTAATAGGTTTGAAACTGTCGTAATAAAAAAATATATCATATGAGCTTGTGTATGAAAGTTTTATACCATTAAATGTGCCAATGAGTAATCCAGTATTTTCTACTGCATTTCTTATTTATTAAAAATTCTACCTAAATAGTATTCGTCATTGTTCTCTAATAGGGTGATCCATATTTGTCAAGATAAATTGCATTTGTTTACTACATCTATTGTACTATTTTTTATGGTTTCTACATTTATTGTAAATAATGTAATATTGCTATCTTATTAAACAAAAAAAATGGATTCGTATTAATACCTAGAGTCTAACGATCTCTGATGAGTTATTTATTTAGATACATGTATTGGACGTGTTATACGGTAATATCATAAAGTGACACCTTGATTATGCAAACTGGTAAAAACAAAAAAAAACACTGTTTATTATACAATATTCATATATGTATACACTGTTAACAAAAATCCATTTGAAACATGTATATGCCTTGCATTGGAGTTCGCATAGTGGAATACTGGACGTTCGGATAAATGGTGTACCGATAATCGAAATTCTACTGTATTTACATGTATGATGTAGACGATGATCGCGATTAATAAGTTCTTGTCCTGTTTGTATCATTTTCTTTTATTAGTTGATTATTTTATTTAGCGCGTACGTTGCCAGTTGTCAATAGTGTGTCGACGGGTGATTTTATCGTGTCGATCGGCCGTGACATTAAAGGTATGTTTTTACGTGACAGTAAAAGTCATGGCTTTTGTCGCAACACTGTATGACAATTTAAACCAATGTCACGACACCGCGACATCTAGTTTTCATGACAACAAAAGTCATAACATTTAGCGTCATAACCGTAAAAGTCGTGATTTATTATCACGTGACGACGTACCTTAACGGTCGGGCGATATCAAAGTTGAAAATAATGAAAATTATATTAGAATACGAATCTGTGGTACATACCACGTCCCTCATTATTACCTAGTGGTATTGAAAGTGTTAAATAACTATTCATTTAACATGTACATATGTATATGGGTATCTCAATCTGTAGTGTTTGCCTTATTTATGTATTCATTATTGCGATCACTCGTAAACAATTAAATTGAAATAATTGTTTCATGTGTATATTTTGCGCATAAATTAGGCAAGACAAAAAAAGTGTCTGCCATTTTACGTCAGACCATAAAATAATCCCGTCACCTACGTTCTCTTTCAACCCGACCACTGAAACAAAAAATGTTATCTGCGCACTCGGATACGCGTTTTTGCAAATAGCTCACCTGAGGGATGCAAGTGTGCTCCGCTGAAGAAGTTTAACGAGGTAAACAAACGGGATACAAGTTTCCATGGTCCTTGCGGCTGGTATTACGAAGATAAGGAATCGCCGTTGGGCGAGGAACTAGTTGGATAAACGGGCAAAGGGATAACGGAAAACTTCTCATAAGCTTGACTAATATGTTTTGGATTACGACCAGAAATTCGAAACTATGGAAATCAGCAGTTGAACACGTTTTCTAAATCTACAGACCAATATGTTCACTGTTTGCTGACACCTGGACAAACACGTGCCCCCAGAGCATTCGTTTGTTATATTCCTTCAATCGTTCACCCTCGATCCTTCGCATAAACTTTGGATCTGTATTTCAGTTTACATTTCTGTCCTTTAATTGTTCTGAACTCTTTTGTGCACTACGCGCCACTATAGTGGCTTCCCGAAAAGTGATTTCATGGAACAAAGCGTCACTATAGTGGCCTCACTGAACACGATGCTTTCAGGCGAAACGTCGCTATGCCTTTCTTCTTTTTCTCTCATTGAAAGCTATATATTTCGTTGTTACTGTGCGGGAATATCTTCACATGTTTCAATCCTTAGTTGTTTCGGCGATAGATACTTCGACGACTAGATTACCCGATACCGTCAGGATTGGTGCAGCGAAACTCGCTGTACTAATATCATTTTCTTGCACTACGTGGCGGACCTGACCGTAGAAAAGTATACTTCCGCATCCAGCTTGGCCGTAACATAAGGGTTAAGAGTTTTTCAATTCGATTTTTAATACTGTGAGTGAGTAGGGCGTTAAAATTCAATGTTTACTCTACACGACACTTTATCCGCGGTGAAAAGCGCTGTAAAAGAATACATTACACGTCCTGAGTAGTATAGTAAAGAAGTATCAATTACCTAGAAAATGTATAAAGAAATCTGTGCTGGGACCTTTTTTTCTTATTCAAAATTGTAGAAACATTGGGCATTTATCTACTGTATCTATGTCTTAAAACTCAGTGGGCCACCTATTACGGTCTAATAAGGTAAACTGTATTTATTAATGATGTTAAAGCAATTTATAGGAACTGCCTGATTGCTCTTACTATCCCAATTGCTTGTTTTCTATGATGTGAGCCTGAATGCTCAGATTATACATTGGAGGTGGACCTGATTGTCCACCTAGAACTTCAACCTGATTATTGAAACTCTCCTAATCTATCCTACGATGCACATCCTGACTAACGACTCTAAACTCTCTGCAATTGTGTCCGATGCTGAACTGTTTCTAATTGTATTGTCGCAGAACTGACCCTAATGCTGAACTAAACTAAGGCAAAATGGATTCGTCGCTGTAAAAATTCTATAAATACAAACATCAGCCCATCCTCGATTTCAATTTGCCCTAGAGCACTTTCCTTGGACGGAGATGCAGCACAGTGCTTTGCATTGTGTCTAAGGTCGCTAGAATTTTGCTGGCCAATTATCGAAAAGTTCCTTGGTTGTTTGTGTTACGGTCTATGCGTCTTTTTTGGAGTCGTCTACAACCCGAAGTTGCAAGAAACCGTCTCTCTGTCAGAAATTTGGCGCTTGCGTCAATAACTTTGCGAGACACATACATGGCGTTAGGGTACTAGTGTCAGAACGTTGAAGGGATGATTCTACATGTTAAAATAAAACAGAAAAAAGTGATAAAATTGCGTCGGAAGCTATGCTTTCCAGTTATTTGCAGCTAAAAATTCGGACCAGGAACGTTCGAAACCAGGCCATCTACGTACAGGCGGTAAGCATAGGGAACAGCAGACACTGCATGTACACTGTCGTCGCTTGAAAAAAATACGCCCTTATTTCCTTACCCAAACATGTGATATGTACCTTTCCGTTGGTACAGTCCCAACACCTGGAGGTCATTTGCGAGCGTTGGCAAGAATGCCGAAGAGCAGGTAGTACTACATCCAATGGCTTTTTACTTGTTTTTATTACCTCTCTGTCTTTTGCGTGGAATTCGAGTAACGTTTCCTTAGTCCGGTGGCAGACGTCAATGCGAACACATCTAATCAACGCGAAAAAACACTTGAAAGAGAACATCTGTTATTATAATATTAATTCAAATTATTATATTGAAATTCAGTTTATATTGGGTTAGCCTAAGTTACTGTGTATTCTGTGTGTATATGTGCGTGTGTGGTGGTCTTCTTTGTGGATTTGAACGAGTAACCAGATTTAATATTCTACAAAGATTCGTATGTTCGGTTGTATGAAGTGACACTAGAAAATAGACCAGGCTCTTGTGTAAGTGTAATACATCACCCTTTTGGCTAGGACGTAAACATGAATTCTTTTTTTGGTAACGTCTGTATACGTGCCGTCACTTTTATTCTCTACGTTTACCGGCTGTACGCAGGTTGCCTAGTTTCAGGCGTTTCCGACACTAATTTTTAACTGTTAATGACTTAAAAACGAATCCTCCGATACAATTTCTTTATTCTTGATTTTTGTTTTATTTCGACATGTAGAATCACCGCTTAATGTTTTTCATACCAGCAGCCGAACGACCTGTATGTTGCGTCCATAATCCACAACTATGGATATAAATATGCATCTATAGCACTCTATTATTTGAACAAGGATTGATAATAAAATGAAGAATGTTTATACACATGACAGTGATAAATTGTGAAAAATATAAAGTAATTCGTTTAAATATTAAGTTAAGCGAAGTACATCTGTCTGTAAATGAAACGAGATTTAAAATAATTTGGAGTTAAATACAACTAGACAGAGCCTTACCTTTATTTAAACCATGTGGGATATGGTTGTATCTATATTCTTTTTACTTTTCCTTTCAGGGTTGTTTTGCTTTTTCTCTTCTCGTTTTTTTGTTGTATATTTCTGTTTTTTCTGTTGTGTAATAATGACCCTATTATTATTGAATTTAATAGCTTTTAACAAATCCACGCCTGTTTCAAAGACTTTTTCACGTGTCACACTCCCCATAAAAGCATATTGCTTAATTAATAATTGTTATGTTGTTTGTTTTGGACCTTAATTAAATATAGAATCTGATATATTTTCAATTATTCTTGAATAATAGGAGACTCTCCGCAAAGACAATTCTCTGTTAAATACGTATAGTTTTCCAGTACGTAGGTACATACGTGTAAACTCAACAGCTCGCATGCTCTTGGCTGCATACAAAATGACTCGAAGCATAAAATAAAAATTAATTACTATGTTTTATGAACAGAACGAATAGACGAAAAAATATTGTATTAACATCTGAAGATGTTTTTTTATATAATCAGAGAGTAATTATTGTTAGGAACATATACAGGGTGAGGCACTTAAAACCGGCTATCTGAATAACATTGCTGCTATTAGTGATCGAGGGGCTGATCATCCGATGTTACTAGTTTTTTGATAAGTAGAGACGTCAAGGAGATATGAAGGTCATCTCTGTTTTTTAAAATGGAACTGTATGTTTTTTTACCTACATTCTGATGGAGTGTTTAAAGACGAATACAATGGCCTATTGTGAAGGTCATTCGTGGTCTGGGTTAAGCCAATTGT
Organism: Dufourea novaeangliae; assembly: GCF_001272555.1. Lineage (NCBI taxonomy): Eukaryota > Metazoa > Arthropoda > Insecta > Hymenoptera > Halictidae > Dufourea > Dufourea novaeangliae. Next base: position 407,706 of record NW_015373979.1, on the reverse strand, counting down.
GATGAAAATAACTTACTTTGAAGAAATGGTCGAACACTTCCTTGCCGTCTCTGGTTTTTGATATTATTACTTCATCTCTGTCTCGTAATCTCTTGTTATGGGTCGTTGAATGGAAATAAACATTCAATCACGCTGTACGCTTCATCTATACATACTATGATTAGTCGTTTATGAGAATCTCTGCCGAGCGAAGTGTATCTCAAGTTTCCGAAATGCGTTATTCAATAGCAGAGAAAGTAGATATGATTCTTGTTTATGGGGAATGTCGCCAAATTGTAAGAGATGCAGTCCGCTTGTATGCTGAACGGTTTCCCGAACGTGTCACGCCTTCACGATCTGCATTTACGAATGTTATTAAAAGTTTTCAAGAAACTGGACGTGTACATAACAAAATACCAAGAAGATCCAAGGCAGCAACTTAGTAGCTGTAATACAAAATCCCCATGCTAGTACAAGGCAGCTAGCACGTGAAAGTGGCATCAGTCAACGAAGTGTTTTGCGAATATTACATTTAAATATAATATAATATTTAATCGAGGTATAAACACATTTTAACGGAAATTTTGCCACACCTGCTGGAAAATATTCCTCTTTCACATACGGCAAACTATGTGGTTCCAACAAGATGGATGCCCTGGTCATTCTGCACGGATAATTACTCAATTCCTCCACGTGACATTCGGAGATCGTTGGATTGGTCGTGCAGAAAATCATAAATGGCCCGCACGTTCTCCAAATTTAACACCTCTGGACTTCTATTTGTGGGGAAAATTAAAGCAGCAAGTGTATAATGAAATACCAACAACCAAAGAAGATATGAAAGAGCGTATAAGAAGAACTTGTACCGCGATAAACACAACTGACATTCAACATGCCGTATTATTCGTCAAGCAACGGTTCAGAGTATGCATCAATGTTCAAGTCACCATTTTGAACACTTGTATTAGTCGTGTATTACTGTTGGATAAATAAATCAACGGTGCTTGATCATTTCCTCAAAGTAAATTATGTTCCATCACAATTGGTTTAACCCAGAGACCACGAATGACCTTTCCAATAGGTATTCGTCTTGAAATACTCTATCAGAATGTAAGTAAAAAAACATACCGTTCCATTTAAAAAAACAGAGATGACCTTCATATCTCCCTGACGCCTCCACCCATTAAAAACTAGTAACATCGGATGATCAGCCCCTCGATACCAAATACTTTTGGCCTGATGCATTTTTTCCTATCACCAATAGCAGTCAAGTTATTCAGGTGGCCGGTTTTAAGTTCCTCACCCTACATACATATGTAGGTTGTATATTTAAATACAATACATATGCCTGTATTATACATCCTCAAACATAATATTGTTGTTATAACTTTTTAATAAAAATTACTTGAGTAGATGTTTCTGTATCAATGTTTTCTTTTTTTATCTATAGAAGATGCAGGTAATGTTTGAACGTATTACATCGGGACAACTTACATAGATTTTTATTTTCTTCTCGTAATTTTATTTACAAAGGAAGAATGTGTTAAGTTTTGTGCTGGAATTTGTTTAAGAAACACTTTAAGTGTGTACTTGAACTTTGCAACGGGGTAATTACGCTAGCTAACAAAATAACTGAAAGAACTTACTTATAGTTATCTATGAAAATAAACACGGGAGTTTCTCATAATTATAATTTCATGGAAATACAATTGTAAAAGTACGAAAAATATATGGTGTTGATATAAATATTAATTGTATTAACAACACTACGGCGACTATCACTACAAAATATTTAAAAGATGGCAAATTTTTTTTTAATTTCAACACTACAGAAAAAGTCGAATTATTTACAATGCAAGAAATTTAATGCCCTATGTAGTTTCTTAATGATTTCAGAGATTATAAAAGTCTATTAAAGCTGAATTGAGATCTAAAGTTTTGGACAGAAATCATTTCCTGTTGTACGTCTTATTTTACTAGAAATATAGGAATGATCGTTGTTGGAAATGAGTATTTTATTACATCCAATTTTTTATTACACCACATCCAGTCCCTATTGTCTCATAAATTTTGGTAATAGAGGGTAATTTTGTCGTAGCATGTACCTACGTATCCATCGCTGTAAATCCCGCGTTACATTTTATCAAGCTGAACATATCGAAGGTACAGGACGTTTACATTCGCATTACACACGACAATCGATAGCATGACGCAAACGGGATTAAGTCTGATAAATTAGTATTTCACGTCACGATAACGTGTCAGATGGAGGGGATTTCCTGAAGCTTTAATAAACCTTGAAAGTGTAATCACACAAAATTACAGTAAAATAAGATATTTACTTCACTTAACTCATTATACAGACATTCTTCTACAGATATCATTATACATAACATTAATTCATTGTTCAACCTTGTTCCTTAATTGTTAACATAAATTGTATAATGATTAAAAGTACGAGACACTATTATTACTAAAGATAATCCCTTACTACTTGCCAGACGAGTGAGTATCCGTACGCACCGAACAATGATAAGCCGTTTTTTTAAAGTGATATAGTCCATTTTTTGATACAACTGAATTAATGATAGTTTTAGCGAGACATCGATGTCCCCTTTTTAAATTTATAATAACACAGTCAAAGGTGTACAATATCTTCGTAAATTCATCAAAAGAAGATTAACTTTATAATGTTATTGCAAGAATGTCTTTTTTGTAAATGGAAATTTTTTTGTTTTAGAATGAAAAGTCCATTCGTAATAATCAATAATTGAAACAACTTTCTAATCGTATTAATTACACTGGTTCACAAAATCCAAAGAATTATATGTGACCGAGAATCCACTATGAAATACTTATGTAAGGTTGTCCCCTAAATTCAAAAATCTACATGAGACGAAATCCTAACGATACGTTTTGGAGATATCGCCCGATGAATATTATGGTAACTTTTTAAAAAGACGACCCGACGATTATTTAGATTATTTTTCTACGTAAATAATAAGTAACTGGACGTCACATAATAATTATGTCTTCATTCTAATTATTATTTTTTACATTACAAAAGTACATTTCAGAAAAACCAACTTCAATTAAAATACAATATAAATTTAAAATTGATATTGTTCATATTTTTCATAATTTGTTATTATTGAAAGTGGTGTAAGTCCATTTATACCTAAAAAAATCGTTTCTTTTCTTTAACCATTTTGTTAATTATTATTACATAATAAAATTTAACAAGTTTCTAGTTTCGAAAACACAACCCGAATTTATGTAACGATTGCCAATATTTTGTAGTTGATTCAAAAGCAAATCCTTAAATATCTCAATGTATGAATAAATTGGTCTTATACCACTTTTAGAAACAATGGCTCATTTATGCTATATACTTTCAATTTTCTACATTCATATTCCTAGTGATTAGAACTACACATCTATACAATTCTAAATTACTGAACTAGGTACCCTATCCACACTTTTTGACCTAAATGTCCAAACATGATTTCAAAATAAATTCTACATGCATCCACTATGCATGCCTATGTCCAACATATATGTGTACTAATTAACCTATATGTTGGTCATACAATGAATACAAAAACAATTTAGCTTAGTCTAAAAGACTGCGTTATAGTGTTGATTCACGAAGCTTAATCTAGAGAAATACTAGTACATGATTTTGAATATCACTCCTTACATACAATTAATTTTTACATGTCATATTCATTACATTAATAACTACATACGAGATAATTTAACTGAGTATAAAAAATTACATAACACTATAGCTATGTTCGCGAAAATTAATCTGCAGAAATACTAGCATATGATTTTGATTATCCTTCTTTACATACAATTTTATTCTGTCGTCTTGTTTTCGCTATACCATTTAATAATAAATTTCACTTAACAACAGCACATATATGGTCCAATTGGTTAATTTAACTGATACACATTCTCTGTTTATCTGGAATTGTTCTAACGGATACGATAACAGAACTGAAACTTTCGCCTTGGGGGAATTGTTTTTTTATCGCTGTTTCTTTGAACCTCGAACTTTTGCGCATGCACGCAATCTCTTGCGCGCAACCGCAAAACCAAACTTCCATGATGTAAGCGACGTGTCAGGGATGCTAGGAATTATTTACGAAAACCGTGCAGTAAACACAGCTATTGGAGGACTTTCGAAGTGCTCGCCTGATTTATCGAGCTTAAGGGGAATTTAAGCGTGAAGGGATATCTCCTTAACGTCACTCGGGACGTTACACATAAGTTTCCTTTAATTGGCACGACCATTCGATACGCAGGATCAATCCGTCGAAGGCAGATTGATTTACGTGTGACTTAATATATTATAGATTGTCAGTGGATAAGCTTACTTCAATCAATAAACGATTGTTTTTAAGTGATGCAGATATTACCTAATTTAAGATTATTTATCAATTTTTTACAAGTTCCAAATTACGTACGGTTACATAATTGCGTACGGTTTACAGTAATAAATAAATGAATAAAGAAGGTCCGTTATAGTTATATTTTGCTATTTAAAAGTTATTACATTTCAGTACGTGTCATGTGTTGCCAATTTATAACTAAATTTTTGCTTGTCCCCTGTTTCGGGCAATCCATTTAAGGAATTTAACCTGGGATAGGGACTTGGATGGTGTAGGGAGAAATAATTGTTAAGAGATTTCTTGATATTAAAATCTTTACTGATCTGTGAACAAATGCTTAGAGTACACGTTCGAATGCCTGGTAATGTAACGAGGTGACTCGACAACTGATTGTGTAAAAACTGGCCCCGAGCTCTTCAGTTCGAGCCTTTTTAAGATGCCCGTTTCCACCCCCTATCCTCGGGGTTTTCCATGCGAAAATCCAATGTCGAACGTCTCCGGGTAATTTCCCACCACTGCCACGTGCTGAGCCAACTCCAGGCACCGCGCGATTTCTCCAACGTGAGGAAACGCCGGAGACATAGTCCAGACGCAACACCCCGATGTTCAGAAATCTTCGAAGGACAAGTCCTCGAAGATTTCTGCATTACGAGTGGTACGCCTCGGCTCGTATTTAATTTATTACGGTGACCCTGGATGGCCCAAGTATGCACAGAGTGGAAACGCCCGGCTAACGCTCGGGGACAATTTCTGGGTTTTCTCAACCACTCTAATAGTTTAATAATTTATCCCCGGGAACAGGAGATGGTCGTAGCAATTCGTTACGAACGTAACACATGTTTTACATTCACAGAAATTCGAAAATGAAAATCTGTAACTTTTGTTATCATATTTACTAAAATCATTCAATGAATATATAAAATGTTTGCAGTAATCGTCCGACATCCTCAGAGCGTTATATGTATTTGTGGAAGAATTTAAAGCTAAAAGCTCCTTGCATAAAAGTTCTCCTTTGTATAATTTAACGCGGTCGCATCACAACGAAATTAATGAAACTTGTATTTAAGGATAAGTCCGGTATGAATTCTTTGCATGGTTTGCAGATTTAAAGAAGCAAAACCCCGTTTTTAGTAGCACTAAAAATCTGAAAACCGTCGGAAGGCTTATGTGGATTGATTCTCACTTCCAATTAATTTGTGAAATTTGGGAATTAAGCGACGACGCCACAAACGTGCCACTTCCGGAATAATTTAAAACTTTCTCGCAGTGAAAATTGTAATACAAATTTTTGTTCAGTGCAATCTGAAAGAAAAAAAGATTTATTTCAACTGAAAAACATTTTCTGTAATTAAATACTATACATACTAGTGGAATATTTTACTACTTTATAAATATCATGAATAGACTGCGAATTTTCATGCAAAATAACATTTTCTAAAGTACTTTATAAAGATAGGCGAAAATGTAGAAATGCATATAATCTACAGTCTAATCATTAATTAGTTTTGCAGTATTTGTATTTAAATAGGAAATTTCTCAAAGATACATATTTATTTGTTGTGAACATAATATGATCAGTGCAGTTAGATTTCTACTTGTTCTATTTGTGTTTCTATTGAAAGCTGCCAGTTTAAACACTTATTTTTCATATTTACATATCTACAATCTGTGATTTATAGCAATGTTGTATTACATTTTATAAGGTACCATACTGGACAGTATATGTATTATGAAGTGAGCATTGTGGTGAATGATTACATCTTCTTTAAATTTTGTGTTCATCAGCTGCGTCGAAAATTTGTAAGGTTTTTCTTTAATTTGGTCTTAACGTAATCGTTCATATCTTTTAGGTTTCCATATCGTATACAAGGTTTCTTAGGTCGGGTAGTACAACCGAGCAGGATGTAATTCTGTAAGAAAAAAGACGTCGAAAAAAGGGATCAAATTCGTGTAGTTTCAGGTTTCAATTTCAAGAAAATTGAGTTTGAACATTTGTCTGAAACGTGTGTAGTCATGTTGGCAATAAGTAGAAACGGCCTGCACTGAATAGACGCGTTAGCCGAGTCCTAGTCCATTGCACGCGTATCCAACCAATTTTCAAGTTCGATTATCTAGAAAACGAAGTTCATCACCCGAGAAAATTTTGTTGTTGCTTTTCCACTTATTTTTTCTTATGAAATCAGCTCCTGCCCGATTGTACTACCCGACTTGATACACTTCATGTATGGTTCGTGTTCTTTAACAGTAGGTCTTTTACTTAAATGTTAAAATAATTACTTAACTTCCTTGAATTTTTGTTAGAAAAATTTGGAATTTTTTTATTATGAGTACTGGTACATGCTTCTTTATAGTATACGCTCTAAATTATGGTGTATATATCTTTAATTTTAATGATTACATACAGAAATATTGCCAAAGTTTCAATATCTGCAAGTGCAGCTGAATCTCTATATTTCTACATTATACGTGCACATAGCTTCTGAAATAGGTTTATAAAGTGTTAGTTTGAAACATGTAAATAATTTTGTCTCAGGACTGCTACATTATGAATTTGAAAGTAACTTTTATAGAATCATGAAAATAGATTTCAAGAACAATTAAATTATTTTTCCAACAGCATGTTAATATATTTCATCGATCGTTATACCTTATATTTTATCATTCCATCGCTTTGATATTTTATACAAGCAAGTCACATTTGTGGATCGCATACCGTGTTAGCAAAAATTTTTGTACAATGCGTTAGTTTTAAAACATTAAATATCTCGAGGTATGCTCAGATTTCCACATTCTTTAGCGTAACGTATGTATAACGCGCATAGCAGGTACGAATGAATTTAGGCGATACATTTTTAGAGTTTTCGTCAGTTACTTGAAATTTTGAATATTCATCCTTGCGCGGAATGTTTTAAAAGTCGCGTATATGTATGCGAGTGCGCCGCATATCAAATTTTACATGTTTCATTTTTCTGGCCTGTGATACGGAAAAAAAGTAGAACGTAATATTGGTTCGAACATTGTTGCAGCATAGTAGAGATAGTATTTCAAATGCGTGTTGCGATTGGTTTTATCCAGTGAGAATTGATGATCGATTTTTGAGTATTCTAGGAACTGCGTGTGAAGTCGTTAGCGAGGTTAAAACCGACCATTTTCACCGGAAAAATATGAAGCGAAAATGTATCTCCACCGAGAATTTATCGACAAGAAACAAGTCTTTGAAAAGCGTACATTCTATTGTACAACTAACAGTTAATTTTGTTTTAAAATAAAAATAATGTATTTACAAATATCTTTTTATTTAATGAATTTATAAATTAATCAAACGAATATTACTTAAAATGTCTTCTGTTGACTTCCATTAAGTTAAATTTTACTACTGCAATGAACACATAATGAACATAAATTGTATTCACACTTCCCCTGAGTCTGACTGGAGTAAACAGCTTACACCATTAAATGATATTGAAATTAATTATATAAATAAGATCTTGTCAAACCAGCATAAATTAACGATCTCTAGCGAAACTATTCTTTTTACAGTGATATTTATATCACTGATTTTAGTATATCTACAGAATAAACATTAAAGATGCACAAAATATTTGAATTCAGTAATTTTGAAAAACAATATTATTGCCGAATTTATAGCCTGCAAAAGTATTATATGTAGTGTATTTATACGCAATGTTTAAGCAAGGGGTTCGTAGTCGGTATCGATAGAACTAGAAAATGCTAAATTGGCGTAGTTTTTGAAAATCTATTCCTTTGATAGAAAGTATGTCTTATTTACAAGCGTTCAGTAACATAAATAATTTAGGTGGAATAATCAGATACATATGAAGTACGTTTATCTTAATAGAAGATTTACCTTGATATTAGCAAACGAATTGCAAATTATGAAATATTATTATAGGACAACAGTTTAATATTACTGGCTTGATTAGTGAGTAATTCTTTATTTCTTACCATATACTATATTTATTTCCAATTAAACTAAATGTTCATGTGCCCATAATAATTATTCTTGTCCGTCTACAATGCGGTAAGAGAGTTATATCAATCACATCCGCGGATACACACATTCAATTAAATTATAATCCCGCCTTGCCAACACCAAAACTACTAAAGCCGTCAAAACGACACATATCAGACATCCTGTTTTATAATTACTGTAATCACGAAGGTTACTTCGTCAAAATTTAGCTGGACCTTTAATTCATTATGTATTTTATATTGTACCATATTATTAGTATTATAGTATTATACAGGGTGAGGCACTAACTATTGCCACCTAGAATAACTCCGAAAGTATGATAGTAGTAGAAATGTTTTCGAAACGAAAGTTGCATTGGACAACGGGGGCCGTTATATGACGTTAAGACATTTAAGGCAAAAAAGTGAAATGAACTTACATTTACAGAGGGTACTCAAAGTGATTACCATTGATATCAATGCAATGCTACAATCTCCTTATCACAGATTGAGTACTATTTCTTATCACTTCGGCACTTATCGAATCACATGCTCTAACAATTCTCTCTAGCATATGTTCAGGCGTAGTTGGAACTTCTTTATAAACAACGATTTTCAAGAATCCCCACAAGAAAAAATCCAGAGGCGTCAAGCTGGCGAATGAGCCGGCCACGGTACAGCACCTCCGCGTCCAATCCAACGATTTGGAAATCTTCTTTGCAACTCATTTCTAGCCACCAGCGAAAAATGTGCCGGACACCCATCGTGTTGATCCCACATTCTGATCCTTGTTTCTAAAGGTATTTCTTCCAATAACGGACCTAATATTTCTTGAAGGAATGTGGTGTACTTCCTACCATTAAGATTTCCTCCGATGAAATAGGGGCCGATAATTCTGTCTTCAATAATCACACACCATACTTTCACCGATCATGGTTTTTGGTGTGCAACTTGCCGCAGCCAACGTGGATTTTCAGATGACGAAAAATGCATGTTATGCAAATTAATATTACCATGATTCGTGAATGTTGCCTCATTAGTAAATAAAATCCAATAAATAAATGAGTTATTTCTCTGAATCTGGAGTTGAGCCCATCGGCAGAATTCAATGCGATTTATGAAATTCGTACCAATTAATTCTTGGTGAACATTGATATGGTAAGGATGATATTTATGGCGACGCCGAACACGAATAACACTTCTCTGGCTTAAGCCAGATTCCCTTGTACTTTGACGCGAACTAACACAAGGATCTCGAATCACAGTGGCAAGAATACCAATTTCCGTTTCTTCGTTAGTTACTTGCTTTTGTCGGCTATTTTTCCGATGGGTTAAGGATCCAGTTGTTCTCAATTTATCGTACAAATATTTAAATGTACGGCGTGTAGGGTGGAAACGTTGAGGATATCCCCCCCAAGTCCCATGCAACTTTTGTTTCGAAAACTAGTTTACTATTATCATACTTTTGGAGTTATTCTAGGTGGCAATAGTTAGTGCCTCACCCTGTATGTACTATATACAGGGTGTAACAAAAGTGTCCTCCGACGGAGAAATGGGGCACTCCTGGGGGGAATTGGAACAACTTTTTCCTTAGCAACAATGTGATCTGAGGCTTCGTTACCGAGATATTAAGGAAAAACCCCGACCAATCAGAGCGCGAGTTTGCCAGCCGAGTTCCCACGCCAGCGGTAGCTACACGCTGCGCTTGTACTATGGAGCTCCGAACAAGCAAGTCGGCATGCATCGCAGGAAACTGCGTATAATAGCAAATAACAAAAACGTAACAAATAAAATTATACCTTTTATCATCTGTAGTTTGTTATTTAAAGAGATTAATGAATGAAGCCTAAATGTAGGAAAATTATGTGTAACGTAAAAAGACGAATACACGCATATCCGTTATTGTGTACGTACCACCATAAGATTCCGTAATACTCCCGTAAACTGAACATCTCTGTCGCCCGATTGCTAACCGACTGACAGAATTTTTCCGAAATGGCTTCCTCTACCCCAAGTAGTTTCCCATCGTTACATTGTGAGTTCACTCCCATCACGACAAGATTTATGTAAGAAGAAACCAACGGTTCTAGGATAACACGTGCTTTGCAGAAGTGCAAGGAAAGAACCGTCGAGCAGTTTCACCAAAGCGCGTAGCCCGTTAGTTTATTGCCAGAGTACCCACTGCTTCGAAATAGAAAACAGACATCACGTGCATCGGCTTGAAAATGTCCGAAATGAAGATGACCATCAACGTATCCCTTGCTTCGAGTTGGAAAGTACAATGTACATTGTTTTCCTCGAGGAACAGGGAAAAAATTTCACCGACACGTGTGAGTTGACGCTGCTTGGCCCTGTCCGACCACCTTTGTAGAGGCCGGAGCGGATTTTTCGGTTATTTATGGCTCATTTCTTCAGCCTCGTAGCAACCGTGAACTCAAAACAGAATTGACAATCGCCAATTGTATTACAACTCTGTCAAATTGTAGTTCTCATGAAAATATTTCATACGTATTTTTTTTTAGTATTCCGACAAATATCTCGGAAATTATTAGAAATATCTAAACGGTACCACGGAGTATGATCCTACGGGGTATAGTACCATAAGGTATAGTACCCAATGGTGGCTAGATGAAGGAGATGATTATGGGGGTCCTCGACCGCAGTTTCTCCCAAAGTCAAATGACGTCGGGTAGCTTGATTTCTTTTACCTTGTCTAACCTGTTAGAAGTACAATGCGATCCTTTCGCTGCTATATTGGAAAGGCATGCTGTCTGCTTTATCGTTTAAGAATCGCTAGCTACGCCTGCTATGCAGCCTATGTGTGAGACAGAGACAGAGGGAGAACCATTGCGGTAGCCTTGGTAGCCCGTGCCATGGAACACGGTGCTTACGTCTGCGTGTGAATTGTGGTTATCCAACTCCCGTACCATTCTATGAAGCTAGTAAAATTGTAGAAAGGATCTTCATCGGCCAGTCTGCATAGGTCTGAGAATCGCAACTCGGTATAATAGGTACTGCTACCTCGAATGACTGTGATATAGAGGCTACAGAACTGCTACCACTTCCTTCTCATTTCTCTCATTTAGCTTCCGTCACTTTCACTTTCAAGATCTATCGTACTACTTAGGTTTCCTGCCTACTCTTCTTTTCCGTGTTTCTAAAGGATTCATTCACGCTTGGTTATCACATAATGCACATTCAGTGACTAGATTCGGACAAGTCTCAGTCTGCTTTCTTCTATATCCGCTTTCTGTACGTTACCTTATGTTTTCCCAAAACTCTTTCATTGTTAAAATTGTTTTGCATCCTTTCATGTTCCCTATTTTTACTTTCTTACCTGGCTGTTCGAGATTGCGTTTGGGACCAGTGGTCAAACACATTTGGCGATCAAGTTTTTACGAATCTTGCTCAACCTACGCTGACCTATCCTTCGTACTGCTTGGACACTTTCTCAGAGTTTTTCCGCGTTTTCCTTTTCGCCTCTTCTCAGCTCGCGCGAATCTATGAAAGGATTCATTCTGCTAGCCAATCTTGCTCGATTCAGTATACGTTACGTTACTTCCACGCACGGGATCTTACGTGATTCAGTTACTTGTTCAAGTAAATTGTGTGTGGTTCATTAAGTATTGTTCACTGACACGTTTCAAGATATACCTCAGCGGTATGCCTCTGACACTCTACACACATTACGGCTTACAAATTTGGGATTACCTACTAGTTGAATATTTTAATAAAAAATACTCAAATAGCTTGATCATTTTTCCATATAAGAGTAAAATAAACACAAATTATATTATATTGAAAACAGTACCTACATAGCTTGATAATTTAAATTTCTAACTTAATTTAGCTCAACGTAATGCAATTGTAACGTTGATAATTTTATAGTATGTAGGCCTTATTTATATCTATTACCTACATTTTATAAAACATTTTCATTCTACTCCATTTCTATAATTAATACGAGTGAATTAAATTTAAATCCAATGTTTAGTGTGCCTAAAGGAAGTCCTGTCATCATTGCTCTACTGCTCATTTATACATGCAAAGAGATTTTCATAAGTATACAACTTTTTCTGGAACTAAAATATTATTTTTACCGACATTTACATATCGTGGAACAGCAGGGAAGACCGGACAACAAAAGTACTTGACAATGCATATTTTTCCTCGGAAGTTTCGATGGACGTTCTACTGTTTGCGTTCCTCTTCTTTTTCGGTTGGAAAGTCAGGGGCGTCTCAGGGTGAAGACGCGACGAGAAGGAAACAAACTACCTCGTTATAAGATGACTATCGGATGAGCACGACCATTCATCATCGTTGCACCAAGATAGCGGTAGAAAAATATTATCGTATCCCATATTATGGTAGCGCCTTGCCGGTAAAATGCACGAATGAAAATTAAGTGGCTGCTCGGTGAAGTGACAAAAATGGGCAACAATGACGGATCGTACACTCACAAGTCATTCCGACTTTAAGTTCCTCTGTTTGCTATTTAAAAAAGAGAGCATTGCATACATATAAGAAAATGTAACATTTACTAAATATTATTGGAAGTGAAATATACTGAGTATGACGGCACAAGTCGGCAGGAATTTATATCTCATACGAAAACAGGTTGACATTGTTCAATAAATTTCTTTCTTGAAGCATCATTTTCGTCAAAATCGAATGTGAATTCACTGCAAAATGTGTCTGCCTATTACTTATTATTTCCACTTGAAGTTGACACTGCTGTATTATAATATTGTTCTTTTCACTGATTTTACAAGTAGTGCCTTCTAACTGTAGGTCAGACTCGTGTGTTAAATTGTACTTATTTAAATACGCGCTAAAGGAATTTACAAAGATACCTAGAAACCTGCATTTTATATAAAATATATTAGTCTACTTGCTCCGACTAGGTTTACTTCATTCTAGGATATGTATAGATGTTTAAAATCATAGATATAACATTGAAAATTCAGTAGGTTCACGTAGGGCATTATATTTTAAAGCAATAAACAAGCTCTTATGGTTAACGCGATAATTTGTGACTAGACTGCAAATGCTTCTGAAAATACAGATTTTTGTGCTCTACAAGTTAAGTAACAAATTTGTTAACCTTCTAAATATTTGTATGGATTCTAAATAACATGGCAACCTCATCAACCACACTTAAACGTTTCACAATATAAATTTCTACACTACTGTGTATACTACGAATGCATAAAATCCATAGTATAGTTGTGACTAAATTGTGTACTTATGAAATCGCTAGTAGTTCCCTTTCTAAATACACGAAGATGTTCATGCTGTCATATGCAATACCGGACAAATAAATTCAGACAAAGAGATTTTTCGTTGTATTTATTGTATTGGTGATGTTACTGAAGTTCTGCCCTCCGGAGTGTTTACTATTAATCCGACGGAAACATTCATAAAAGTTACACGGAGCTACCTACGTATCACAAAATATAAAATAAATGTTATCTGTATTTAGCTAGACAAAAGTATTCGGACGTTTCATTCACAACCATAAATTGTAATCTGAAACAAGATTTTCACGAGAACATTGCACTATATCTTTATTTTATCCATTCCTGGATGGTACGAGGTAAAAGTTCACAAAAAATTTGAAAACAAAGTATTATAGACGGCTCAAAGGGCGCGCGATGCGTGGACATCCCTAAATAGACGGTATATTCAACAAAATAAACAATTTGTTCGAGGAGGATATTTATAAAATATATCGAGTGGGGTCGACCTAAGAGAACAACAATTACACAAGACAGACGTTGATTATTTAATGTAACATCAGTAGTATCCTTAATTCAAATAGTACAAGTAACGGTTTTTGTCCGAAAACATTTGTCCGGTATTGTAGCTGTTAGGTCAGTGACCTTCATGGCCTTCATTGGACAGTTCGAAGCTACTTTCCATCCCTTATCACCAATGTGAGTGATGTAAACGATGGAGGAATTTCAGTTCATCACCTTCATGCTTGTTAAGATCACTAACCCTGCTACAGGTTTCCGTTGTTACGATGTTATTACGAATGCTAAATATAAAATTTAGTTGTTTCAACAACTAAAAAGCATTTTCGACTAGTTGATTCGTGCATTTACCAGTTACATAATCATACCAATTTAATAATGACTGTGATGTATTACTGTATTATAAAGTTTAACGAGACATATACACATAACACGATCATTGAAATAATTTCCTTGTTTAAAATGGACGTTATAAAATCTGAAATTACCGAGAGGAGTGAAATTATTCATACAGTCAGAATCAGGAAATAAATAAAAAAATTATATATTCTGTAGTATTAATTAGACACAAATATGCAGATGTGTTCCTATATTATGTAATATATGTATAAGAACGTTAATAATAGTAAATGTATGGGAATAAAAGTTAATTGCACTAATAATCTCTACGTACAATATACCGGGGGTCCCAAAAAGATGAGGCAATCCGCAACATAAATGTTCCTTATGCAAATATAAATTGAAAAGTCCCTTACCATTTTGTAATCTGAAACTCCATTTCTGAAATATTAGTAGCTAAAGAAACTCACACGTATCTACGCGCAGACACAGTCAAGAAGCACACGATCCAAGTCACTAGCTAAGTTGAGTTTGTTTAATTGCTAATATCTGGGAAATGGAGCTTCAGATTACAAAACGGTCATTGACTTTTCGATTTGTATTTGTACGATGAATATCCCTGTTGCGGGTTGTCCCATCTTGTTGGGACACCCTGTATAAGATGTCTCACGCAAGACCGAAAATCTCACTATCTTCTTTATTTTTAATAGTATGCGAAATGTTTCAAACATAGTTTGAATGTTGTCAGACGGGGAGTATCGTACATAGAATACTTTTTTATGATCATTCATTCGAATTCTTGAATGTACCTTCTTCTATTGCATCATGTAGCACATATTAAGGTGCATTCAAATATGTCTAATTTATGACCTTGAGGTGAACTTAAACATTGAAAAAATAATGAAACAATAGAATGAATAATAAAAAAAGAGAAAACATTCACCAATAGCAGCTCACCCTTCCGCAAAGCATTGAGAAGCACACAATTACAGCTTCTGCGCTATCACATCAGAAGAGATAGAAACAGCATCACAATTCGTGATTTTTCATTTTAGACAAAGCATTCGTAACATAGAAAGTAAGTTCACTTACTATGCTAAAACTTTTTCAGAATTTCATTACTTCTTCATTGTGCAAGTTCACCTCAAGGTCATAAATGAGATATATTTGAATGTACCTTAACACGTATTACATGATGTAATGAAAAAAACACATACTCTCTAGCAACGAAGTACGGGCGACCTAAAAAAAGAATTCGGCAAAAATGATGATAAAAAAATTGTGCTATATAGGATACTGCCCTGCTGGAATCATTCAAAGTGTGTTAAAAGGATTTCTCATATCATTAAATATAAAGAAGATACATATTTAGGCGCACCCTGAATACAGTTATGATTAGATTATCATGACGAACGTTTCGATATCGTACGCTCTTTTCACTCACACCCTGCACACCTTTGTTGTGCAATACACGCTCGTAATGCTATAACTCCGGTAACAGCGCACAGTATGTATATCAGTCTTATCTAGAGATGCCTTGATATCTGTCGTATCCGCCGATGAAATTGGGAGGACTTCTCGGGTGGAGATACTTACTAGACCTCAGTTAGTCCGCAGTGCAAAAGATTCCGGTCAGAGGCACGCGTACGTGGTTTCTGGACCGTTTTCCAGTTCCGGTAGAAAAACCTGGATCGTGCTGATGCTCCTATCTACACTCACTCACAATAACGAATGATACAACTGAGAAAACACTGGCAGGACACGAAATGTGGTCTGATCAGTTTTTCCGTTGCCAGTTCGAAATTGTGATTGATTCCCTTTATTAATACACAGTCCGAAATTATAGCAGTGCTTGCACTTTTTACTTATGACTAACGTTAGGCGAGAATTATCTGTAAATTAGCCGTCCTGACTTTGTATGGTCTGGTGTTTCAATGTGGCACATATCTTCGTGCTTTGAATTATACTTCAATTATATCGTCATAATGTTTACCGAATTCTTATTGGTGTCCGATTCACCGTACGCTCCTCAAACCCAAGTTTCACTTTATAAATTATGTACTTCAAATGACTGTTTGTTCACGTTTCTTTAACCCTCCGAGCACGGTCCCTGGGTCACGCGTTCGCGAGAGCGACACGCACACAGTGACGGAGCTGTCGCGTAAATCGCATAGCGACCGATGTTTGTTCACATGCGAACGACCGGGCCAAGACGCTGCAGAAGTATTGATTAATAAATAAAATTTGTTTTATAATTCACGAGATTTTTATTCTAGTTAATGTAATAAGAACCACGAAAATCCAAATGTAATGTGGAACCAGCTAATCATTACATTGTATACATGGTGACGGTGACTCGAGCTCGAGCTCGAGCAACTGCCACTGCGTAGTACAGTGTCGGTGTAGGGCCTCGAGCTCGAGTGTGGGGTCAGGAGAAATGACATAGGGACCGGTGACCATGTTTCCATGCTCGGAGGGTTAATGTAGCTGATTTTAAGATAATTGATTTTAAATCTGATTTTACTTTTGTGACTACTACGCTATGGCCTCCGATAGCCAGCTATGGGTTCGATCGTGTATCGGCTGTGTCACGGCGCGGTTTCTGCTCGTCACTCCTCGGTTTGAAAGGCGGTTCTAAGAGGCGGTTTGACTCTGTACACCAAGTCGGTTTGACTTCTCTACTACGTACCGTTTCTCGCCTAACGGACTCTATTCCCAATGCGCGACTTATCTGGATCGCTTCCAGACGTAGAGTGAAGTCGACGAGCTCGCATCGACTTCCTTCTATTGTGATTGAGTGGGCATCTGTGCGCACGCATCCGGGGTAATTAGGTGGGAAATCTTAATTTCGTGGATCCTCGCCAGACGTTCGTGGATCTCCGTACGACGTTCGTGTGTCGCGAGGCTGTGGCGGTGGTGGGGATTCGATCCGGGTCGATATCTTCTATGTATATTATAGCATAATATTTATCTCACTGTCAGTGTTATTAGATATATCGACAAGTAATCCAGCATTTGTTAAATATATTTAGTCCTTATTTCCTACGATATAAAAAACTTGTCCTAGAAAGTAAAAAACTTATGCTATCTCACCAGTGTTACACGTTCTTTTCCAACATCTGTCACTCGTTCTACCAAGTAGAAAGTAAGGAAAAATCTCTAATACCTCTTTAATACAGTTATCATCATACACGAATTAATGCTCGACTGATTGGTGCCGTTAATAAAAGTTTTCAAGTACCTTACATAGCTCTCGAATATCTTACATTTTTGAAAATATTCTATTTCATTGTTATTTCATGCGAAAGATATTTCTCCGATCGGGTGAGAATGGAACACGTTAATTCGTATATCACGTTCGTATCATTACGATAAATTGTTCCTCGTCAAGCGTTTGTAATGCGCTCGAACGAGCGAATACGCGCGCCATGGATGCGTCGAGTTTCAATACATTTTACATCCTAATTCCGGACTTTCGTTTGCAACGCAACCGACTCGAAATATAATGGTGCCCAGTTTCGTAATACCAGTTACCGTTATACGGATATTTCATGCGTGGCAACAACTATTAAACTCCTGCGCATGAACAGGCCGGAATTCATTTCGGTGGCTAGGCGAAAACTGCAGTTTTAATTGCGACCATCGACGCTGATCATAAACGTACTCAGTTCTTTTTTGTTCTTCCTATAGTCAAGGGCTGAAACTGGAGCGAAGAGCGGGGAACAAATTCCGGGCTTTTTCAGCGAGGTAAAAATGATTGAAAACGGGACACAAAATGTGTGTCGATCTGAAAGAGGATTATAGCGCAGCCGTTTCACTTTTAAACGTTTGGTTCAGTGGGGAAATAAAATATAGGTATTTATGCGATTTGTACTAACATAAAAACTGTGCCTCCAATACAAATTTCTCGTGGAACATGTGTTTACCAAATAATTTAGAAGTCCCAGGTCATAGCCTTATAAGTATATCTTAATATATAGGGTGAAGCACTAACTATTGCCACCTAGAATAACTCCGAAAGTATGATAGTAGTAGAAAAGTTTTCGAAACGAAAGTTGCATGGGACAACGGGGGCCGTTATATGACGTTAAGACATTTAAGGCAAAAAAGTGAAATGAACTTACATTTACAGAAGGTACTCAAAGTGATTACCATTGATATCAATGCAATGCTGCAATCTCCTTATCACAGATTGAGTACTATTTCTTATCACTTTGGCACTTATCGAATCACATGCTCTAACAATTATCTCTAGCATATGTTCAGGCGTAGTTGGAACTTCTTTATAAACAACGATTTTCAAGAATCCCCACAAGAAAAAATCCAGAGGCGTCAAGTCTGGCGAACGAGCCGGCCACGGTACAGCTCCTCCGCGTCCAATCCAACGATTTGGAAATCTTCTTTGCAACTCATTTCTAGCCACCAGCGAAAAATGTGCCGGACACCCATCGTGTTGATACCACATTCTGTTCCTTGTTTCTAAAGGTATTTCTTCCAATAACGGACCTAATATTTCTTGAAGGAATGTGGTGTACTTCCTACCATTAAGATTTCCTCCGATGAAATAGGGGCCGATAATTCTGTCCTCAATAATCCCACACCATACATTCACCGATCATGGTTTTTGGTGTGCAACTTGCCGCAGCCAACGTGGATTTGCAGATGACCAAAAATGCATGTTATGCAAATTAATATTACCATGATTCGTGAATGTTGCCTCATCAGTAAATAAAATCCAATTAATAAATGAGTTATTTCTCTGAATCTGGAGTCGAGCCCATCGGCAGAATTCAATGCGATTTATGAAATCCGTACCAGTTAATTCTTGGTGAACACTGATATGGTAAGGATGAAATTTATGGCGACGCAGAACAGGAATAACACTTCTCTGGCTTAAGCCAAATTCCCTTGTGATTTGACGCGAACTAACACAAGGATCTCGAATCACAGTGGCAAGAATACCAATTTCCGTTTCTTCGTTAGTTACTTGCTTTTGTCGGCTATTTTTCCGATGGGTTAAGGATCCAGTTGTTCGCAATTTATCGTATAAATATTTGAATGTACGGCGTGTAGGGTGAAAACGTTGAGGATATCTGTCAGCGTATAAGTCTCTAGCTCTCACTGAATTTTGCTGGCCTTCTCCGTAAATGAGAAGCATATCGGTTTGTTCTTCGAAAGAATACATCATTTACATTCGCTTGATTCGATGATATTAGTCTTACCGCTCTTATTACTTGTTACGTTCTTCGTACACCGCTGTTATTGTTGTCTTGCGATATCGTCCGAACAGTGTTTACATTGTCAGGTTCGATAAATACGCCGTATTTAGTAAATATTTACTGTATTTGCACGATATGCGAGAGAGAATTGTTAGAGCATGTGATTCGATAAGTGCAGAAGTGATAAGAAATAGTACTCAATCCGTGATAAGGAGATTGCAGCATTGCATTGGTTCCAATGGTAATCACTTTGAACACCTTCTGTAAATGTAAGTTCATTTCACCTTTTTGCCTTAAATGACCTTCGTTGACCTTTAAAGACCTTAATGGTACAAATCATTGGATTCGTCTCGATAGCCGCTATCAGAAAATAAGTACCAAAACATCGCATTCCTTCTAGAAAAACAAAGTTGACCTTCAAATCTGAAGCGACTCCACCTAGCAACAAAAAACTAAGGTCATATAACAGCCCCCGTTGTCCCATGCAACTTTTGTTTCGAAAACTGGTTTACTATTATCATACTTTTGGAGTTATTCTAGGTGGCAATAGTTAGTGCCTCACCCTGTATAACATACAGGACGTAACAAAAGAGTTATAGGTCCCTAAAATGGGTCACTCGTGAGATGATTTGGAATAAGTTTTTAGTTAACAAAAATGTTATCCGAGGCTTTGGTGACGAGCTCCCGCGGTAGTGTTAACTATGCGCTACGATTTATAGGATACGGCATTATTAAAATTTATTTTTATATTTTTCGATGCCTCCACGAAGTTTTGCTTGTTGAGAAAAATATTCTTCCTCACAACTCTTTAACTGTATACGTAGAATAAAATTAAATGTTTCAAGTAAATGTTATTAAGTTCAGTAAGAGCTATCCAAATCCAAATAGAACTGACCGTTTTATTTTTTAAAAAAGAATAGAATCTTCTTTCCCACCTTAGGAGCCCTCCCACAGAAATTTCTTACACAGTTGCCTGGCCCCCTGTCCAATTTAATGTAAAAAAACATGGAACTCGATATGTCTATTGTGGTTTCGAAGAAAACAGCTTATGACCCCTTATCTGGCTCACACAGTATGCATATTTGATATTGTTTGAGATTGAAAGTAAGAGTATCTTTCCAAGGCAAAATTTATATTGTTCAAGGGGGTAAAGCTGGTGATATATACAAACTCTTTGTTTGATGTTATTTTTAAGGTTATTGGAAGGTCTTCGAGGATTTTTCTAAATTGCGTTACGTAGTTTTAATTTCATAACGGCGTAGATGATACCAAAATTATTTCAACGATTAGATTATACTACGGCTTTGAAATGAACTTAAATTCAGAAATCTACATTCGATCAACATAAATATTACTACAGACAATTATTACATTGAGATCAAATTAAATGGTCAAAGTGGTGACTTTCTGTAAGGATACAAGCATTTAATCGTTTTGTAAGGTTATGAAGTGTTGTTTCAATTTCAAATGTTGAAATCATCTCAAATTACATTGAGAGAGCACATCCAATATCTCGATTGAAACTTGTTTGTTTGAAAAACCAAACTATAGTCGCTAATATTTCCCTTGATCGAACCTAAATATCTAAGTCCAAGGTCATGTCTATGTCCTAGTATTCTATGCTTCTGAACTCTATGTGACCATATTTAAAGAAACACTGTTAAGATTGAAATAACCTTGAAAATAACATCAAACCAAAAGTTTGTTTATACCTTCACATTAACTCTTGACCAGTACAACATTTGTCTTGGGCATATTCTTCTACATGCAATCCCTGCAGAGATATTTAGGTGATCCGTTTCTCGTGACTAACCCTCTATACTTATTAGGTTGAGTTATGAAATAACTTCTCTTTTTCCTTTTCGAAATTATACTTATCCAACATTTTTCACGATTAACATTAACCGCAGATTATGGGGAACACAGGTTTTCAATCGTTATTGAACTTAGTATTTGTTATTTGATTAGCATTACTTTATGTTCCATTCTTGTTATTTAATTATCATTTAGAAAAGTTGTAGTATTTATGACGCAAGTCACTTGTGATATTGCTCAACATATTTATTATTCATGGAGTCAATAGGAATTCAATTATTACAGTTACACGACGATTTTATATTATATACCCATTTATTTTCATCTGCAGTGCTTCCGTAGAAAGTTATTCTCAGATGGTGCATTCTTTTGAATAGTTTTTATACCTTTCCGTCGATCATAGAAGTTGCAGTTAAATTCTGATACGAAATAGCGTTCACGTATATGTTTGAGGGTATAAGCAACGATACTCGTGTTTGTTGTTCGGTATAAATGTAACAAATGTAACGGAACGAAACGAAATTCTCTCACGGTTCATAAAGTTCGCGTTTAATAGCATGTTGCTACAGGAAACCGGTATTTAATAGCGCGTTTTGGACACCAGCGCTTTTCTTTTGCTTTGCTTAATAGGGAGGAATCTTTTACGCGGACGACACCATAATACAGTGTTCTTTGAAAACAGGAATTCCATCTTCAAGGTGTATGCTATAAGTACCTACACTGCAGATTTTTATGTAGAATGACATTTTCTAAAGTAATTATAAGGACAAATGCAGACGTAAGAATTTACTTCTTCTGTTATGTACCCTATTGGATTCAGAATGAAAGAGTTTTGCTTTATAGTATATTTCACTAGTAGTTTAGTCATAAACCTTCTAACTTCTGTTGTATTGAGCTTTGGGATAAAGTAGTAAAAACGTCGAGAAATCATGAATCAGTTTTTCTAGGCAACCTTTTTTAAGATCAACAAATTTTGTAAGAGGTAGTCGAGAATATTAACGTAAATAATTGTTCCTGCTCCGATAGCAAACTGTTTTATATTGATACTTTTGCCACTTGTTTCTTATCATACAGGAATCGAAATTGAAATATGTCAAGATTTCTAAAAATTCTTATCAAAGTGTCATCAATGAATTAAAAAGGTGGTCTCGATGAAAATGAGATTGAACACAGGATTATCCGAACAAATTTCAATTACTGTTAGAAGAATGCGTATTTTGTCGACTTCATTAAGTGCCATTGCACTCGAGCATTAAATATGTAACATATAATTGTCATAGTATAACACAAAATTGGTATCATTTATTGCATCAGAAAAGCATAGTTGTTTAAAAAATTCATTACTCCTAGAATTGGGACTGTGGGTTTAAAATTTGAAAATTTCTTCGGTTGACATTCGAGACTTTCGTGGTAACACTGTACTATTTTTATAGCTCATTCTCAATAGCCAGCGCGGTTACTTTTCGGAATCGGTCACCTAATTGGGTCAGACAGGCCAACGTTCTATCTGTCCTATAGGAATCCTCGTCTTTCAACTCCAGGAAATAATTACTCAATCGGTATTCGGAAAATTCTCAATTACAGCGCTAATTCCGTAGCACGAATATGAAGAAAATGTTACTATTTCAGGTCAGTAGAAACAGCGAAATGAATTAGGTGTACTAAAACAAGCACATGAAATGTGTCTAATCCAAATCTTTACACAGATAAATTTAGTCTAAGCAACAAAATGAGCACGTCCCATTAATTTCGGAGAGAGACAGAAAATTTCATTTAAATACCAATGAGATTCCAGAATTAGATGTTATTTCTTAACACTCAAGGTATTCTTAACTCAGAGTACGTATTAAGTGAGTTTCAAAGTTTTTATGGAATTCGCTCTAAAAGAGTAGAATAACAATTATTTTAATTATAATTTAATATATTTTCAATAGAATTTTTATTTTAATAAACAAACTTTTGGAATATTATTATTATTAAATTCATATAATTAAAGCATATTACTAAATTTGCATTTGATCACAGAGTATTAACATAACAGCTTCTTCAAATAAATCACAAATGCAATATTTCTTACGGTGTTTATAAGGTTCGGTCGTTTCATCTTCAAATTTTTTTTGGAAACTCAAATTTCAATTTTATTTCCAACAATAAAACACACTCAGTAATGTTCATTTTTGTTCGAAACAACAATTCATTGTGTTACATTGACATCGACGTATAATATATTTATATAATTGTTTGATCTTTCTACAAAACCATGGCGATCATATCATCTGCAGAAAATCCACTAAAGGTTTTGCACGGGCCTAATAGAATCAGGTAACATGAATTATTAAATATCGTTATTGTTTCACTTGGAAACTGTAGTTGTTCAGTATTAATTTAATAAACCACATGTAGGTAGACGCCTTTCACGGTAGGTGAATGATGAACTTTGTTCCGTCGTAGACCGAAACGACGGCTATACAGTCAGACTGTACCGTTACTTTTTATTATTTTATTCCTTCTTTCAGTCAATTTATATGTTTTCAAGACCGACCCCTTGCAATTTCGATTTCGTTGACAAAGGGAATCAGAGACAATAGAAGCGAACATTTGGTCTGCAGTCCGCCTCATGCGCTCGGCAACCTGGGACCCATCCGCGCCGGGCCTTCCCGGGGCGCGCTGGCTCGCAGACAATATACTCATAAACCCTACCGTTGAGGGACTCGAAAATTCGTCGCGGTCAACTCGCACCGCGACCACGTGCGCGATATTTTCCTGACGTCCGCTTCGCCCTGAAGGAGAGGTATTCCACCTCCACGTCGCTTGGAAAAACCAAGAAATTTGCCTTCCCCTTCAGGGCATAACCAATAAGGAGGCGAGTTTTGGTCACGCCTTCATCGAACTTGGAGGAAGCGCGACGTCACACGAAACTCGAAAAATGACTTGCATTCGATCAATCGTACACGAAGAGTCTCGTACTCTAACATCAGTCGTATTCGAACAGTCTTCTGGACTTAAACTATTTGTCGCGATCATATCACAAGTCACGATTAGTACCTCGTAAATCATCCGCTCCATCGGTCAAACAGATATTTGTTTTATTCTCACTGAGAGAACATTGAATCAGTTGCCTAAAATCAATTTGGCGGGCAACAGTCGCAACTGTACGCGTACCACGACGGTCGAGCCTGGAATTTACAACTCCAGGCGGATTCAAAAGAGAATCCACGCGGACGGACGCGACAACTTTGTATCCCTGGATTAATTCGAAAGGAGGATTTAATCGAAAATCGGGAAGGGAAATCGATGAGTTGTATGGTGAAGATGATTGTACGAAGATAATTTAAAGAAATATGAACTTTTGTGTAACCAACGTCCGACTACTGATCGAGATACGATAGGCGAACACATCTAACCGAGAGGCTTACGGGATAACCTTTTTTCACATAGGTATATTATACAAAAGATAATGCACTGTTATTGCGAGTTTCATTCCATATGAAGATTCTTTAATGCTATATTTTAATAGTATGTAATAACACTTTCTTGATGCTCATAAATTTATAAATTACCGTACAAGGTATCCCAGCTAAAGGAAACAACCTAAATATTCCTAGTTTCTTTTTAATGATATGGTAAATATTTTGAAGCACAATTTGAATGGTTTCGGAAGAAAAATACGGGTAGAAATAATTTTTTGGCATCTTTTTTCCGTACTTTGTAAGGTTATCAGTATGTATTTTTGTATGCATTTTGTAGCAGATGCAAAAATGCATTCGAGTGTGCCTAAATTATAGTTTTCAGATAACTTTGAACGCCGAAAAAGTGATCACATTGTGAGGCAGTTATATTCGAATGGTAAAAATTCGGGGGCTGGGGGAATAGGGGTCAGCTCAGTTTAATTTCTGCTCACTTAGATCTTTTCATAGATACCCCCATAGATACGCCCCCCCCCCTCCCCAGGTTTTCTGTCGATATAAGAATCCGGCGGACAGAATCTGTCGTCACAAATACGTATATGTGCAAAATTTCAAGAAAATTGAATTGCACGAAGTGGGTCAAAAATTGATTTGAAGATTTTACCCAGAAAAACAAACAGAGAAGCCAACCTGAATGAAACCGTATAAAAATGTCATTTTATGTTTTCCATATAAATACAATATACTCTTGCATGGGGTATTATCTGCTATTCGTTTCTACCATAATTTTGAGTACATTCTGCATGAGAATGAAATACTAAACAATTTTACTCCGCACACGTGTTTGTACTGGCAGGAGAAGACACCATATTTCCTCAGGCTGGGCTACAAGCAGCGACCATGTAAAAAATTGAAATGTCATCTTACACGAGTCTGGTTCAACGTTAAATGGAAACGTCGCGTATACATACAAAAAGAAACACCCTGAAAAATGAAGGAACATCGAAAAGTGTACCGTCGCAGGACAAGAAACGTATCGTATAAAATTGAGGAAATTTTATCTCGCCAGAAGTAAACTCTGCTCCTGCTGCAGAATTTACAGTGCGACTATCTCGTGTGACATTCTGGCGTAGAAACGAGGGAAGCCTAGAAAACGAAAGAGGGCAACAGATTTCTGGAAAAATATCAAACACGTCGAGCTCCACTATTGTTGCATCAATGAAACAGAATCAATTTGCAGGAATTACTATTGTAATACTAGCTTATTATTTATGGCACATACCAAATTTATAATAACGTCCCCTTGGAGTTATAAACGCTTTAATGAAGATTCCACGGGGACATTATTATAATTGGAAATCTGGAACGCTCATGCGTATAGTACACTTATAAGGGAACACCGAGAACGTTGACTCGCGGATTGTAATGAAACGTTGTGGGTTTCCGGAGTGATTCGAGACAAGAATAACGGTATGTTTTATTCAATTAGTTTAAAAAATTATACAATTTAGTTTACTGCCAGAAACTCCGGTACTGGCGCAGACCAGGTACGAAGTGTTGTGTAAAAACCAACCGAGCTCAACTTGAAATATAGTCTTGCACGCAAGAACATACGCCATCACGATCTTGTCATAATCGTTGGAACAACTCCCAAAATATATTATACTGGCTGGACCGCCTAACTGAGATCACTTAAATATCTTTGTTGCTACTGTAAAAGAAGTAGAAAAGAAATAAAAAAATATCAACCAGGGTTTTTGTTCACCTCGACCAAACTGTCCATGCTGTTGGTTGGGCAATCTTTCAGGATCTTCCGGGCAGCCAGACGAGTGGACTGAACGTGCATGTCGCATGAGCTTGGAAAATGGACTTGGTTCCCATGTTGGTGTTCTTTATCTGTTTTCCAGTTATTCTATTTACGCGTATAAATGAAAAAATAAAAAGTCAAAAAAATTATAAATGGAAGGTTATTTATATACCTTTTTAGATATGCTCATGACAAACTTTAACGCCATCTTTCAGGCTGATAACTGTATTTTCCGGACTGACAGTTATATCAGTTTTTAGGAAGTCGCGTCCTACAACTACCACACATTATTTTTTCAGAACTAATTTAACGTCTAGGTAACTTTCCTTTTAAATGTTGTTCTTCCATCACGTATACGCCATCTGAAACGCATAGTCCATAGGACCACTTGGTTGCCGTACATCGCGCATATACGACGTATACATAATCTACGTAGGAATTGTACAGCAATAAGCCTGAAAAAAACGATTTACGAGCATGTCCTAGAGTGTAATGTTCCCCTGGACACTTATTCAACTTTCGCTATCCTGAAGATAATGTCAACATTCGACATTTCAAGCTCCTTGGAGAACAATTAAAACGGACCAGTGTAGAATGTTTTCAGTGTCTTCACTCCATTACTCTTGTTCGTGCTTTTATATTACAGTACTGAACCTTTGATTGACTTACAGTTGCAGATATGGTGTAGACTTTGTCTTTTAGCAAAAAATGCCAAAAAATTATCAGTCTTAAATGAAATGGAAGAAAAAAGCCAAAGGAAAAAAAGCCATTATGTCAACAATTAAAATAGTCTCACGTTAAAACAAAAAAATTAAGTTCAATACTGTTTCCATGAATAATGTTTAAATCGTGTACATAGTTCCATAAGCAGATAGTGTTTCAAGCTCCAATAGTAGCTAGAGTTGAAAGGTTAAAATTTTAAACGAATTAACTTTTCTATTAAACATCATTTTTAAAGATTCTGACATTACATCATTTAGATCTAAGAACAACAGATTTAAAATTTTCGTTTATTTATATCTCTCAATTTGTGGAAAATATATTACTTATAATAAACACAGTGTTTCGATAATTCTTATGATTTGTAATTTAGTGGTACTGTAAGTCTTCATTCTGGTAAAACTCTCTCTCCATCTCTTTCTCTCTATTGAATATTTTGTAAGTAATTTGTTTCTGCATAGCGAATTGTATTGAACATTCGTGAAAGAATGTGTACTAATGTCATTGGAATCGTTCCAAAAAGTCCACTTTTGTATCATATCAGATATTTGTTATAACAACATCCAACAAGGATTTCGATTCTAAACAGCGTAGGGAAATAAAAGAATTCTTGCTAATACATTTTATATTTTTATTTCATTCGTAGCCACTAATTGCAGTATTTTACGGTTACTTCATAAAGATTAGTTATTTGGTAAAAAACTGAAGGTATACGAGTTTTTATCATAATATTTGATGCAGTAAAGTTTTCTCCCTGAAACTAAGTTCAAACACGACTATGTTTGCGCCGTTTTTAATCAGATGCATTTAGAGTCGTAGTTATAGTCAGCAAATTAAAATCATCTGTAACATTAAATAATTAAATAAGATTAATAATTTGTCATCGATTAATAATGTTCTCATGAAGATATAGTCACTCACTAAAGTATGTGCTATGCTATAAGAACATTGTTAGAATGAAAATTTGCATTGAAATTGTTAAAAATTTACTTAGTCGCTTACTTGTTTATTTAAACAACAAATTTTAACAATTTCATTGGACGGTATTATAGAACATAGGAAACCATTAAATTTTGATTGTAACAATTTTTTTTATGTCTACATCAGTTTTCAAAATATATAGGAAAATAGAAAAACACTCAATAACCTTTAGAATGTCTTCACCCTAGAGAACCAGACATTAGCACAATAAAAATTGCCTAATACTTCTATTGAGGTCCCATACACACCTGTAGTTTCAATAAAATTGGAATTTTCCGATTACCGAAGTTCCGTTGTGAATATGATCTGTATTAATATAAATTACAATTATAATATTTTAGATTAGCATGCATTCAACTGAAAAATTATACATTATTTATTCGAGAAAATATTGCAATCTGTGAAACTAAATGAAAATACTGTAATCTGTAAATGGTTTCGTACATTGTTACTATGGTAAATATGTTAAGTAATTTTTACTACAGATGTATGTTACGACTTACTGTGCCACTCATTGTAAGTCGAATCGCAATGGTTAATCATAGCGACTTGTGTGCTATTTTGCACACAGACATAACGATTTACCTTACTTCGAATCGTACCGAAAACTACTATAGTCCGTTATAACAAGATTTGACCATTTGCTTCAACGCTGATATCGTACAGAAATCAATACTGCGGTCAAACACAATTACTTACATTATACTACGAGTCATACGACATTTCCATACACTTTGCAGTTATCGTTCAAACAGTCGTATCAAATAACACTGTACAACTCGTATGATAAAGCGTAATGTTTGTGGTTCCTGAAGTGTGGTGAACTGTGGTTAAAGAAAAAAACACAATTGAAATAGTAATTTTAATAACATGAGATAAAATATTAAGATTGCTATGAACGTATCTTTTTTTTGTTGAATTATTCTGTAATTTCGCTTCCTCACTTTTGAGTAGAATTTTCGCAGCTAACGAAAGTAACGAAGTACGATAGTCTTTTGCTTATGTATCTCTCTAAAAAGAAATAAATATATAAATATAATTATAATCATAATTGCCATAGTGTAAGATAAAATATAAATATTATTGTAAACTTATCTTTTTTCTGGAGAGAAAAAAATCCATCGCTGGAAATGTAAGATATTACGCGGAAGAATTATACGCGAAAAAAATACACGCGGCGGAAGTACGGCGAAAGAAATACATGCACAAGCGACTATAATACAATTGTAATTATATAATAACTTCAAAATGGACCCCCTAGGCCTGACATCTCTGACTAGACTATTCAACACGTAAAATACCTCACAACTGTTAATAAGCGTTTCTGATAAATCTTTATGAAGTGAATGCGAATCTGGGAACCGTTTTCTCACAGCACGTTCATTTTGAAGAAATCAAATTAAAACAAAACTTAAAAATTTCATTTTTGAAGAAATGTGGTGCTTGTACAGTAATAGTTATTGAGTCGCTTTTGACACGAAATAACTATTACTGTAGAAGCACCACATTTTTTGAAAAATGAAATGTTTAAGTTTTGTTTTAATTTGAGTTCTTCAAAATGAACGTGCTGTGAGAAAACGGTTCCAGATTTTTCCGAAAACTAATGCTCATAAAAAAAGCGAACTAGATCGTCCCATATTTCTAAAAATCTCTTGACACACTGGTGCATCGCAACCCAGCGTGTGTCGGAGAGCCTTAAAACCTTTAAAGGACAGTTCGCATAACTCTCCTGAAATTGTCGAAAAATTGCAGTCCGCTTTGGACCGCTATTAATAAAAGAAACAACACCCCGGAATAAAGTGGGGGTAGCCGGGACGTCATAGTGGGAGACGATGGTACGTCGGAGTGGGAGAGTGGTGGGGGTAATCAGTACCACGATTCTGGCATCACTGATCAGTGGGGCTGATGGTAGTCGACCCATAGATCAGACGTCTGGGTTGTTCCTCGGCGGAGCATATAAGTAACAAAAGGCTCTAATTACCGCTTGCGAGAAAACTCGCCACCTAGCGGCCACTACCAAAAACCCAAGCGACTGGGAGAAACGTCTCCACACACCGCCTGTCCCACACATCTCCTACATATACATGTAATAAAAGAATATTTGAAAAATCGCTTGTAAGCAATCTCTAATGATGTAAAGATGTTCTAGGTCTTATTGTGAGTATCAAATTGTGGTCAAACAGATAACAAAGGCTTCAAGAAGTAAAATATTCCATGACCATTTGCGCTCCAAGGAATATCAGTGCCAGAGATTCACAAAGAAAGAATACCCTATTCGCATAGAAGAAAATACATCAAATGGTCATATACGAACATATTTACATTGATATATGCAACCACAGTATTCTCATGTTATGTGTCTTCTTAGCTATAGCGCGTAGTGACGGATAATGTACCTATTTGGCAAATATTTCCAGCGTATGCGAATGTCCGGCTTCCTGTATTTTAAGGCACTTAAACTTTGTTCTTTTTTTAAATGTTTGTTACGCACAATTACAATAAAATAGCAATAGCGATATGCAAGAAGTTCTTAAGAAAATGTTGAAACAATATAAAAGATACATTAATTTTTCTTTATTTAACAATTTAAAGTATTATCAACTTCATAATTATTGGCGATTATGATATTCAGCACGTTATAATATATATTACAAAAAGGACAGTAATTAACTGATTTTTCCACCTGAAAATTACATTCTAAAAGGAGTTTCAACTTATACTATTCGTAATAATTTTTGTGTTTGGGTATTTTATTAATAAATGATCTAGTATGACTATGGAGTGACATTCGTTACAAGAGGAAGTAGTAAGAAGAAGTTGTTAGCTTTAATTATCGTTACATCGGAAATTTTTTTAGACAACAAATTTTTGCATATACTACATCAACGAGTAATGTATAAACACAATTAGTTATGCTTAAGCTATGCGTACAAGTAATTTTTTAACGACACCTGCGATATTATGATTTACTGTCGTTTTGTTAGAGTATGATTTACTTTACTTTCTTATAACATACATATTATATTTAATTGTTATTTTATTTTTGTGCCTTGTCATTTGATATTGTGCTTATAGAATCTAATACACTCCATATATAGTGGCAGCATTACGAATTATTGTGAATAATTCATGGGCACATAACGAGGAAGACTTACAATTAGATATAACTAAATGCAAAACTACTGCAACTAAGAACGTGTGTATTCATCTGATTTCACAACTAAAAAAAACATGAAAATTAATTATACAACGCGGAACAACTTGTATTTTCTGATTTTTAATTGTTTAATATTTCACAATTTCTTTTCTAATAAACTGGTAGCACGGTCTAAACTTAAAACATCTTTCTACCCTTGTCTTCTGTTAAAATTGTGGCGCATATTGATTTTCTTGAAAATAAACGTTTTATAGTGGATTACTTATTAGTACATCTAATGATATTGCTTATACTATTGCTCATTATTTCCATTGAATATTGCGTCAAAGTACACACGGTTCTTTTGAAAATATAATATCGGTTTTTTAATAAATTCGAGTATTCAGGACACCGCATAAAGTAAATCTTCATGAAAATGAAATTTCCATAATATCGTCCACCTGAATTCACTTAAACTGCAGTTTAGCGTCCATCAAAATTGCTGTCGTGTTTCTGTGTCGTGTGTCACAATTCTTTTGCCTTCATAAGTGCTTCGAGATGGTCGTCCAGGAATGCGCTCTTTGCTAAGAAACGCCAAGAACGGCAATTGATCGACATGCTTCGCATCTTCAGAACGTGAAAGAAGCAGAGGAGGTTCTAAAAGGGTCAAGAGAGGAGTAGACAAGGCAGCACACGTGGAGTATGCACACGATTACATTCTAATATGACGTTATTACTAGTCCAAATGTCTGAGAAGGCGAAATAAAACCATTTCATGGTTATTCTTAATCGTTCTTTTAATCATCCTGAAACAATATTGAATTATTAAGTCAAATAAAAAATAATTCCCGTTGTAGATGGTGAAAATGCAACGAAAAATAAGTAGAAGTTCAGTATCAAGTATCTACAATGGTAACTTACTTCAAATATAAATAGGAACAACACGATTCTGTACAATACGATATTTGAGAAAGGTGACTCCGAGAAAGAGCATCTGGGCTTGTTAGGGCGAGGTTTATGATACGAACGGGTTGAAATCTGCTATTTTTGAAACGATCTCGGCAAGTGGTATTTTCAGCTGTCGACAATTTAATTTAAGGGGGCATTCTATCTTATGGGGCCGCAAGGTGATTTTTCGCAAATTTTTTGTAAGAAAACTGTTTGACAGATTAATTCGAGCTTTACCAGATTGTTTTATATTATCTTTAAATACTGCTCTAAATTTTTCTGTGACGACGAAAGAAAAAAAGCATTGTTAATACGGAGTGGATACTTGTGGCGTTGAAAAAAAATGTACCTACCCCAAGAATTATCTGAAACATAAAAGGAAAAGGGAATCTTAATCTGTATGAATGTGGCTATCCTCATGTAAAGGTGATTACTCATGCAAAAATAAGACGAAAGTGTGGATAAAATTTTTGTATCCGAGACTTTCTTTGTGATGTAATCGAATTTGAATATCTATTGGATACGCTTACAATTGAATAGGAGATGACTACCACGTCTATTGGTTGGATTCAGTTTCTACTTATTGCCAGCACGAATACACACGTACGAGGGTATATTATATAATTCCTGCAAAAAAAATTGTAAAATCAAAACTATTGCTTACTTCGAAATTATTTGACTTTAATTTTAATAATTCACGTTTACGGGGGTATATCAAATAATTCGCGAAACCTTTTGTCAAGTGTAAACGTCCAAATTGCATCACATTGAGACGCTTACATAAAAGAGAGAATAGCTCGATAATATTCGAATTTCCCATCTCGACTGTCGTCACGCGATCCGCGAGCATTGCACGAACGGTCCCGATGATTAACGAAGATCTACGCGATCGCTACATCCCACTTAACCCTCCGAGCACTGAGGAAACATGGTCACCGATCCCTTTGTCATTTCTGACCCCACACCGATATTCTACTACTACACAGCGGCGGCGAGGCTCGACCTCGAGGCCCTCACCGATATTACTACGCAGTGGCGGTTGCTCGAGCTCGAGCTCGAGCCACCGTCACCATGTATACAATGTACTGATTAGCTGGTTCCACATTACATTTGGATTTTCGTAGTTCTTATTACACTAACTAGAATAAAAATCTCGTGAATTATAAAACAAATTATATTTATTAGTCAATACTTCTGCAGCGTCTTGGCCCGGTCGTTCCCATGTAAACAAACATCGGTCGCTATGCCATTTACGCGACACTCCGTCACTGCGTGCATGTCGCTCTCGAGACCGCGTGTCCTCACTCCTGACTCTGTCACTGTGTGCATGTCGCTCTCGCGAATGCGTGACCCAGGGATCGTGCTCGGAGGGTTAATCACCGCGGATGCGCGCGCATCGATCCCCACTCGATGCTAATCGAAGGTGGTTGATGCAGTGATGCCACTTTACCTCCACCGTGCTGGCACACACAAGTATATGCCAGCCCTGTCGGTGTACGCTGCCCGTTCGGGTCTTTCCGCCGACAATCGTTACGTCACTCGGGAACGTAAACAAGGAGGGGACCACGGAGATCTTCGTCGAATCACAATTCTCACTGCGGCGAAAATTCATGTTTTCAACGCGCAATGCCCGGCAACCTCAGCGCGTGAGCAACAGTCAAGAGACCTTGCTGGAATCCCAATGCGGCGGTTTTACTTTTTATTTTTAATTATTTTGTAATTTCACTTTATAACGTCTCGGTAAAATAGAAATTTGAAAAATATTGATTTGTGAGGCATTTAAAAAGAAGAAAATAAATGTTTTTCACTTCAATATTTAAATTTTTTCTTATATGTATACATACATGTTATGTTGTATATATATAAATTATTTTTATAATTAGATGTTATCCTTACAACCCTACTCATCACTACCCTCAATATTCGTACAAAAATCTATTAGATTTAGTTGCAATAGTTTGGAAATTTCGAAAGTAATGAATTTCTAAAAGCTGTTTCAACGGTAGGGGATATTAAATTATACTACATAATATAGACTATGCACAAACAAACTCTAGTGGGGTTTCGCCACATAAGTCTTCATTGTTGAGAAAATTAACAATAAATATTTTAAAGAGTAGGCTGAGACATAATTTGAAACATGGAAGACAAGATCGGTGTGGCCGAGTCGGTTAAGGCGAGTTATCTGTATATATAACTATGTATTTATATATTGTTTATTCATGATTGCAGTTAATATACAGGGTGTTCGACAACTAATGGGAAAAAATTGAAGGGGTGATTCTTTCAGGCAAAATAAGACAAAAATCAAGAATAACGAAATTGCGAAAAATGCTTCGTTTGTTAATTATAAGCGTTTAAAAATTAACCCAAATCATGGCAATCCGCGCGCACGGAGTGTCAGCGGATCACGGCTCATCAGGGGCGTACAGTCACTTTAAAGACTCAACGACGTGCAGGAAATGTCGGTAGAACAGTTGTTTACTTACCCCGTAGACGATGTCGATAACTTGTGCCCGCGGTATTTGAGTCGAATCCACCTGTATCGCATTAACTATGACTACTCGATAAAATTCGCAAGAAATGTAAATATCTTCTTACGAATATTATCGAGTAGAGAGGGTGAATGCCCCCTCTAGTTGTCACGTATCACAATTATCCTGTCCACGTCTATCCATGATATTAATCCGTACATGCACGTACACCACAGAAGTCCGCGAAAAGTGTCAACACACACTGAGCGATTATCACGTCCGCGAAAAATGTCCATACACACTGCGCGATTGTCCCTACCGCGAAAAATGTTCACACACTGCGAGATTAAGTATACCCGCAAGCTGTTCCTCCGTTGGGTTTAACACTCTACAGGTTACACAAAACTAACACCCTAAATAATAAATTTAAAACTATTTAACACTAATTTTTAACCTACACTGATTAATTTATAACAACTATTTTTACTAATTTTTAACACGCTATAATTAATAAAACCTACAATATTTAATAAAACCTGCAATAATGAATAAAATCTACAATATTTAATAAAACTCATAATAATTAATTTGCACTATTTATAACGACGACATACGAGACACTACTAAATAATCACTATGTAATCGCTAAATAAACTAAAACTAAGTTTTCCGAACATGAACTCTATTTGCTCGTAGAATGCAAAGTGCACCGTTCGGAAAGGACGACTGATATCTTTGAACTGATCCTCCCTCGTTAGGATCGATGTGGCGTAATAGCTCGATCCCCACTCTTTCATGATCAATACTTTTTGGGAAGGAAAAACTGCATGGGAAAGTGTCTTGGACGTCGCGTTTCTTTTCGTATATTCTTAGAGCAACATCTGTATTTTTCTCTCATACACCATTCGGGGCCTCGGGGCCACTTGGCCACGATGCCGAGCGTGTGCGAGTCTGGATATTATAAAACTGTCTCTTATCTTCTGCACTGCAACCACCCGCGGATTGCCTGCAACGCGTTGCTGCCATCGACAAAGACCTTGCCTATTGTGTTTTCAGCTGTCCCTCTTGACATTAACTTGTAAAAAGAACTTTCAATGTCGAATGCCAACTCTATGTTAGAAACGGTTCATATTACACCGAATGTATGTGTTTAACAATTTTATCTATTTTATGTTATGTAGTTTCTTCATGCATCGTAATGTAGGTGCGGCAAATTTCATCTTAGTTTCATTCTAATATCATTATACGTTTTCTAGGATCCATGTTAATTGCATATTATTTTTTTGCGGACACAAGAACCTCAAACACTTGTAGTAAGATCGAAGTGGTAATAAAGAGTGGGGATCGACTTATTACGCCACATCGATCCTAGCGAGGGAGGATCAGTTCAAAGATATCAGTCGTCCTTTCCGAACGGTGCACTTTGCATTCTACGAGCAAATAGAGTTCATGTTCGGAAAACTTAGTTTTAGTTTATTTAGCGATTACATAGTGATTATTTAGTAGTGTCTCGTATGTCGTCGTTATAAATAGTGCAAATTAATTATTATGAGTTTTATTAAATATTGTAGATTTTATTCATTATTGCAGGTTTTATTAAATATTGTAGGTTTTATTAATTATAGCGTGTTAAAAATTAGTAAAAATAGTTGTTATAAATTAATCAGTGTAGGTTAAAAATTAGTGTTAAATAGTTTTAAATTTATTATTTAGGGTGTTAGTTTTGTGTAACCTGTAGAGTGTTAAACCCAACGGAGGAACAGCTTGCGGGTATACTTAATCTCGCAGTGTGTGAACATTTTTCGCGGTAGGGACAATCGCGCAGTGTGTATGGACATTTTTCGCGGACGTGATAATCGCTCAGTGTGTGTTGACACTTTTCGCGGACTTCTGTGGTGTACGTGCATGTACGGATTAATATCATGGATAGACGTGGACAGGATAATTGTGATACGTGACAACTAGAGGGGGCATTCACCCTCTCTACTCGATAATATTCGTAAGAAGATATTTACATTTCTTGCGAATTTTATCGAGTAGTCATAGTTAATGCGATACAGGTGGATTCGACTCAAATACCGCGGGCACAAGTTATCGACATCGTCTACGGGGTAAGTAAACAACTGTTCTACCGACATTTCCTGCACGTCGTTGAGTCTTTAAAGTGACTGTACGCCCCTGATGAGCCGTGATCCGCTGACACTCCGTGCGCGCGGATTGCCATGATTTGGGTTAATTTTTAAACGCTTATAATTAACAAACGAAGCATTTTTCGCAATTTCGTTATTCTTGATTTTTGTCTTATTTTGCCTGAAAGAATCACCCCTTCAATTTTTTCCCATTAGTTGTCGAACACCCTGTATATTAACTGCAATCATGAATAAACAATATATAAATACATAGTTATATATACAGAAAACTCGCCTTAACCGACTCGGCCACACCGATCTTGTCTCCCATGTTTCAAATTATGTCTCACCCTACTCTTTAAAATATTTATTGTTAATTTTCTCAACAATGAAGACTTATGTGACGGAACCCCAATATAGTTTGTTTGTGCATAGGCTATATTATGTAGTATAATTTAATATCCCCTACCGCTGAAACAGCTTTTAGAAATTCATTACTGTCGAAATTTTCAAACTATTGCAGTTAAATCTAATAGATTTTTGTACGAATATTTAGGGCAGTGATGAGTAGGGTTGTAAAGATAACATCTAATTCAATAAATAATTTATGTATATACAACATAACATGTATGTATATAAGAAAAAATTTAAATAATGAAGTAGAAAACATTTATTTTCTTCTTTTTAAATGCCTCACAAATCAATATTTTTCAAATTTCAATTTTACCGAGACGTTATAAAGTGAAATTACAAAATAATTAAAAATAAAAAGTAAAACCGCCGCATTGGGATTCGAGCAACGTCTCTTGACTGTTACTCACGCGCTCAGGTTGCGGGGCATCGCGTCGAGAACGTGCATTTTCGCCGCAGTGGTATTTGAACAGGATTTTCTAGGCATCAGTGATGTCAGAATCGTGTTACGGGTTACCCCCACTCTGTTTTAAACATAGCTCACCGTCTCTCGACGGCCAGCGCACGCGGATAGGGCTGGGATATGTGTGAGCCAGGACGGAGGACGTAAAGTGGGGGTAGCCGGGACGTAATAGTGGGAGACGATGATACGTTGGAGTTGTAGAGTGGTGGGGGTAAACAGTACCATGATTCTGGTATCATTGGGTCGATGTGAGCTCGTCGATCTTCACTCTACGATTGGAAGCGATCCAGTATAGTCGCAATTAGGGAATAGAGTCCGTTAAGCGAAAATCGGTCCGTGTGGTGAAGTCAAATCGATTAGGAAACAAAGCAAAGCGTCTTTGTTATCTTCACGAGTGCGCCTTTTGGTACTGCTTAGACGAGATTTAACCCGGGATCAGGCTTCTGGAAGCCCAGCGTAGAAGTTACAAATTTTATATAAAATCAAATCAAATTCTAATTAAAACTAAATATTCATTACTATTAAATTATTTTGAACAAAAGTTAACACGTAAACAGCATAACTCCAAATAAAGTTATGTGTAATAACGTCTAAATCAAATTATCAAAAAATTATCTAAAATCAAATTGACTTGACCACAAGCGAGTTTCGCTTATAGTTTAATCACAAGTATAAATCTAGCTGCCACTGTTATAGTTCCGGTTCGTACGAGGTAAAAAGGGGAATCACTCAATTTTGAACTGACGAGGAAGGAGCTGAACAGCCCGCATATTGTGTTCTGCCAGTTTCCTTCTCGCAATTCCATTCGGAATTGCGAGTGAGTTTAGCTAGGGGCATAAGTGTGATCGGAGTTTCTCTACCAGTGCTGGAAACGAATGTCAGACCACGCTTGCGTATCTGTCCCTCGTATCTTTTGTACTGCGGATTAACTAAGGTTTTGTACGCGTCTCCAACCGAAAAGTTCTCCCGAGCATTCGGCAGAATCATCGGTTGTCAGACATATGCATCGGAGACGTAGTTTCCGAGAATTGTGCTAGGTAAAGCACGATCTAAGTTTCTCTTTCGGTTCTGGAAACAAGTGTTGGGACCACGTACGCGTATTTCTCACTTGCGTCTTTTGAACTGGGGATTGACTAAGACTCTGTGCGTGTCTCCAACCGAGAAGTTCTCCGATTTATCGGCAGAATCATCGGCTGCTGCGACGTCTAGTCACGGAGCTTCGTTCCCAAACAGAGTGTACGATTGAGCACGATCGACGTTTTTCTACCGATGCTGGAAATCGGTGCAGGGGCCACATTATTGTACCTCTCATCGACGTCTTTTGCATCGCGGATTAACGGAGGTTTGTGTGTGTCTCCACGCGAGAAGTCTTTCCGATTTATCGGCCGGACCATCCCCTGCTGCGACAGATTTCAAGGCATCTCTAGATAGGTTCGCGAACGAGCATTCCCCGGAAATATAACAGTGGAAGCGTGTGTTGCATACCGAATGGGTGTGCAAAGTGTGCGTGTGCGTTAATCACGCGAGATTCTGACACGCGTCGCAGAGCTATACATTATCATGTGTATCAAGGACATATCAGAATATACCATACTTTTACCAGAATTGTTTGGCGTCCTCTGACAAGAACCTATTCCACTCGGGGTCCTTCTGTGCCCGAAGGCACGAATCCTGCCTTCCTACACGATTTAGATCAGACACGTCGAGGTAGGAAGTAGAGTAACCGCCCTCAGATCAGGCGGAGTAGAAAATCAGTAAACTGTTTCTTAAAATATTAAAGTTAGCAAAAGTACGGTTACAAAAGTTTATTTGAGTATATAAACTATTTATAAAATAATCTATAAAGTCCATTTATAAAGTCTTTTCGTAATTATGTATTGTCTATTTCGGAACTATTTCACTTTCATTTTAATAAGTCTTCTGGGAATTCCTTGATATACCGTCGTACTCGATAAAATTTCAAAGTCGTTCTTTCCGAAAATAAAATTTCCTGTTACAAAACTTTATTCTACACTTTCGATTTAATTTTAAACGAGGAATTATCTTGTTGTCGGTTAAACCACGAATTTTACCGCACCCTGTATATTGTCGAGTATTACGTATCGAGTATTAAGTATTGAAAATCATTGTACAAGTGAATAAACATATTCTTACTCTTACTTTAATAACTTACTTTGCCTGTAACAGTAAATCGTCAATGTCTAGTGAGACTTTGTGACAATTAGTTTTGACAGTTCGTCAAGTATTTTAGTGCGGTTATTTGGACAAGTTTAAAAAAAACCTTCAACATGAAGTAAAGACCTCATTAAAAATTATAAACCTGTTAATTGTACTGTAGTCTAATCAATTGATGCTGTTTATCTATTATACTTGAGATATCATATTACCTATATCATAGTAATAAGGACAAGAACAATATTAATAGATACGAAAATCATACGATTTTAAGAAACAGTAAACGTATGCACATCTGATTTAATAGATAACGGAATATGTTATCTACAAAATATAAACTTCAATTATATAATTACTTACGCTAGACTTATTTCTTTTGTTTCAGGTGAGTAGCAGATTTAATGTGGACCTAAATTATAACATACCAGGTTTTTGTATTCATTGTACTACATAGTATTTTGGTGTAATCATATTTCGCAAGTACTTCCATCCAATTTTGTTACGTATGTTTTATTCAATCTTGTGATTTTCAGCCAGTAATATACAGGGTACTAATACAATTGTGAGACACTTTCACAGGGGGAATTCTATATGCCAAACTGATTGTAAAACGAGAATCAAGACTGACGGAATTGCATTCGCGGCTTCGTTTCCGAATTACTAATTGTTGAATATACGGTTAAAATACGTATAAATACGTAGCGTGTTTTTTTAAGTAAGATCCGTTTTAAAATTACCGCCAATTGAAGTAGGGGAACGCGATCGCAAATACATAGTATTTTGGCAATTTTGGCGGCAATCTATAACCTGGAAAATGTGAAAAAGGAAAGGAGAAAAAGCAGCGTTTCGTCCTGTCACTGCTAGTGAATTCGTCGGTAAGGCTACCTAGCAGACCCTGCCTTATATACGGGGATATACGATGGTCGGTTAAGGACGTATATCACGGGTGTCCCCAAAAGGTCCTCCGACCCGGAAATGGGGCACTCGGGGGTTGAATTGGAACAACTTTTTCCTTAGCAACAATGTAAACTGAGGCTTCGTTACCGAGATATTAACGAAAAACCGCGACCAATCAGAACGCGAGTTTGCCAGCCGAGTTCCCGCGCTAGCGGTGGCTACGCGCTACGCTTGTACTACGAAACTCCGAACAAGTAGGTCACCATGCCTCGCAGGAAACCGCGTATAATAATAGCAAATAAACAAGACGTAACAAATAAAATCATACTTTTTATCATCTGTCGTTTGTTATTTAAAGTGATCAATGAATGAAACGTAAATGTAGGCAAATTATGTGTAACGTAAAAAGACGAATGCACATTTACATTTTTGTAAATTCCTTTTTACGAATTTGTAAATTTCCTTTTCAAATAACGTGTGAACGAAAAGGTAATGTAACAGAGAATAAACGAGAAGTGATCGTAATTTGGTATTGGTATAAAAATTCGTAGTTTAATAACTGTCAACAATGTTACTGATAATGAATAAGTTTCTTCAAAAAGCCCGAAGAAAAAGTTAGGTACAGAAACTTGCAGAATTATCGCCGGAAATAAGCCATAGCTTGCGTTAAATTAAGAAAATAATAATCAGCAATAAATTGATTAGAACTCACCCTTTCGGAAATTCACCTGCAGTTTGCAAACCTTTGTCACTAGGTCACTGAACCGATCCAGGTCATCGACGGCCGAAACGGTTTATGGCAGGATATCGCCCAGTTCGCAGGTGATCGCAGGTATACCTCACCAGCCGAAGT
>NW_015373979.1:365225-365624 GCF_001272555.1 Dufourea novaeangliae | reverse complement strand
TACATTGTGAGTTCACTCCCACCACGACAAGATTTAGGTAGAAAGAAACCAACGGTTCTAGGATAACACGTGCTATGCAGAAGTGGAAGGAAAGGACCGTCGCGCAGTTTCTCCAAGGTGCCGTAGTCCGTTAATTTATTGCCAGGGTACCTACTCCTTCGAGATAGAAAACAGACATCACGTGCATCGGCTTAAAAATGTCCGAAATGAAGAGAACCATCAACGTATCCCTTGCTTCGAGTTGGAAAGTACAGTGTACATTGTCTATCTCGAGGAGCAAGGAAAAAAATTTACCGGCACGTGTCAGTTGACGCTGCTTGGCCCTGGACGACCACCCTTGTAGAGGCCAGAGTGGAATTTTCGGTTATTTATGGCTTAAAATCTTCGGCCTCGTAGCAA
>NW_015373979.1:170879-364871 GCF_001272555.1 Dufourea novaeangliae | reverse complement strand
TATTACAGTCGACTGATGGTATCGCTAACGCTCCAGACTATTTCAATAGATTAAAAGCTATATCAAAGTGTCAATGATTTACGGAAAAGAGTTCAACGAATACGGTTGTATTTTTTTTTTATTATTCTGGAATTCAATGATATTGCTACTGTGGCGGCACTACTTCCTACATTCGCCATCAGAGGTCTACCGAGTTGACACGTTTCCCGCAACTACCTGAAGCCTTCCTCGTTCGTATATATACGTCCTTAACCGACCATCGTATATCCCCGCGTCTAAGGCAGGGACTGCTAGGTAGCCTTACTGACGAGTCCACTAGCAGGCCCAGGACGAAACGCTCCCTCTCCTTCTCCTTTCCTTTTCACATTCTACAAGTCAACAGATTTCCGCCAAACTACATTCAATATCAAAACAAACACAATATTGCAAATTATATGGTTTTTATATTTCTAATAATTTCCGAGATATTAGACGGAATACTAACAAAAAATACGTATGAAATATTTTCATGAGAACTACAATTTCACAGAGTTGTAATAAAATTGTCGATTGTCGATTCTGTTGTGAGTTCACGGTTGCTACGTGGCCGAATATTTGAGCCATAAATAACCGAAAACTCCGCTCCGGCCTCTACGAGGGTGGTCGGCTAGGGGCAAGCAGCGTCAAATTACACGTGTCGGTAAAATTTTTTCCTTGCTCCTCGAGGGAAACAATGTACATTGTGCTTTCCAACTCGAAGCAACGGGCACGTTGGTGGGTCCTCTTTATTTCGGACATTCTCAAGCCGATGCACTTGATGTCTGTTTCCTATCTCGAAGGAGGAGGTACCCTGGCAATAAATTAACGGGCTACGCGTTTTGGTGAAACTGCGCGACGGTTGTTTCCTTGCACTTCTGCAAAGCACGTGTTATCCTAGAACCTTTGGTTTCGTTTTACCTAAATCTTGTCGTGGTGGGAGTGAACTCACAATGTATCGATGGGAAGTGAAGATGGTGAGTTCTAATCAATTTATTGCTGATTATTATTTTCTTAATTTAACGCAAGC
The DNA here is from genome assembly GCF_001272555.1 of Dufourea novaeangliae. Lineage (NCBI taxonomy): Eukaryota > Metazoa > Arthropoda > Insecta > Hymenoptera > Halictidae > Dufourea > Dufourea novaeangliae. Next base: position 363,826 of record NW_015373979.1, on the reverse strand, counting down.
TATGGCTTATTTTCGGCGATAATTCTGCAAGTTTCTGTACCTAACTTTTTCTTCGGGCTTTTTGAAGAAACTTATTTATTATCAGTAACATTGTTGACAGTTATTAAACTACGAATTTTTATACCAATACCAAATTACGATCACTTCTCGTTTATTCTCTGTTACATTACCTTTTCGTTCACACGTTATTTGAAAAGGAAATTTACAAATTCGTAAGAAGGAATTTACAAAAATGTAAATGTGCATTCGTCTTTTTACGTTACACATAATTTGCCTACATTTACGTTTCATTCATTGATCACTTTAAATAACAAACGACAGATGATAAAAAGTATGATTTTATTTGTTACGTCTTGTTTATTTGCTATTATTATACGCGGTTTCCTGCGAGGCATGGTGACCTACTTGTTCGGAGTTTCGTAGTACAAGCGTAGCGCGTAGTCACCGCTAGCGCGGGAACTCGGCTGGCAAACTCGCGCTCTAATTGGTCGCGGTTTTTCGTTAATATCTCGGTAACGAAGCCTCAGTTTACATTGTTGCTAAGGAAAAAGTTGTTCTAATTCAACCCCCGAGTGCCCCATTTCCGGGTCGGAGGACATTTTTGGGACACCCTGTATATGAACGAGGAAGGCTTCAGGTAGTTGCGGGAATGGTGTCAACTCGGTAGACCTCTGGTGGCGAATGTAGGGGGTACTGCCGCCACAGTATCTTTTTCTAATTCCTTATCTAGCTGGCGGCCATTTATAACCTTACCACGTCAATAACATGTAATGAGTGCTGCAATAAATAATCCGGTTAACTGTGAAGTTTGTGTTATTATCCGATTTTTGTTAGCAAAAAACGAGTGCATAAATCTTTATAGATCAAGCTTAGACGTGCTATTCAAATCTGAAGACGTAGGTTACTGGCCAGTAGGGCTATGGTTTTGTAGGACAACGCTTGACTTCGCAATGCATCTCAAACTGTTCAAATGTCAAGTTCAAAATCAACCAAACCATTTCGCTTGGAAATTTTTAACCATCCACCCTGTAGCCCCGATCTTGCACCAAGTGATTACCACTTACGTTTTCATTTTTTTTAAAAATGACTGCCGCCGCAGCGGTTTAAGAATGATGACGAAGTGAAGAACGGCATCGATGCATGGTATATACTCCGACGGCGAATTTTTTTGACAGTGGAATAAAGAAACTAGTGATACGATATCAAAAATATAACGAAGTCCATGTTATGTGGAAAAATGACACAAATATACAGATATTTTTTGGCTAAAATAAATCATTTATATTTTCTACGATTTTGTTCTTATTTTCAAGCGGACTGTACTTTAAAAACACACCTCGGTCATAAGTCTGGCGTGATGGATTATTCTACTTGAGAAGCTCGTTCTTCAATTATTTCACGTATTGGTCTCATTCAATTCATTTTATTTCCTTCATGAATTCAACTAGGTCATTGATGAATTCCGTGTATCAGCATCTGGGAATCGACTGTTCAAGTAGTATAAGCCATCACGCCGGACGTATTTCACGCGTATTTTGCCCGTATCTTCAACAATGAATAACTCGGACATGAAACCCCGAACGGAATTTCGTCATTCTTGCTTTTCGTCTTAGTTTGACGTGTAGGATCTACCCTGTGAAAGTGTCCCACATTTTTATTCCACGTGAAAGAATAAGTCGAAAATATAGAATAAAATTTTTTTATTTGAGACTTCGTTTTCGAGAAAATTGACTATGAAAATTAATCTGAAACGCGTATATTCATCATGGTAGTAAGTAAAAACGGAATGCAATGAACAGACACGGTAGCCAAATCTTAGTCAATGGCACGCATATTCAATAGATTTTCAAAGTAGATTATCTTGAAAACAAAGTCTCAAATGAAAAAATGTTAGTCCATGTTCGTGACGCATTTGGTTAGAAGTACAAGCTGCTATGTTTGTTACCTAATTTAATTAGTCAGGAGGGACATCACCACATGTCACGTGTTCCAACACTGTGCAGACGATTCAAACAAGTTAAAAGAACCAACCTTTTCTAGTGAAGGGACAACAATTTGAATTTACGTAGGTTGTTAGAAAAGTAAGTTTCCCCACTTCACGAAAAATAAATAAATGCTTCAAGAAATATAAAGTTTATTCATAATCTTTAAGTATTGCTTTGCTTTCTACACAAGAACATTTTTTAACATATTTATACAGACTACTATTCAGGAGAACAGTTGACAAGAATTTAATGCATGTATTGTCAGACATTCTGAGCAATATTCCATAATTCAGAGTGATGTATGTACGAACAAAGCTGAAGAAATGGTATCTCGGAAAAATCAGGCATCATCCCTTTGCAATACCGATATTAAAATTTCTTCAAGCATCGAGAAAATCTTGGTACCAAGCCAAACACTATTGCAAATTTTGTGAAGTAGTATCAATAGGAAGCAGGAATTGGGTTAACATGTAAACGTTATAGGTCCATTTACTGTCATCAGTATTCCTGTCGTAATATAAAAGCATGCTTTTGAAATAGATAGTGATTCAGTAATTGATTCGTAGTAGCCTACGGATCTTCTAAAGTAATTTCTAAAGTCATGAATACAAATAGAAATCCTTTCTTCTCTTAAGGAAAAACTGGATTAACTCTCAGTGAAGTTTTATATTTATAGCATTTTATACATATAGTTCGATACACTATAAATGAATAATTTAATAAACTTATAAGACTTCAAGTATTTCAATACAATTATTATAATTAATTATTACACGAAGTTGCATCTAGAACAGAGATCACTAGGGATTTATTATTATACAAAGAAAAACATCTGATCTATCATTATTTCAGCACGACACACAGTGATTCGGAATGCAAATTTTGGCAGCTCGTACGTTTGGATAGCTCAAAGAATCAAAATTTTGAATCTTATAAACTTTATTCAAATAGAAGTAGGTAGATATACACATTCTTATGAGTTTTAGGGTTTCTCTTAATATCTTCACCAAATTCGAATTTTTAGAAAATTCTTTCTTATAAAACAAAGTTTACATATTAATAATAAGTTCATTTGAATTCTTTTGGAAGATAAATGAAATTTGTTTTTGGCCATTGAAGCTGCTAGATTACGATTCTGGATCACTGTGCGATATGCTTACAGCACCAGTAAAATGTTTTCGAAGAAAAACATTACATAAAGTAATTAACGCCTGTCTCGTCTAATTGTTGTTTTCTTACATCGAACTTACTTACTTTACCATGATTAGCTAACTTCAGTCGAACACTGCAATTCGAACGAATAAGTGCCGCAATCTGACCAAACCTAATTCTAATGAGGTATCTTACGGAGAAAAATAAGAATAGAAAGCCACCGTGTCGCTCGGGATGTAAAACTTGCACTAAATATTTAAGCTGTTCGAAAACAACCTAATGTTATATAGATTAGAATTTTTAGCGAACAATACCTACATTAGGTACTGATTATAAGTCTCGTACTCGAACATTTGGTTTGTATAATCAAATGTGTTGCCTCGTAAAAATGATATATTTTCAGCAGTTTCGTAATGCCTTGTAACATTTAATGCATATTCGATTAATCTTCTAATGCTTATGACTGGGTGTAAATTGCATACATTACATACATCAGGTGATGTATTATTTAGAATACTAAAGAGCAATCCGCGACCCGCGGGCCGTTTCGTTTAGTGCGATATATGAATCAATTAAACAATTAATAAGTTAGGTTTTGTAAGGTTACGGCTGCAAATAAGATATTTTATAGCGACCTGTTCTTATTCCCATAACTGCCAATTCATTGTTACCGTTGAAGGTAGATTTGTTAATACTGAAATCACAAGAATTCGTTATGTATTTATGCACTCCTCCTGTTTTGTGTACTTTCCATTTTGAATTCCTCTTTTTAATCTGTAACTGTTCAATATATACTTCATACCGTACATTGCGTTAGTTTAATGCAATTTCCTGGAAGAGTGTTTCACTTAACGAACAGAATAAGATTACAGTAAATCAAGAGGGGGGATCCAATTTCCATTTGAGGGCTTCTCATTTTCACACTCCCCTTTCGTCTTAACTGGAATAAATTTTAGAAAAATAACCCAGGAGAATGTGCAAAACGGGGTGTTAGAGAAATGTCGATCTGATTACCAGTCAGTGTTGTGGAAGCCCTGAGATACGCGTATTTGAGGAGCCCCTGGGCTGAAAGCGAATCAGGCGGGAAATAAGTCGAACGGGAACTCGGTCTGAGGGATTGGAAAAAGCGAAAACGAGAAACGTGCCTGAAGGAAACGGATGCGGGAAGAGGTGATCTTTAAAGGTTAGCAGATGTATCCAAAAAATTGAGCCTTTGAAAGAGGGTGGAGGATTTAAAAGCATAAGAAAAAAACACGTCAGTCACGCCATTGAAATTTCTTGAAAAATGGATACTTTCAAATTTTTTCATTTCCCCCGTTCATTTTCCGAAATGGATGAGATACCCAAAGTAATTGGGAATGTCTCTAATATTTCACGCGGACGAGGAACCTGTTAGACCTTTAAAGAATTTAACAGGAGAAACGTTAGCGGGAGAAGTAGCAGAAACTAAAGTTCACAGTTCTTGTTTCTACGAAGTCATGGTCTCAGTTTGCTTGTATTTTAAGTAAAAAATGATCAAACTTTCGTAGGAACTGTCACTTCTTAGAGTTACTTATATTATATCATTTAGAGATATTTATATCATATCATTCAGAGTTACTTATATAACTCTTATACTCTTTTTATCTTGTTACTGCATATTGAATTACCTTTTTCCATTCATCTGGGTGTATTATATGCAATTTCTGAACAATGTTTAAAATATTAATTTAAAAATTTTAATTATTAATTTTGCATGGAACAGTCTCTATATGTTATTACAAAACGTATAAGGAATATATTACTGTAAATACTTTTTATCATAATACCTACCTGCGATATCAGCACATACATATATGTATACGTATGTGCATGTACAGTGGAAGTCACAAGAAATGGAATATTTAAATAGCTCTGTTGAGGATAGTGAAAAATGTCGAAGAAAAAAGTTGTATTGTTCAAGGGGACAAATATGAGTATAAAAACACATTCTTTGTTTGAACTTATCTTCAAGGTTATGGGTCAACGGTGTTGTTTAAATGGCACCTCGCATGTTTAACTTCATAGCGCACTACCTGATGTCAGCAAGTGTTCAGGAACATTGGATATAATGAGCTTGAAATATTCTTGGATTCAGAAATACAGAATCGATCAACGGGATCGTTAACATGTGAAATTCGGTTTACCGCGAGCAACCAACCACCCCACAGAACATCAAAGCAGGAATAATTAGAGCTTATGTGTTCATTTCATGGGAAACCATTGAAAGGTCACTTCAGACTGTTGCAGAATGTTTGAATGCGTGTATCTGTGTTTAGGAAAACCATTTTGAATACGTAATTTAATTAAAATACAAAATTCGATGTACCAATAAGAAATTCACTTTAATTCTAATGTGGTGGCAATACGTTTTAGATTCAGAACATCTTTCCAATTTTCTGTTTAATTAATATGACAGAAAATGGTGCAAACATATGACTAATATTGTTCAAATAGGATAAGTATTTGAATTATTTCGAAACGAATGCAGAGTTCCATAAAAAATGGTGGCTACTTATTGGTACACCTAATAAATGTACACTTTAAAGTTGTCATTACTTGATCCTAAATTTCTGAGCTCAAGGTCATAATATCCCATGTTGTTGAATTCGTCTTAACTTTAGCTACTACTTTATGGAGTTAAAAACACATAGTACCATTTTAAACAACACTGCTTACATTTAAAGGACTTCGAAGATGACGTCAAATAGAAGATCCGTTCGTATTATCATATTTGCCTCTTCGAACAGTACAACCTTTTACATGTTGCATTGTCTTCAATCCTAACACAGATATTTAGGTGTCCCCTTTCTCGTGACCCACCCTGTATATATGAGCTTGAATTTAATTTTCAGACGTGACATATCATCATTTACATACTTAGTAAGATTTCTAGTTAAATCGACAATGTCTACCTGTAGAATACAATTCTTAAGATTCGTTATTAAATGTAATAGTAACGAAGAACGTGTAGTAGATAAGACCTCATTACGATTACTATACATATACTATTCTATATATATTGTATTACATTACTTATTCTGCACAATAGAAGCAATCTCAAATGAGAGAAATTAAACGTATTTAAATTTTAACCCAATATTTGTTTTACGGTTTGCACTATGCGCACTGTGACGGATAATGTTAAATAATACACGTAACATTGACAAGTTAAATAGTCTAAATAATTATAATGTTTTTAAAATGAACAATTCACAACCGCATGAATCCGATAACAATTTTCATTTGACAATTAACGTGCTAAAAATAATCTTTCTAGTATATTCAGATAAAACAGCCACTTTTTTATTAAAAGTATACAGCACAAGATAAAATAATTATTTTTAAATTTCTTCAAAATTTGAAATAACTTTATCATATGGTCAATAAACGTTAAAAAATTTCTGTATTTTCAGGTTTGTTGGAAATAATCTTACTCGTGAGTTTTAGTAAATTATAAACCCTTTCTAGTATATATTCCTATACTGTTGGAAGAACAGCAGCCACGTATCTTTTATCTGCATGAGTTCTGAAACTAGAAACAGTACCCAACTGTAAAATTAGTTCCACGGTTGACCAACATTGTTTCACGAAAATACAAACTATTAAATAAACATGAGACTGGTTCTATAATTTTATCATTCTATCTGACTTTGAAGTATTATATTCAGTATCATATTATGTGACAATCACAAAGTAACTGGTAATAATGTGGCAATCACAAACCACATGGTGGGCGGCAAGATTCGTTGTACAAACAAGGACAGTGTGATTGATCAACCAAATATTATCTAAAATTTCGAATAAACTTTATTCGTTTAAAATTGATTAAAGTTATTATAGATTTTGAATTTACTTTTGTACACGGACTTAGTTCCTTTCAGTGTAGGTATGTATGTATAATATTTCACATGTACTATTAGCAGACGGCAAGTATTTATACAAATTCATACTTTCATGAACTAAATGTAGAAAGATAGATGTCAAATAAGAGAGTTACGTGTTTTATTAAATTCATATTAAAGTGTTCTCTTTCATCAAGTCTATCTTCTTGCATCAAGCCTAAACATGGGAGATAGAAATACTACTTTACTGTGTATAGGTAAATTAATATTTCAGTTCTACTTATTGCTTTGTATTGTGAATTGAATAACATCTTTACATTTATCTGGTCGATCATATTAATTTCAATTCCTAAATAATGTCCATAATCCAGTTATGGTTATCCCATAAGTAACGCGAATTTTCTATGATGTTTATAGAAAATGAAGTACAAAACCGTAATTAAAACTATTGTACTTGTATATACTTTCCCCCATTTTCTACAACATTTCGCCATTTTCCAAACCTTCTTCTTTTCAATACCAGGTTCCAGTTTCTCTTCCACAATCATTTGTAGGAGAATCAAAAATATGGCATTTCGTCTCAGGAATCGTCTACCAAGCTCGTCAGTGGGGCTGACGATAGACGATCCCTACCCTAGACGCTTGGGTTGCTCTTCGTCGGAGCCCCTTAAGTAGCCAAAGGATCTCATTACCGCTTCCGAGAAAACTCGCCCCCTAGCGGTCGCTACCAAAAATCCAGGCGACTGGGAGAAACGTCTCCACAGACCGCCTGTCACATCCGATCTCCTACACATTAAAGAAAATCGCATTATCTACTTATGGAGTAACGTGACATATTAAAGTCAAACTAACATTTTTATTAAATATTGCTTTTACTACGATATCCGGAGTAATAGATGTACATGTGCATAAAATCGGCGATACAATCATAACAAATAAAAACTGGAAATAGAAAATTGCCACTCCGTATAATACAGAAATATTTCAATTCCAGTTCTCGCTTTACACTGTAGATTAAAGAACCTTTTTACTTTTATCTGGTCCTATTACTTTCCATTTCTAATTAGTATCAAAAATATCTTACAACTCAAACTAACACCTTTATTAAATTCATGTTAAGTACCGCATTTAGCAGTCGTTACAAGTCGTTTAAGCCTAATTATTTATGAGATCTAGAAACTAGAAATAGAAAATTGCCACTCCGTATATACATAAATATTTTAGTTTCAGTTATCGCTTTGTATAGGTAGGTAGTCCACATTTCAATTCCAAATCGAAGCGGCATCATTAACTTCTCTTTATAGGCACCGCCGTATCTCTCTAACAATCGTTGTACCGCACCTGTTTGTCGAGTCGGTAACCACCGATGATGGGCTCAATGGAAATTGTTCACGAAATGGCAACAGATAGAGGGATATAGACGGGCGTACGCCAACTTGAACGTTAACGTTGCCTCCCAGCGTCACGTCTATATTTTATTCATGTGGTTGTCCGGGGAATATGATGGCGTCAGTGGGTAGTGGCGGGGTAGGAGGATGGAAACTCGTCGCCTTTACGTTTTATTTAATGTCCGCTACGATAGGGGCCAAAGAGAAGAGACGATCATTGTCTTGCAAAACAGCGGGCGGGCCAGTAGATACGGATTGCGCAATATCATCAATCAACTGGGCTTTCGGCTTCGACGTACAACAATGAGAATGGTGTCACGTGATCCGTGAAAGCATCAATCCAGAATGATCGATTTCTTCCATTTCGGACAATTTGGAAGCATCGCGATCCATGATCCCCGGTCGCTTCTCAGGTGTTACGACGTAGTTCTCGACGTTTTTTGCGAAAATCATTCATTTCACCTTGATGACCAAAACTATGGTATTAACTTGATAACTTCATGAATATTGAACATTGATTGTTCAAATTAAAATTTCACTAATGACTTTCAGAATTTTCTCCCGAGTTTTATAAAAAGCGGATGAACGTGAAAGTCACATGGCATACATCCGGGGTGAGTCATTTAAATAGATATCCGCGACCATCTTCAAAACCGTTGATGCTACCGAATTACATAACTTAAACGACTCACCCTGTATGGGAGAAAAAGGAGGATCTCCTGTGTCGTTTTGCCGTATCACGTTCGGTATAAAAAATTTTCCGCGTGACGGATATCAGCAATTTGATAATCCGAATTTCATCGTCGTAAATTTAAATTGTCGACCGGAAGTAATGCCTTTTATGCTTTCCACCGGCAAAGAGGGATTTTATGCAGAGGTACGCGCGAGGCTCAAAGCGACGTCACCAAAAAATAAAATTATCAGACGCACCGTGTCCACTGGTAAAGTTAGTTGTCGTAAACAACAGGCGGGGGCTGCCTCTTCGCGTGTCCACGTTGATTCAATCGTTTAACAGAAATTTTCACAAAGGAGGAATAAAGTGATACGGAAGCGTCTGCGGATGACACATAACTCGTTTTTTTCACGGACACCGTTATATGCATAGAACCGTTTCCACGGTTTCATGAAAGAATTGTATACATCTCGAAAGACCTGCCGGGTAAGATCAGAGACGTTTCATGCATCACCGCATCGTAATACTTCACTCTTACTTCCCAACGGAAGGGTTTGAACGAGAATATAACAAATAGAAAATAAAAGTTAGTGTACATAAATTTATTTGAGACCCAATCTGTGCTTGAAATAAATAGTACTCTACTGCAATATTATTTTAAAAGTCACTAGAGTATAAGTCTACCTTGTAAGGTTACACTTATTGTAACCGTCCAAATTGCATCACATTTCGACAACTACATAGGAGTAGGGATAGTCAAGCACAGACCGAACTCCCCACCTGCACTATCGTTTCGCGATGCGCGAGCATCGTACAAATATTCACGAACATCGACGAGGATCCTCGCGACCACGATATCCGACCTAATTATCGCGGATGCGTGCGCAACGATCCCCACTAATTCGCGATCGAAGGAGTTCGATGCGGGCTCGTCGGTCAGCACTCTACGTCTGGAAGCGATCCAGAAAAGTCGCGAATAGGGAACAGAGTCCGTTAGGCGAAAAACTATACATTGTAGAGAAGTCAAACCGACTTGATGATAAGAGCAAACCGACTCTTACATCCGCACGCGTACATGCCTCAAACCGAGGAGACAAGTGCACAAACCGCGTCATGGCACTACTGATATGAGATTCAATCCCTAAAAGGCTCCTGGAAGACCAGCGTAGTAGTCACAAAAGTAAAGTCATTTATTAATTAAATTCTTTTTAAAATTACATATTCATTCGAGTAAAGTCATTTGAAATTGAAACAAAGTAAATAATATACTCGTGTATGAGGAAGTACCGTGAGCAGAGCATCGAATTGAGCCCAATAAAGTAAATAAGAGAAATCTAAGTCAGGTAAATCGCACAACAAAGTGCTTAGTAAAAATCATCTAGTCATACTGAAAGTCGAAGTGACTTATCTAGAATCGTGTTTCGCCTAGTGTTAAGTTATAAGTAGAAGTTTAGCGGCCACTGCTGTAATTTTGGCTCGTACGAGGTAAGGGGAAATCACTCTCAATTTTGAACTGACGAAGAAGGAACTGAACAGCCCACGTTTTGTGTTCTGTCGGTGTCCTTCTCGCAATTCCGTTCGGCATTGCGAATGAATTTGCTAGGGGCATAAGCACGATCGGAGTTTCTCTACCGGTGCAGAAAACGAGTGACGGGACCACGTACGCGTATCTCTCACTCGGATCTTTTGTACTGCGGATTGACCAAGGTTTTGTGCGCGTCTCCAACCGACAAGTTCTCCCGAGTAATCGGCAGAATCATCGGTTGCTGTGACATATGCATCGGGAACGTAGCTTCCGACAACTGTGTTAGATCAAAAACGATCTAAGTTTCCCTACCGCTTCTGGAAACAAGTGCTGGGACCACGTACGCGTATCTCTCACTTGCGTCTTTCGTACCGTGGATTGACCAGGATTTTGTGCATGTCTCCACCCGAGAAGTCCTCACGATTTATCGGCATGATCATCGGCTGCTGCGACAGATTTCACGACATCTCTAGATAGGACTGCGAAATAGAACAATCCCCGGACTTACAGCATTGAAAGCGTGTGTTGCTCACCGTATAGGTGTGCAAAGAGAGATTTCGTATCGTCCAGCGGGACGATATAAATTCGTTTGTACCAAGGGTGTAACAGAATATACCGAACTTTTACCAGATTCGTCTGTCATTCTGTACAATAGGCACGAGTCCTGCCTTTCTACGTGACTCAAATAGGATTTATAAACGTAGGAAGTAGAGTAACCGCACTTCAGATCAGGCACAGTAGAAATTATAATGTAGAAAGTATACGGTCACATAATTGGTGCACGAGTAAAATAAAGTCAAAATAAACGGTTACATTATTTAATAACAACTTCCATCTCTTCTTCTTTATGTTTGATTATTGCGTATTACTATCTTTTTACGTTGTATAAAGAAGACAGCTTTTGTGGGAAACACTTCAAGGAAAAATACGGAACAACAGTGATTTTAAGAAAATGGAATATATGCACTTTATTAACTAAATAAAACATTGAAAGGAAACTAGAAAAAATTGCTATAGAATATTATTTAAAATACGGTCATTTGAAACGCAACACAAATTGCTCAAGAACACCGCACCTCTCAGGACAAAGTTCTCTTGTTTGCAATTCACCCTCAACTGTCATTAAAAGTTAATTTTTGCGAACCTAAACTTTCACTCCCCGATTTCGGATGCCCTGCATGCGTGTCGCTGGGCAAGTGCCACAGACACGCCCACAGACACGCCCACACACACTACTTGTTGCGATTGGTGTCCAACGTTACCGCGGGAACTCGGCCGGCAAACTCGCGCTCTGATTGGTCGAGGTTTTTCGTTTATATCTCGTTAACGAAGCTTCGGAAAACATTTGTGCTAAGGAAATACTTGTTTCCGGGTCCTCCAACATTTTTGTTGCACCATGTATAATGTAGACGTATAATAAGAATAATAACCATGATGTACTGTACACAATTAAATGACAAATGAAGTAGTAAATGTGTGACAAATTTTATGCGAGTAAATACTTGCAACAAATATTTTTTCTTCTCTTTTTTGACGCATCGGCTACTATATGGATTAGGAGCAACGAGGTTCAGTTTGTATTACGATGATTAAAGATAATCAGAATCTTAAAGTAAAGGTATGTGTCTTATAGAAAATTGAGTGTAGTTTTTATGTGTTCTTGTGAAATGAGGCTTGTTCAGGGTTTATGTTGTTTTCGCCTTTGTAATTCAAATCATCTACACTCAAACAGAAGACTGTTGGTTGATATGTATGTATGTACATGTTTGTGGCAGTAGGTTTAAAAAGGTGGTTGTATCTCAACGATATGAGGATCCAATACGGTAGTGACTGCTTGATTCACACGACCACTCTCCTCCGTCACTGTAGGCGTACTGTCTTCGCCGCTGTTCGCGTAGACAGTCATTGCGATGAATCGATTTGTGATTGGTGGGAAACGCAGACGTTTGGTTGGTGGGTGCGGTGGTAGAGGTAGTAGCATTGTTTCTGGAATTCTTTGAAGTCGGCGTCGATTTATAATAATTTGACGGCCTTAAGTCGGCGATTGTTTTGCAGGTGATGTGTGGCTGTCTAGAATTCCCGTTTATGACGGTATGTCGACCGTATTTACTGTCCAAGTCGTAATGATCGCTACGACCGTGACCTACCTGCGGGGGGTCACGATATTACTGGGCTCGCAGGTAACCGCTACTTGCGACCCCCCAGCCGATTACCTGAGGGGCACGTTGGAAAAGCCAGAGCGGTTGATCTATTGTAACCCAGCCTTCTATCGAATCATGGGGAATTCCATGTATCCCTTTTATTTCCGCGCTTAGCCCATTTCGTGACTCTTTCCGTAGCCCGACGGCCCCGGTTAGACCTTTTTTGGTTTCACCGTGCACGCTTTTTAACCTTCATTGTACGGAAGTTAGACTCCCTCTCGAGGTTGGTGGCGGCCTAAGGTCGATGTTTCCACACCTTCCTTTACACGCTTGGCTTAATTCGCGACAATACGTTGTTGCGTAGTCGCTCCTTTCTGTCAAAGAGAACTGGCGCACTTTAAGTTACTTTACTCCTTTAAGATGTAATAAATACCTTCGCCGATTTTCGTCCCCGATCACTTCGCTGTGGCCTTTCCCTCCGCAAACCTCGTCGTCAAGCACGCCCACACACACACACACACATACAATTTTGATCCTTAATGTAATACGTTCACTAAATTTAATAATCTTACATTAATTTATCAATATCAACCCATTTGGATCAGAATCGGTTACATTCGTCCATTCTAATTTCTTCGTGTTTAACCTCAAATTAAGAGAAAGTACGAGTTAAGTAGAGGAAAAGAAACTAATGCAAATGAGTCAACTGACACCATACTTATACCAATTCGCAACAAACATTATACTTATACCTATTCGTAACAGTGGTTCTGTTTTTTTTTATGAAGTATTTGTTTGCAATTTTAGGGTGACCCGTTCTTAGTCGAGCTACAATTGCGGCCTGGTTGGCAAAAGTTCTTTCTTTGTGTTATTATTTTCTTAGATTACAAAAAAAAGATAGCTATTACGATTATTTTATATGTAATGTAAACGTTAGAAGCGTATCATAGAATAATAACCACAAAAGTACTGCAAATGATAAAAGGACAAAGGAGATAGTAAATGTGTCAGAAAGTTAATGTGATTAATTATTTGGAGAAAAACTTTTGTTCGCATAACGTTCAGTTCTGTTATTAATGTATATTCTCATGTATGCTATTAATACATATTTCTTATGCATGCTATTATTGTCCCCTGTCTCAAGCAGTTTTCAACTTAGACCCGATATTTTGTACTGAAATGTGTTTAGTGTGTTTCAATTAACATCATTAACAGTCAGTCGTGCCATTCTCCTATTTTCCTTCTCGACTGATAACGAAAACACTTGCATTAAAGTTAATCGATACCCTATCTAGATGAAGAGCGCCTTCCTTCTCGAGAGTTTAATAGTGGTAGCTCTTTCACGCGATTGTCGGGTGCTCGAACGATCTTTCAAACGATTTCTATCCTATCGCGACTTCATGAATTTAAAATATTCTGCCAATTTTTCATTAAATTAATCTGAAAGTCATTCAATGCGTTCAATTCCGTTTCTACACTCTATTTATTTTATAATAAAAAAAGTTGCTATGAAAAGGTCTCCATGAATTACAATAAATTGGTACTAGAGGTGTGCGGGTACCCTATGGGCTTGAGACGAGTAAATTTACACGTAAATTTTAGAGAATAAATCTTCATATATCGTATTTTTTTTCTATCAAATATTCATGTCTGTGTACTGTTATTTGTTTGTACCTTTTTTATTTTAAATCTGAGCCTGTTATGAAAAACATAGTTCCCTATACAATTCCTTTTACATAAAGTACTAAATACGAAGTATCTTGTATTCATATTTTGAAATACTATTGACATCAAAATACACTATCTCTCAAGTTTTTAATACGGTATTTATCTAAATAGTTATATGGACATATTCAATATTTACAAACGATTTGATAGTAATGAAAATATAGGTATATGTAAATGATTAATAAATAATGAGATACAAATTATGATTTAACACGTTAAGCACGGCGTCAGTCCCTGAGGATTGACAGCGAACTTTCCGTTTAGGCGGCGTCAGTCCCTGAGGTCTGACAATGAACTTTTCGTTTGGGCGGCGTCGGTCCGTGGGACCGGCAGTATCAAGGTTAAAAAATAAATGTTTTAATGAAGTTTATTAAAACATTCTAAGCAAAGATATGGTTTGGCTTTACACGTATTACAAAAAGTGACGACCTTTTTGGTTAACTTTCTGGCTGTATTACGCCCAAATGTTTTTGCATTTATGTTAGAATATGGTGCTTTATAATTAAATTACATTATACAGGTCTAGAACGTAATAAAGATAAATTAAGCGTAACTCTTTGTACTGAATTTGCCGGGCGATGTCCGTCTCTCTTGTCAGTCCGCTCAAGAGAGTTGATTAACGAAATCTACATATAACTGTCATGTCTTCGTTTCATTGTGAGACCTGTAGGCCACGATGCACTCTACTCCGCCGTCTCACAGTGCTTGTAACAGTATGAATATCTTTTTAAGTTTTAAGAATTTTAAAACATTCGTGAGATTTATCTAAATTAATCTTGGACGAATAAACGATTATAAATAAATTTACATACTTGTTATTATTATTGGTTAAAACGAGAATGACAAATACCTTCATTTTCGTCTTACTAATATGTCGATGACCACTATATTAACTCAAATAATACTTTCAGAAATTTGTGAAGCCTTCTCAATTTTAATTAAATGAATATACAGAAATGAAGAAAATAGTTGTTCAGGTTCAGTGAACTCTAACGATATTGCCACGCAAGACACTTCCCCTTCACACGTACTTTTGCGCACACAAATTCGCTCTCCCATCGTGTTGCGTATGCCGGCGCACCTGCACGGTCCAGCTGATGCGCAGGCGCTCAAGCCGAGACTATGACAACAGTACCTATGGTCTGTTTTTCTAAAGAAGATGCTTGGGAGGTAGGCCCGAGTTTTCGCGGTGTTGCCGTGATCGCGAGACATCTACGGCACTTGTGTCTCTCTCACTCTTCGCGTCTTGGCCAATGACGTGCGATCGTCGACGTGAGTCCTCGCATACGGTCGTCTGTCTTCATCGCACGTATTACAAACCTCTCGAGAAGGATCTACCTACAATCTCAAGTAGTGGGGACTGGAGACGCTGAACGTTTTCCCACGTCAAGAGTTAAAATACATGAATAAGAAAAAGTTTATTTCTTTTGAAAGAATGCATTGTACCCAAATATTGAGCAACATATTAAAAGGAGATTAAATTAATACGTAGGTTTTTAAACGCTACACGTGAAAATCGCAGGGTAAAGAAGGAAGTTGGTTTACCGAGCGTCTGAGCGAGAGGCTCTCGTGCCGAAGTGCCGGAAGATGGAAAGAGACACACAGTGACATTGAGACCGTGACAAGGTCGCACGAAATGCTCGCGTTGGATCCCCGCCAGGTCACGCGCCGAGGCAGGCCAACCTCTCGGGCATCTTCTTTAGAAAAACAGACCATAGCATGTAGAAGGCTCTGAACTCATTGACACTTTACTCTCCTACAGCCCCGACCATGGCAATATAGTTAGAGTCCACTATACTTGTATTAAAATATTATTCAAATATGTATAACAAAAAGTGAGCAATAGAAAAGTTACCTTTGTATACATATATGATTTTATTATCAATAAATGTATTATTACCACCTTATCAAATTTAGTTATCTTTCAAACAGTCTAGATGACTGGAGTTCGACTCTATTTCAATCATAAAATTTACTAAATTATTATATTTACACCTTCTCAGATAAGCATAAATAAAAACGATTTTGTATTTTTTTATATAACTCATTCTTCAGTAACACTTACACCATTAATTATTTACGCGTAAGGAAAGAAAATTTAGTGAACTAGTACTTTAGTTTGTTTCTATTTTAATGTTTCTTGTTCTTCGTAAAAATAATGAACTTATTGTTTCTCCCACGTGAAAAAGTGACTAATTGCGTGGATCACATGCGATTCCATATTTTCACTATAATTTTGAGAAGTGTGTTACAGCTGTCAACTTAGAATTACAGTCCCCTAATATTAAGAGCTAAAGCAAAGCGCAATGCTAACAAAGATGTCCCTGTGTGTATATTCTGGACGCAAACAAGGCACGTGTTACAGGCTGAACGTACATTTTGCTGCTGGCAAAGCTAGATCTGCGTCAGACGTTACTTCGTCCTCCGCAGAAACTATGTGCGTATGGAGTCCACACATATGTTGCCATGCAATGAACTACGAACAAGGAAATTTATGTGAATAAGTAAAAGGAAGTCGAAAAGGTTAATTCAAAGTTAATATTGAGAATAGCTTGCAATAATATTATGTGATAATAATGTGTTTGAATTTATAATAGTACCTACGTATTACATAGGAAACATCATCTACTTCAGTAATATCGAAAGTGTTTTATAGTTCAGCATTATAATCAATGCAATAATGAGCCACTGTTACTTGGTTCTTGGAAAGAATTATTAGAACACGAAAGGACAATGGTCACTTTATATGGACGCTTGGACCAAAATTTTTTGTTAGCATTCATCAACGGCTCCGATGGCATTTGATAGTTCGTCACTTACTGAACGAAAGAATACATTGCGACAAATCTGTAAAACTTGGGGATTTCGAGATATTAACATTTCTATTCTCCAAAATGTGAATTTTTATAACTTTTTAATGCGATAACTTATTGATCTGAAACTTTTTTTTAATATTATTGCTTTGACATGGCCTTTCTTGGATGACAATGATTTTTAGCTCTCCACGCCCAGTAGTGAGGGTACATTGTAAGAACTTTTAGAAAGCAATGTTTTGCATATTTGACGCAAAACACATCGAGTCGGAGGTCGTTAGCTAGCTACTTTATAGTGTTTTAGTACTAAAAATCATTATTGCAACATTTTATTACGATATATGTAAGAACTGTGAAATATGTCGTTGCATTTGTCTTGAAATACTTAATGATATCGAAATATATAAAAACATCTAGCACATCCATTAAAAAAAATGATGTTGTTATTAATATCTCTGTAAATGACAGTTAAAGGAAAATTCAAGTATTCTATTAAATTTTCTCCATGAAACCAAATAACATTCATATGAAAAATTTTTTCCGCATATTTAATAGTTATAGAAATAATAGCGTTCATTCACTTAAACCGGGCGTACTGTAGAAATGTTAAAAACGTTAAAAATATTTTTAAAGATATTTCATTACATAGAGTGGTTCATAAATATGTGTCGATTTTTTATGAGACATACTTCACACGAAGGCATGTCAAAAATGTAATACCACTACAAAACTGCTATATCGTAATTTCTCTGTTATGGAAGATTAAAAGACATTTTTGAAGTGTTCGTATTTCAAGTTACGTTCCGGCGTCCCTCAGCGTCTTGTCACACTCGCATGAAAATATTAGAGATGGGTGAAATAATTTCGAGCGGAGTTTAAGATGTTTTAACGACATCTTCAATCAGTAGCTATTACAGATAACTGCTTTTCTTTATTTGTACGTCCACTTTTGGGAGTGATAATACAGTTTATTTTCGATACTAACCAATTTCTAATAATATAGGGATTGATTAAAATTAAAAAAAAGTTTGTATAAACTGACCGAGTGAATGCTAATATTGTTAATACACAGTTAAGTATATACTATAAGTGAAGTATTCAAAATCTTTCCGATAATAAAATATTACCATGTTATCTAATAACATTACATTCAATCAAAGTTATCACTAGACTGCGGATTTTTATGCAAAATGATATTTTCTAAAGCAATTCGTAAAGAGAACAGCAAATGTAGGAAATTCTTTCTTTTCTCAAGTAGCATATTCGGTTCCAATATAAGCAAAAAAACTTATTGGATCTGATAAAAGTTTTGTCCTTTATTGTATTTTACAGACCCCTATAGGCTATAAGTGCATAAAATCCGCAATCTAGTTATCACTGTCTCAAATTTTCAGCACATTGATGTAACAGCAGTACGATGGGGTCAGAACAAGTGGTACAAACAAACAGCAGATTATTCCATGTATAAAAATAAACAGAAAATGTAAAAAATATTTTCGTATGGTGCTTTGTTTACAAAATAATCGAGATCGAAAATCAGCTGATTACGCGTGCAATGAAATAGGCCTTGGTTAATGTGTCTGTTCGTTACATTCCGTTTCTACTTATTATCAGCGCCAATACGTACATATGTATGTACGTAATTTTCAAAACTGATTGTCTCGGAAACAAAGTCTATCTATCCCCTGATTTACTATCATGGCTTTTTGTATGGAAAACTGTGTAGATTGAAAAAAAAATTCGCATAATTTAGTCAGTTGTTTAATTAAATTCATTTATTGCAACCTAAAATAAAAATAAAATGCAAATAAATATCAAAATCTATCAGTCCATTCATGAAATAACAAATATATAAATCTATATGTAATTCATTTTATAGAAATTAGAAATACATAATCCATCAAAAATTGGTTGAAAGGTTTAATTACTATCATCTCCATCATAGATTATTAATCTTTTCTTCCTGGTTGGTGGCATTTCACTTTTATCACTCCATAATTTACATTACTCGATACTTTTATCAATCCAGTATTTGAGGCAATTCTGGTTCGATGGTTCATGAATAACTGACAATTTCAGATCGTGTAAAAGCGAAATCTTGTAAAAAAAAAGTACCGTGTAAATCGAGGGATAGGTGTATCATAGAAAAAAATATACATGTAACTTGGCATTCAAGCCACTAACCCCTTGGATTCCTTTACCGAGTCAGACTCCTCATACATGTTTCATGCTAAAGTACAGAATGACGAGTGTAACTCGTCAATCGATTTGAAACAATATTTAGCAAATTTATATTTATACGTTCAACGGTACCGTGAGTGTTATGAGCATAAAATTAGGAACGAGACTGCCTGGCAATGCAACCAAGTGCCAACTGCCATTGCATTTACCTGAGTATTTTGAAAAATACTACATTCTTCATAATAATTAATAAACACTTTTTGCTATTTCTTGAATTCTTTTTTGCAATATGTAGTAAATTTTAATATCCTAAAATCATCTTTAATACTATGCCACTGATTCTATGAAAGTATATAAATTTTTAGATGAAATTCGTAGATTTATTTTTAATCCCGATGTATGCAGAAAAAAGTCAAATTGGATCCGTGTGGAAATTTTCTTTAAATTAAATCAGTATCCAAAGGGGTAATTAACCTGTTCATCGTAACAACAGCACTACCGGAAACATTGAAGTTTTAATGAAACATTTGATGGGATTGGTTTGCGGCTTCGGTATCCGCATCCGAATTTGCAGATTGGGGCGATCAAGAAGAAATATATGGAAGAAATCGAGAGATAAATAGTAGTTTAGCCGCCAATATCCGATTGTGGCGGCGAACTGTATTTCACGACAGTTCAGTGAAAATTAACGAATGCTTCGGCCGTTCGCTTCCTAGGGAAATTTATTTAAACGAACCCATTCAATAACGACATCCGGAAACCAAACCGTCGGCATTTGTCTCTCCCTGTCCCTTTCGGCTCCTCGCACCCCCCTTGTTAACCAACCGCCGACACTCGACCCATTAATTTTTAGCCAGTCAGCAATCTACTGCTACTTCTTCTTTCTCCTTTCCATTTTCCTTCAGCTATTCGTCCGTTTGAAGAGCGTTCATCCACCGGCCGTACCCTCGAATACCACTTAACCGGTCACCCGGCTGTTGAGCATGAATAAAATCATCACCGCTAGAGTGATAGGTCGATCGATTCGTTATCAAGTGTCGTCCCGCATACTTGCAGCCAGAAAGTTCAAAGACCTCGCTGGACGGTATGCTATCCCGTAATTCATTAAATTTCACCCCTGCTAGTTGGAGAGAGAAAGAGGTAGCGAGAGGGGGAGGGATGGGGGTGAAAGAGACGCTTAAATCTAAATACAGAAGCAATTCCGACTGTATTTTTCCGATTTTTATTTGTCGAATATAATATTATGAAATATATTAAAATACAGGGTGTCCAAGAATGTGAGGGCCAAACTTATAGTACGTGTTAACCCCCGTAGATCTCTGAACGGGGTAACTTGGGTCCCCCAAATTTAAATATTTTGCTCTAACGTTTTTTTTGTGAACAAATTGGCGGCGTTGGTTCCCCCTACTCGTCAACTGTTATTTGAAATTATGTCTCATACAGTTTCTTCGTGATTTCATTTCTAGTCCCTACAAGGGACACGACTTCGATGTTAACGTAGATTTTTATAATGTTCCATTTATTGCAGTTTGCCATCGAAAATAAGTCGTTTATGTGGAAATAAACATTTATCAGAGACAAATCGAGCAAATGTCGCTCTAAAATTTCGTAAGTCATTAGATTGTGGCGATAAAATCACATATGGATAATATTGAAAAGTACTTAACAAAAATGTTCGGTACAGATCTGTGTTGTTTTAAATATTTCGGATGCATCTAGGAAGGTAAATTTCAGAAAAATCCGTGAGGGATTCTAGTGACCCACCGTCAGTCTTCATACAGATCTGCGAAGCTTCAGTATCTAAGGGTTAATGGGAACAACTAGATGATAAAAATTGATATGAACTTACGTCCGAAAACGTTTTACGAAATGTTATAAGCGTTCGAAGCTCATATATTCAATTCATACAGATCTATAAGAAACGCCTAATGAAGGTAACAATCGAAACAGAGTTCAAATTTGTTGAACAGTTTTATTAAAGCAAGAATGTCACAATTAAAACTGAATAATTGAAGCCAATTATTTTAATTTATATTTAAATAAAGGTAGAAATGCTGCTAAAAGTATTAAACTAATCTTTAAGGTTATGTTTATATCTGTGGAAGAAGAATTTTATGTTGAATTGGAGTAAGTGAAATATGTATGTACGTGCTAAACTACATGTATATCACTTTTTTTTATTTTGAAGTAATCTGTGGATTGCGTCTGCGATTTGAATAGAACTTGGCCAACGAGTCTTTTCATTACATACTGTTTCTACTTAGTATAAACAGAAATATACATATATGCATCGAATATATTTTTAACACTTCGACTGCCATGTCACCCAAGTATGGGGGATACGTACAGTGCAAAGAGGCTGGATTATTTAAATATCGTTACAAAAACTTTTGCGTAATATAATATCGTAGTATAATTTTAAACGACTCCAACAGCCTCTATTAACTAAACGCATACATTTTCGACAATTTATGGCTGAAAAAACAAAATAAATGGTGTCTGGCTACGTACGGCCTTTTTCACTGTGTAAGTAAACGTGTTAAAGCCGAATTGTTTCGAAAACAGTGCACCATACTAAACAATCCTGTTTTAAATTTTCGATTAATTTTCTAAAATTATCTTTGATTATAGGACGAAGTTATATCACACAAATCGAAATGCTACAATTTGTCATACACATTGTAAGAAGACACATAAATATTCAGTACACTGAAACTAATAGAAGATACTGATAATAATTAAAAAACACGAATTTCGTTTTTTCTGAAATAAATATAAACAAACGATCTTTCTTGAAGAAATCCTTTTACAGTCGGATATGCATATTCTCCTTATTATTGCATTAAAAATTGCCGTTTCGTATTGCTCTGTGCAATATAAAAAGTAGAACACGAACAGATACTTTTATATTTTGCGTTCTATAAACATCAATACGTGACAGCAGGTAACAGATGATTTTGTGAATGATGGTGCAAATTGGATTGCAAAAGACACGTTTTAATAACAGACAATATAACAGTAAAGTCACTATAACTGTGTTGAAGTTAACCTGCTTTCAATCCATCATTCAGTGAGATTAGACAGTTCTAAAATACTTCTACCCTGTGAAAATTGTAGTCATTTGAAATAGTTGCAATTTACGCTATGCAAAATATTGTTTTACTTTTCCATTTCTTGAATACATGTATGGTTACTTTAAATAATGTACATATTTTGTATACCTATTTATTCACAATTTTCCAGTGAAATGTCACCTGTAATTCGCACTAATATTTATTTTGTTTTCTACTCGTTAGAAGAAACATAATTAAATTATGTTGGGCATATACAAATAATATTATTTGATAATACTTTACTGTAATTAATAGCTAAAAATTGAAATATATTCAGATTTTCAGAATAATTTCTTAAACAAATTTATATGTATAGATCATTGTATGTTGATATTAAAATAGTTAAAGTTGGTGTTCGAAACAAACATCTAAAGTCTGAAATCAATGCGGTTATTCAGAAACGTAATCGCCTTCCTTCACAGTTAAATAAATTTTCTACGATACTATCAATGTGAAGAGAATCCTACCTTTCTTACTAATTTTATTGAAACTTTGTATCGAATGGAAAGATATTCGAGTCAGAAAATAGCACACTCCTTTAAAGAGGAGTACTTATCTTAACACGTCTTTTTCATTCTATAGTCGTATCACGACTCTCCTCTGTCTCTGTTTTGGCGTTGTTACCAAAACGACGTCGCTAACCTGAAGTCTCTCGCTTTAACATTATATAATACGTGCTACCTATCGGGTAACACGTAACAATATGTTATGTATCAGACATAATAGAAATTACAAGCAATTCAATCAAGACTTGTAACATTGTGTAAGTAAATCCATTCTTTGCGAAAAACACCTGAGAAATCGGATTGATTTTCTAAAATGAAAAGTAATTTTTGTTCGAAAGTAAAATTATAGAATTTACATACAAAATAAAAGAATAAGAAGCATTGCAAATAAATAATTTTTTATAATTGGAATATACCACAATTAATTATTTCACAACTTACGCAGCTTTGAATATTTAGCATTTTATACAATTAAACCGACCTGAAAACTAAGTATAATAACTGAGACGAATATAACCATGAAAATGTTAAGATAAGACCCTTGTCGTCGCTGCAGTTCCTTATTTTCTTTTATGGTTGGCTCGTTTTGTCTCTGTATACTAATTCAGAGCAGAATATTTAACTCCATGAAGTAGAAGAGAACCATGCTTTTGCAGCCACTAAAGAATCAACGCGTTTCTATTTACTCTTAGGCATCAACTACACGCCTTGCTTTCTGTTTGCATTATATTTCACTTGCTTTACCTATAATACATCTATTACATTTCTTTCCTCTGTATGAAGTTTTTGCTTAATCTATGTACGCGTTTATTGAACCGAGTTCTAAATAGATCATTGCTTCCTACGTGAAAATTAAAGGAACTTTCTATGCAAAATGTTATTTTGTATTCATAGAGTGTTCAACCTTGCATATAGTCAACACAATTCCTATAGAATAACAAATATTTATGGCAGGGAAATGTCACCAGTATAGCTAGCCGAGGACCGACCAGCGGCCTTTTGTTCCAAAGTTTGCCGTTAGCAATTGACGATGACCATAACCTAAAATCTTGGACAGCTGAAAATCATGCGCAGAACAATTAAAGATTTTTAGGCAATTTACCATTTCTCCCTGCAGTTGATTCCCAAGAATTCCAGGTCTACATCCAGAACGGGAACTTAACCCTACAACAGTAACATGATTTTGTTATGCGTAAACAGTAACGTTTTTACAATGTATACTTAGAATATTATGATAAATTTGAACTTCGTATTAACAAATTACATTTATTCAGTGGAATCAGTACAAATTGCTAATCTGTGTTCAGCACATAATGCACACTTGCATTTATCACATGTATTTCGTATCGTAACGTGGTGTCGTATGTGACAGAAATCTAAATATCTTCATAACCGTATATGAATCCGGACTGCACTCCACTATTATTTAAATCACAGTACTTACCCGAACGGTACAGTAAATTACGTACTCCTCCACGCTTGATTATGCCTGTAAGATCGAATTAAATATTGGCGGTGTTACCGGCGACACCATGTCACTGTTCTAGAGTTAAGTACATCGCTCTGCCTTCCATAATTACCAACAAATTTGTCACACCCACACGAATATCTGGACAACAATGATGCACAAACATATCCACTGCACCGATATACCTACCATCCAACAGGAACACACAAGAAAAACCAATGTAGAATCGGACAGACAACACCAAGATGAATCTACACACAACTATCAACGAGTCTATTACGACAGTCAAATGAGGCTCAGAATATTCGTCACAAGTATTGGATACGATCAGTACATCAGACAACAGTTTGCTCTTCATTCTTGTTTCCAACTATCACGGTAGCATTAATTTATTCTTCGCGTAATGAAATTCACGAGATAATCCACCTGAACAATTTTCGCGGTTATCATTGCAATATAGAAATTATGTAGAATAAAATGCTGTAATTGTAATTTGGGATAATATAAATAAAAAGTGTTAGAGATTAAATGAAATATACGTTTATTGACTTAAGGAACCACAACAACACAACTCAATACAATTTTAGTATGATGATCAAATTAATAAATAATCTCACGCGCGCTACTACACATTCATAAGCTCAGACAAGAGTGAGTACATTTAATGTGCCCACACACTCTGTGCGCTGTCCGCCAGCAGCGCTAACTGTCTCTATCAAAAAGGTTTACGTCCAGATTATTTATGTGTTCGTAAAAAAGTGGAGCGCGACGGGTACTACAATTTGATAGAAGGTGATAGTAGGTGCAGAAACAAATGAGAAATATACAATAAAATGTATGAAGCTTAATTCGTATGATACTCAGCTTTGGAATTCGTTCACATTCTAACATACGTGCCTTTAAATATATCAGATTGCTCCAGTATCTGTTCATGACCGATAATTCCTACGTATATTAAGGTTTATAAATATTCACAATTGTTTGGTATTAATAATTTTCCATAACAGTTTAGCACATGTTGTCAGTTTAGAAATGTTGAGTTTCCTACGAACCAGATGCGCCATAGTCTGACATTTGATGTCTGTATTCACTGTAAGTAAAACTAGTTAAGAATTATCAGACAAATTTGCCAGTTATACTTTTAAGGAGGACTTTCGTGTAGTGGGTCGAAAAACTGATTGTTTGTTGTATTATTTCGTAGTTTTTGATATGACAAATATTTCTGTAACGCGGTTTTTCGAAATTTAAATTATTAGCAGAGGTATAGAGTTCCAAACGTAGCGCTACTCCTACAGCGCACTTACAGTGAGAGTACAAAGCTAAGTATTGTATACATATAGGTACCTTACAAAGATGAGGTTCGTGTAATATTTCTGTAGCATCCTACAATTGTAAGATCATGACAGTAATGCAGTTGCATCTGATTTTCTTAATATTTTCGGGATGAATAGGCAGCCAAAAAAATCAAAAATATAACTACAAAATGTTTTAAATATCGTTAAACATGGTGAATACATTATTACGATCTGGGGCAGCACGACAACCTCTGGTGTAGGACAGCTGGGTTTTTATACAAATTTCGATGTTTAAATATTTTAAAATCAAATTCAACTGCAAGTGCATTCATGGGCCTTTCAGTGAAATCGTAAAAATTGTTTGTTGGGAAACATTTTCAATCAGTTAAATCATCCTGCAGTCACCAGCTCGCACTGTAATAGAGCATCTATGCGAAATGTTGGATTCTAAATTGCGAGAAATAAACATCTATGGATATCATACTTTCCAAGTGTATATTCACTTTTAACTCCCATTGTATATGGTAAACTTCATACACGTTTTCCTCAAAACAAGGTTTTTTAAGTCGGGCGATTCGGAAACTACTGCGCCGACCCAGTAGGTCTTCTGTGTACATGTTCGCAACATGACTGACTATGCTTAGAACCACGGACAAATTCCTACTTTGCAAAAAACTTAATTTTACAGAACGAAAACGCTTAATTTTTTAGTAAAAGTAGACTATCTTTTTTTACAATACTGTCATTCTGCAAAATTTTATTTTTAAGGGGCCTCTGTGGTTCGAATAAACGTTAGTTTTCCCATTTTAAACGACTACAACAGACCCCACACCATGGCCCGACGGAATAGAATATTTTTTTAAGAAACTTGCGCCACCAACTATATCTATGTATATTAAGGTGGTTTTTAAAGTCGAAGGTTTATAATTATACCGGCACACCCTGTTATTTAGTTCTACCATCTGAAAGATAAGTGTATGTAGTTTTATTTCATAAACTTGATTAGTATTTACATAGTTTTTGGTCGTAATTACTGAACAATGTTTAACGAATAATATAAGTTTATTGTCTACGTGATTACGACTGGAAGGGCACTGCCTTGGAACGGCATGTATTCGTCGTCAACAGTTCGAATTCCGAACAATGATAAAGATTACAGAACAAGCAAGGCAGTTGTTCATTCCATGAGATTTGTAAACAACTTTAATACCTGTTTTCTTTTAGAAGTGTCTTTTTTTGTTAACTTTATATGTCAATACCTAAGTATGTTCATTTCAAAAAATAAAAAGGTAAATTTGATTATGTAATATGGTTCTTTTATTCAAAATACCGATGTTCAATAAGTGGTAACGACCCCTAGAATTTATTTAGATAATATAAAACGAGTACTGTGGTAGTTTCTTGATGTATAACAAATATTCAAAGGGCGCCGCAATGAAATTTCGAGAAACAATTTCTTTGGTCCATATTGGAACCACCCTAACACATATATGTGATGAAAAAAGTGCAAAAAAGTATCAGTATTACTTAAAATGTTCCATAATATGCAGGTAAACCGCCGTACAGTATAAACGTACAGCTTTTATTAACTAAATTCTCGAAGTTAACATTGAAAAACGGGCAGCTACACGAGAGTACACCCTTTAAGGCATGAGTATGAAACAATTCTATACTGTCAAGTTATTTATTCATTTAGAATCACCCTATGTCCTGGATCATCGCCCCTCTTATTTAGTATAGTATGTGTACAAGTAATTTCTAAAATATATTACGTCATATATTTTATCATTTTTACGTTCGTTAAGTTAAAGAGTTTTAGGAAGATCATTTCATTGAATTTTATTACATAAAAATAGACTCACTTGTCACTAGTGTGCGTCATGGAAATAAACAATTTTCTATAACCTATAATTTATGCATTATATGTAGAGCTATATAACTCGTATGAATGATATATACAGTTTTTAAATTTTATCTACAGTCAGTTCTCAAGCATGTTCTGCTTTCAAATATGTTCCGCAGACGGGAAACGTGTCAAATCATAGAAAGTAACTGCATTGATCTCGAAAGAATATCCTACGTGCGGAATGCGATACCCTCTTCAGTTAGGCATCGGATACGTCTTCGTAACCACGTAAGAAAACATCTCAACTGACAACCTGTTTTCGAAGAAAACATTCCAACTGCAAAAGGGTACATAACGATTTTCAGCAATAATTTTCATTTACGTGTACGTAAATTATTTTACACACTTTGTTTTGGGTGATCTAATTCCGATGCATTTTATGTAGAAAATTATTCGTCTTATTTATTGCATGTTTAGAACGCATTTAATTTTTTTACATTAAATATGGTTTAATAAATATTACCATGTAAATAATGTTACATTCCGACGGTAACACACGGCGACTGTTCCTAATAGAATGACAATTCTCTTGTATCATGGTATCTGAAATATTAACTCCTCCAAAGTAGCTTTTACAAGACACCTAGGCTAATAAATGGTTGTGTACAAGTTTCGAGCAAATTGCCCGCAATAAATAACAAAAGTTGTCTAAAAAACCATAGTTATCTGTTTTCGCATTTGACTTGGATTTTGCATGCATCACCAGCTGACAAAATGGTAAAGCAAAGTGACAGAATGTCTTGCAACATGACCTATGTCACATTGAGGGCAAAATCGGAACAAGGTTTGCGCAAGTCAATTTGCTGCATATGTTGCTGCCAATTTGGTACCTATGTTACTGCCAATATGCGCGCAAAGTATTTATAGCAAATCTTGCATAAAACTTGTAGCCATAACTTTATAACAGGCGTTGAACAAAATTTGGCTTTGCAGGTTTGGTTGACTGGGAAAGAACACATTAAATATTTATGATTTGGAAGAACATAGATAATTTTATACATTGTAACTAATCTGTACCTTTTTTCTACCATATTGCTCTTGCAGTTGTCACTGTAGAGGCTTTCGGATGTAAGCCGTGTCGTGGTAGAATTATTTTCCCAACGTTTCGCAAGCATTCCAGCTAGCTTCATCATGGTGTCGGACGACACACTGATATTGATGTATGCCTTGTGATGCTCCACTAATATACTGGATTTTGTTCATGTTCCGGTTCATTGCATGCCATTCAAAAGACTGTTTTAATTAATCAGCGGAACAATTAAAAGACTGGGAGCAAAGAGCTTCAGATTGAGTTCAGGCGGTGGCCTGTATCTCTGTTGATGTTGTTAGGGTGTTTAATGATCTCCAACGTTTCCCGGTATTTTCTGGGAAAGTATCCTTTAATTTGTGCTATAACTTTAGCTTCGTTGAAGAGGATTTTGTGTCCTGTTATCTTCTGATGTTCTGTAACAGTTGATTGAATGTAACCGAATTTGGTGCATCGCTCATGTTCCTTGACTCGTGTGCTCACACTCCTATCAATTTCGCCAATATAAATTTTTCCGCATGAGCAAGGTATTTTGTAAACCCTCGCTGATGAAATCTTTGGGAGATGTGAGTAGTTCTCTGATTTTGGTGTGTGTAGTGAAAATGTTTTTTATATTGTGTTTCCGGAGTAAATTATGAGTAAAATAGATTAATTTAAAAATAATATCAGATTATAAGTTCTGAAATAGTATGTTCAAGGAATCCTGGAGGAGATAATATGATATATGACTTGTTACGTACCACTCATAAATCTAGCGTACTAATCACTGTAACCTGATACTCTGGAGTTTATGGACGTGACTACTGAAATTTCCTTAATCACTTTACCGAAGTTTCAACCGATCATCATTTCGAGATAAAATTTTGCATTCATACCTTTCTATTCTTGTTTCGCAAATACAAGTACATCATACAATCAATTAAATCAATGTACAGTAAATAAAGTTGTTTTAATTAAATTATGTTCGACGACATGTTGAATTACTGCTATATGAACATAATATGATATTACAAAGAAACACTTAAAAATGTTTTTTATGCGTAGTAGACAAATTAGATTTTTTCATATGAAATAGTATTTTCACTAATTGATTCCTTTGGTTCTATTTTCATGAATTATAATTATTATTAAAAGTGATTTTCACTTGTATATTAACAATTTCTCAGCCCAAAATCTATTAATTTTTAGTTTCATGTTGTACTCTATTACTTTTAATTTTTTATATCAATGTTTCTTCACAACGAGTCTACTAATTTTTTTTATATAAGTATTTAAGGGAAATTGTCATTGCATTGCATTACTGGAGTTACTTTATTGGTTCAATATTATAATTCGCGACTGAAAATAAAAGGCTCATTAACTGATACTTGGCTATTAACCATTGGTTTTCAAAATTTTAACACATAGTAAATTTTACTATTAGAAAAATATCATTATTAAATACATTTATATTTAGAAGATTGTAAATGTTACTCTTTAAAAGTCGAATGTTGTTACATATAATTTAATGGTAGCGGTGATTAGTAGCCATTGTGTCTGTCAACATAGTAAATAACCTTAATAATTGGTACGTAAGGTGCCAAATGAAAATCTGTCTGTGTTTTACATGTGGTAAAATCTAAAACTCGTAAATCAAATTAAAAAATAAACTACATACAACTTTATCTGATAAACATAGTTTCTACAAAAAAATAATTCAGCAACAAGACTCAATTCCAATTACTCTTTAGGTGTTATAATAACTTGAAAGTATAAATTTACTTGCAATAAAACATGTCTGTAGAAACATCTAATTAAGTGTGTTTAAAGTTAAGTAAAACGTTTAAAGTCATTAAAAACTTCAACCATTATATGCAACATTCTAATAATTTATTACAATCGTATGATACATGCAAAGATACATTGTTAACCAATAAAAATTTAAATCTTAACACACTACATTACATATTAATTATATCCACTACTGTATTCACGTATGCATAAATATTTTTTCGTAAATCCTAGCTAAATTTTTCTGTGCTGACTAATCGATTGTTGGAAACAGTCAGGAACAATAACATGATAATCGGATAATCCTATTTTACATATCCGTCATTCATACCCCATGGGTCTGATTCGAACTCTTGTGAAAAGTTATCAATCCATTCCACGTGATCCAAGCAAACGATATAAAGCTCACCCGCAGAACGCGATGCATTACAAAAGAGATACGAGTGCTTTTAATGCACAGAGGTATAATTTATTTGCGTTTCAAACACAAGTGGTAAATCATAACACAGATCTGTAACGGGAAAATAGAAGAGAATACCTTGCATATAAAACGAATTGTGCATCGTCCTTGACAAATTAGCAGCAACAAATTTATAAATTGAATAAAATATTTTGTCGTACTATACTACTTGTAAAGGATGAAAAAATATATAGGGCGTCTCACAGTAAATGATCGATTTTACGTACAAAAATAATCTGAAAATATATTAGGTGTCAGAAAAAGATTTCTTGTACTTATCAACCTGTCAGATATGAAGTTTCATAATTTCAAAGTAATTGTGATTAATCTCGTTATCATCAGTGAATTATACTACTTTTCAAGAAGTTTTGCGATTGAAAACAACAAATAAAATCCCAATTAACCCTGATATGCCAAACATCTTTTTTAAGGTATACTTTTTTCTCCATAACATTATGTTACTTATTTAATATCCTTTAAAATATTTAACAAAAGAATGATCGCAATTTTTAGTGTGCCTTTTAATCGTTTTTAAATGATTTTAAAATCGGCAAAAATGTAATTTTGTAAAATACGTTAGAAAAATTGGATGTCACCCTCACGATGCACAGTGGTACAGAACGCCAATTTAGGAGTTCAGAAACGTAATTTGAGTGTAAAAATGGGGATATCAAAACCAAATTTTTAATAAATATAAACTTTCATTATTAAAAAAATTTTTAATAAATATAAAATTTTAAATATAACATTTTTTAATAATTATAAACATTCGATACATGCTTACCACCTTAGTAAGCATGTATTGAATGTTTATATTTATTAAAAAAATGCAAAATATAATGTTTGTTAATAATAATTTTTTTATAAACCAAATAAAAAAATTTTTTTTGGCGGAGTTATTATTGTCAATTACAAGTTCTCGTACATATGCTGCTCGAAAATTAATGGACTTCTTTCAATATCTTTCTTTTGGACAACGAAATTGCGGATATTAAATAATCAGAGAATGCTAGTAATGCGTGGAATAAATCAGTAATTGTTTCAGTTCAGGATAATTGTTTATAAATTTGTATGAATATTAGATGTATTCACCCTCTTCCACATAGCTTTAAAATTCTAAATTGTGTTGAAAAAAACTGTTTATTTGCAAATACTTTGCAGAAATGAGGTTTAGCGATAAATAACTTTTGAACCCACTACTGCCCGTCTTGATTTCTGATTTAACTGTTACTTTAACTCTAATTTATTGAATTACGATTAGTTCCAAGTGCGCCATTTTGCGCTTAAACAAAAATATTTTTGTTTTAAGTTCTATCAGTCTAGCAAGTAATATCATACCGAACAACAATCACTGAATACCGTGAAACAAGCTTTGTTGAATATCTCGGAAACTATTGGAGATACAAAAACGATTGAAATTGCAATATTGTGTGTTTTGTTATATGACTTCAACAAAATTCAGTTGTTGACCCGAAAAATTAATAAACAAGTAGAATGTTTTAATGTATTATTTAAACAAATGAATTTTTCTGGAATCAAATAAAATGTTTGAATACCTTATAACAAAACACACCATATTGCCATTTAAATCGTTTTTGTATCTCGAATAGTTTTCGAGATATTCACACAAAGCTTGTTTCACACCCGTAACTTTGAGGTATGTTTTCACTCCTTCAATATGGATGATAGCAGATACAAACAAAATAGGTATCAAATATTTTCATGAGGACCACTTTGTAACAAAATTTCAAAAGAATCAGTGATTCTTATTCGGTATGATATTACTTGCTACATAGACTGATAGAACTTAAAACAAAAATATTTTTGTTTAGGCGAAAAATGGTGCACTTGGAACTAATCGTAATTCGATAAATTAGAGTTAAAGTAACAGTTAAATCAAGTCGGGCAGTAATGGGTTCAAAAGTTATTTATCGCTAAACCTCATTTTTGCAAAATATTTGCAAATAAACAGTTTTTTTCAACATAATTCGAATTTTAAAGCTATGTGGAAGAGGGTGAATACATCTAATGTTCATACAAATGAATAAATAATTATCCTGAACTGAAACAATTACTGATTTATTCCATACGTTACTGGCATTCGCCAATTCTTTAATATCTGTAATTTCGTTCTCCAGCAGAAAAATTTAGAAATAAATCCATTAATTTTCGAGAATGATATACGAGAACTTGTAATTGACAATAACTTCGCCAAAAAAAATTTTTTTATTTTGTTTATAAATAAATTACTATTAACAAACATTACCTATTTATTTTGTATTCTTTTTGTAATAAATATAAACATTTAATAAATGCTTAACAAGTTTGGTTTTGAAATTCTCATTTTTACATCCAAATTAAGATTCATAACTCCTAAATGGGCGTTCTGTACCACTGTGCGATGGTGTCACCCGGTACGGGCTGCACTCCCAGCATCTCCTAACTAACGCCACTGATATTACTTTATATTTTCAACTTGAAAGTCACGTTTGACATTTCTTAACGTCTAGCAAAACTATTATTTTGTTTTTTTTTAAATCGCTTACAAGTTTGTTTGATTTTGAAAGCATATGTTTTGGAAGTTTTTAGTTTCATCAAACTCAGAGATTATTAACGAATATACAATGTTAGATTAATATTCTTATAGGCAAGTACTCAAACTGTTAATCCTTATTTCTTATAAATGGATTCAATTATGTGCATTTTATTAAAGTTGTCTGTGCAATAAGCAAACCTTTATTTCTTTCAATTCAACAAGTAATTTGAAACATCTTGCCCACAGCACACGTATACATACTTTGACCTCGTTTTTGTAAAAGTTATGATTGTAACGATGATACAACAGTACAATGCACGAGTAAAACCACACCGACGAAAGTATTGCCCGACCAAGATTTTTTAATTAACTTATGGAAAAATTAATATTTGTAGGTACATGTCAGGGATCGTTTTTGGGAAAATCAATTTTCAAAACAAAATTGTCTCCGTACTTCCACGGAATACCAATTAATATTGTATGTATGTAGGTGTTCAAATGCTTTAAACTTATTATTCTTAATTTGTTTTTTACAGTCAGATGAATTGATAATAACCAAAATGATAATAACCAACAGCAGGTTATTAGCGACTACGATTGCCTCTCAAATTGCGATATTATAGTTTTTGGTGCCTTTGTATTTTTCTTCTTAAAACTCATAAAAGAACTATCTTACGAAGTAATATTTTATTCAAATAGGTCAATGTGTCAGCAAATAATTGAAGAACAATAATCATTTTTCGAATCACATCGTCTTTAACACTTTCTGGTGTTATGACTCCATTTGGAATCATTAACTTAGCGTGTATAATTCATACCATCAGCCTGAAGTTTCTATGTGACCTAATTAATTAATTAATTATGTGGTATAGTAAATAATGCAGAGCAGACATGCTTAATTGAAAAAAATTTCTTACGGCAGCTATTCCTCTACAGGTCCCTCACTTCTTACAAGCACGAAGGGTTTAAGTAGAAACAATGGCTGAAATTGTGAACGATCGCTGCTCCTCGATACATCCCCAGCTGGTACGAAGAAATACAGTAGAACGGACACATTAAACCCAGAAAATCCGTTGGCCTGTGATCTTCCGTGACATTTTTCACTTGGAGCACCTATCTCTTCCAAAAGATGTATGAATATTGGTTCTGAAAAGGTACGAATGCCGCCTCTCCCTACCTCCCCCGACTCGATGTTCTTTATTTCGGTTCTTCTGGACAGCGTTAAGAACCGTATCGCAACGATAAACCCCCGGATCTGTTGTACGCTATGGAAGTTTGTAATAATAACTGCGTCGAGGAATTTCAGGTTGGGCAGCATAGCGTTGCGAAAAAAAACCGAGGGCACCGTTCGTTTGTTCAGGAAATGAAAAGACCGAAAATAGAATTTGGCAAGGTCAATACGCTTTAACACAGGAAAGGGGCCAGACGGTGAACAGCAAAAGATATTACGTGATTCACTTTAATTTGCGGAGAAGCAATTATAAGAACAGGATATGAACGTGGTACTGATGTTCGTAATTTCTCAAATACTCCATGTGCACTAATGAAAAAACGAAAATATGATTTTGTTAGGGGAAGCCCGTTTGTGGAAGGAAGACTGCTAATGACGGTGGAAACACCTACTAAATTTTTATTAAGTTCCAAATTTTTTTACGATACTGTGGTTTATTAAGTTTATTGATGTAAGATTGTTTTGTATTAGGACCCTTACGGAAAAACAAGTAAACGTAAAAAGTCGTTAGGAAATGATTAAAACCTTTAACAATTATTATTCAGTTCGGACCTATACACTACAAGGATTCATATATTCAGTGTTACAATAAAAATCTCACCAGGTACGTGTACAAGAAAATTATATTTTCACGTCATCTCTAGGTTCATCATCTTTATTTATAAGTGGTTTAAGCAATTTTGGTATTCGTCTTTGTTGTAAATTGCTTCGCCAGGTTACGCTTAAATAAAAACTTTATTTCACTTCTTTTAAATGTACCACTAGTTAAGCTTCAACTCTCAACACACATGTTTTTTCTCCACGCATCTGCACCTTCTAAAACCACTCGCTTCAGAAACCAAAAAACACTCAATCCGCTCGCTCGTACCAACTTAACATCTAGTCACTCGTACCAACGTAACATCTATTCACTCGTACCAACTTAACATCTATTCACTCGTACCAACTTAACATCTATTCACTCGTACCAACCAAGCATTCACTCACTCGTACCAACCCTCAGGAATTATTCATTCACTCAACAGTCTTATTAGATTATGTATTGTATCTGTTATTATTTGATTCCATGCGTTCTGTAAACGATGCCACAAGTAAGATTCAGATTTCGGGCAGATTTCTCGAATTTTCCAATCTAATTAGGATAAACACATAACTGTAAATCATTGCTTTCCTGTAAGTCCTATAAATAGTTAGTAATATTAATAGCCAATACATGCACCTCAATGTTTGTTTTTGCTAACATGACGTCATAAAACAAATAAAAGTTATATTATCCGGATCAAGTATCACGTTCTCTAAGTTAGAGACCAGCAGATGTCCTAATATTAACCTTCAGAGCAGGGTCCCTGGGTCACGCGTTCGTGAGAGCGACATGCACACAGTAACAAAGTCAGGAGTGGACACGCGGTCTCCAGAGCGACACGCACGCAGTGACGGAGCTGTCGTGTAAATCGCATAGCGACCGATGTTTGTTTACATGC
This sequence comes from Dufourea novaeangliae, assembly GCF_001272555.1. Taxonomy (NCBI): domain Eukaryota; kingdom Metazoa; phylum Arthropoda; class Insecta; order Hymenoptera; family Halictidae; genus Dufourea; species Dufourea novaeangliae. Next base: position 327,584 of record NW_015373979.1, on the reverse strand, counting down.
GAACGACCGGGCCAAGATGCCCCAGAAGTATTGACTAATAAATATAATATGTTTTATAATTCACGAGATTTTTATTCTAGTTAGTGTAATAAGAACTACGAAAATCCAAATATAATGTGGAACCAGCTAATCATTACATTGTATACATGGTGACGGTGGCTCGAGCTCTAGCTCGAGCAACTGCCACTGCGTAGTAATATCGGTGAGGTTCTCGAGCTCGAGCCATGCTGGCACTGTATTATGTAGTACAGTGTTGGTGAGGGCCTCGAGCTCGAGCCTCGCCGTCGCTGTTTAGTAATAGAATATCGGTGTGGAGTCAGAAATGACATAGGGACCGGTCATCATGTTTCCGTGCTCGGAGGGTTAATGAACAGGTGTGTAAATCTACATATCTTTAACGTATCTGTAACTTAACAACACATATCTGGATCCCAGAGCCAGAGTGTATTAAGTCGCACATTTCAAACTTTAGAGATTTAGGGGAAATTAAGAGTGCAAAAACTAACTGTGTAACTTTGGAATGGACTTCAGACAAGTCTCGATATGTAGAAACAGTGAACATTACAATAAGTTTCCTGTGTGATTGTGTGTACACTATTTGGCTTCGAACGACATATGGACTTAATATCATTTTTATACTATTATATTAACATTTAAACGATTTAGAATGAAATAATTTTTACCATCAGAAAGAGTTAAAAATTTCATGTAGGAAACGTGTAAAATATCATTTTTTAAAGAAAGTGGACTTAATACACTTCTGGTGGCTGTAGTACCACGCACGCGAATGCATATTTTGCTTCTAAAAATTTCTCTTTCCTTTTCAACTCTGTTACGCTATTATTCTCTATTTCCTGTCTGCTGGTCGCACATTTGGTGACAAGCCCTTCACTAATTTCCAACGCATCCTTGAGAGCGTCGCCAGAGTTCTGGTTTTCGTTAGTCTCGGTCCTTCGCCTACCTCTTAGCTTTCTCTGTTTATGACTCTTTTCCGCTGTCCCTATCGCTGTCGCTGACTTCTCAAGTTTTCCTTTTCTATTCTCTTTTCTTTTTCTCTCCCATACATTTTTGCCTTTTCTAACTCCGAGGTATTTAGGAAATGCAGCGAGAGTAGGCAGTCGATGGTAAGCCTCCGAGACTACAACACCAACACTGCACTAATATTCGCGCTTACCGATTTTACTAAATAAATGAAGCGAGGACAATTTCTATTATTTTATACCACCTTACCCACCTCACACTCTTGCTCAGAAGTTCAGATATGCAGGTATTTATACGTGTATACGTGTGTTCACTCTCGCCCATAAATATTAAGACACTTATCGAATGCAATTGGAAATTGGAGAAGAAGTTTTTAATTGTTTGAGGCCTTCGTTAAATGTTGTTTAAAGATTATTATCAAAGCAAAGTAGTGTACATTTTAAAAAGTAGTAGGCAAAAAATGTGATACTTTTATGAAATGTCATATTTTCTTCGTATCGAGCAGGTGTCTTACTATCTATGTACTCATGAACAGGTGTCTGTGTTTTAAAAAAAAAGAATCATATACCGAAATTATTTGAATTTGTAGAAAGTTATCTAATAATTTCTAAGTTTCTATATAATATTACAAGTAAATAGCAATATAATAAGTGTATTACCATATGACATAAGTAATATATTAATTGTTCTGTAATTTATTCTGTTGAATACTTCAGAAATATGTCATGATTTGTGACAGTATACTACAAATTATGTGAACAATTCATTGTAACGTTTCTTATACAGATTAACGTGAACATAAACAATGAGTAGTGAAAAGACATTTTTCATATTTCCAACATGAAGCCTCGTATAAAATGTCTTCTCCCATTTTCTCTTATATGTAGATGTTTAAAAAATGTTAGCTTATTATTAAAGTATATGTATAAACACACTATGAAACAGATCACGTTACTTTCTCACTAACAAGATTTGAATTTCTGTTTTTCTTTTGGATGCTCTATACTTCGAAGTAAAAAGTACGACTTAATACGATACTTCATGCTTGGAACGATGTAAATTATACAGAACCCCAGATTGCCCTATGGAAAACATAAAGTCAGCTCGGCATCCGACCTGGTTGTATGAAGAAATATTATGATTCGTTTAAAAAGTTCATTTCTATTCATGCACTCGTTCCAGTAAAAATAATGAGCCGAGTAAAGGAAACGAAGCGTCGCTGTATAAAGTATGGCAATTTTAGCAGATCCTTGCTGACCATCGTGGTCACAAAATGGAGTGCCGAAATCGTGGAAATATGCAAACATATGCAGTATTTTATTCGGAATTTCTTACAGTGTCGGAAGAAATCTATATTCCTATATCGATTACTGACAAGGAACTCTATTCAATTGATGATAAAATCGCACAGATTTTTATATACAGTAGTTCGATAGTATATGTTACAAATTGTGCAATAATATTTGGCCTTGAAAGGTCAAACAAAAAGTCTGTGAGAAACTGCATAAACAGTGAATGAGGTAAAAAGAAAAGAGCAACAAGGGGAAAGAAAAACGAAAGTAAGAGAAAGGGAGTGAAAAACCGTTTGTTGAAAATGAGTTACCTTTATTAGGTACGTAGCAATGAATGAAATTCATATGCGAAGATAACTATCCATTACACTTATGATACCTTTGTCCATCATATTACTATTATTATTACTATTATTTACTGTTATATAATAACGGTCATTCATTTTTAATAAAAAGCTTTTTCAGTCTTGTTTCCTTACTTTTGTTCTATCTTTTCTCCTCTCTTTATCTTTTGTTTCCACATCACTCACCGTTCGTGCATTTTCTCGTAAACACATGTTTGACCCCTCAAAGTCAAACAAGCTTCCAATAGCATTTTTAATTTGTATTTTCGGATTCTTTGTGACACATATTTTCGAGCTATATGTAGAAATCTATGCGATTTTGTCATCAATTGAATAGTGTTCCTTGAGAGTGTCTGAAGGATATCTGAAATGCTGTGTCGAGTTTATATTTCATTTTGCAGCTTCGATTCAAACCGTTTCTATTATGGCGTTCTACAAATCGCGCACAAATCGCGAGTAATCCCGTGTACGTCACACGGAAACGAGATTGGTCTTGTACTATCCTCGCTTTTCAATCCGGGTATAGATTTTATTTCGCTGCTTTATTGGAATAGAAGTCCCTTTGATTTAGCTGCCTCGTACAGGTGCACAGTTATGACGAGGAAAAGAACGGTGAGAATGAGTTCTTTGATGATCACAGATTCTCCGGTTCCCTTTTTGTTCTTCTATCTTGATTGAAAGGAAAGTATAAAAATATGACCTAACCCAGACCACACGAAAACGGAAGACACGCGACACTCACTTTGTTTCTTAAATACATACATATGTGTGCAAGCTATACCATGTAATGTGTTGTAAGTTGTGCTTTGTGAAACTATTAACTTGTTGCATATAGAATAGCCGTTTCTTTAACGGCACTTTATATTCTACTGAACATAATATACCAATTTTATTAGACAAAGTCAGATGAGTTTCTCACAACATGTCTTTTAATTGATATATAAGTGTTACATTCATGTTATATTCATTAGATGATTATTATACTTAATTTAAAAATGACACTTCGAATACATTGTTTAGATGCATCTTTATGTAGTTTAATTCTGAATTTCACTTAAATGTCCATTGTTTAATGCATGTGGAAGAAATGGCCGAATTTAGTTGAAGATTAATTTCCCACCTTAACTGAATTTAGTATTTAATATACATTTTAATCACAGATGTCATAACTTATGTATACTCTATTTTGAAATTTTGATTTAATGTCCTATTAATTATTGAAAAAACACAAAAATACTTCAACATTGATCTCTATGTAGTTTTATTATATACACATTTTGACCAGATACATAATTTTGTCATAAAATCCTTAGATAGAGATTCTTTTTCTACCCTTGTAAAATCTATTCTACGTTGTACAAGTCCTGTATGCATTGACTGCAACACCACTGTAAATTCATGTGGCACTGAAACATTTTTTACGAGTTCGTAAGGTTCGATATTACTTTGCAACATGACTCGGTTCTAGAATGCTTTTGATAGAAGATAAATTTTGTAGGGCGTAAAACGGAACGGTTTACAGAAAATACCATCATATTTTGTCAGATTTTATTATTAGTTCCATTCTGTAATAACAGCGAGAATGATAGTAGGAATATGTGGTTGAGAAATATTAAATTTTTAATTATTAAATTTAACATTTGTCTGAGCAAGACTCTATCCTCACTTTTTACGAAAACATTCAATGTTAACTACATTTTACATAACGTAAAGCCTTTTCTGACAGATACTGTAGGGTGTGAGATGCGTGTGTTTAGTTTTAGATCGAGCGAGTGCGGTGCGAATGAAGAGTGTTTATACCGTGTGACAGTTTCTTCGAATGAGAGTGCGTGCTAGATAAGCTGGAATGAAAGGAACTGCGTCGAACCTCGTGATCGAAAATCGACACGAGGCGAGAATGTGTGAATGCGTGTGTGAACCTATGACCGAGTGTGACCATGTATGAAAGGGGATATAAGAGGGAAGTCAGTCAGAGCGAGTGTGTCTTAAGAGCTAGACTGTTGCAAGCGTGTCCTAACGAATTCTTTATACACATTTTAGAATAAACCTTTTATTTCTACCAAATACAACCACCACTTAATATTATTCCTACAATACTGAGTGTACTTAAATCAGTATTACAATTTCGAAAGAAAATAAATCTTCGTTTAATAATGAGAAAACTTAATTAACACCATTTTCTAATTGAAACTATGTAGTATATCACGTAGTCATACCATGCATGTATTGTTAAAGATTCTGCAATTCAACAAAAATTACTGTTCTCAAACCTACTTGGATCACACTTGGATCTTACTGAACTGGATAATAATACATAATTCAAAAGAAAATCCTAATTACGAATATGTCTAGAATATAAGGTAAATTGTATACATAATCTGTTTTATTATTTTGCATATGTCCTCACATTTTATGTAGTAAAGTTATTGCAATGGAAAACTAATAAGAAGTTCTTACATTCTAAATTAATAAAGCGAAGAAAGAGCAAAAACTGAAAGAATTTTATTAAATTTTTGTAATAGTAGCAAAAGTGAAGTCACTTTACACATTTTATTCGCGCGGTTTAAAGCTGCTAGACACTGCTCACCAGCACGTATTTTCCAACGGGAAACAATGGTGAACTGCTATTAACTCGAGGCGGCTTTAAAAGTTTTTAATTTTATTACTGTTTGAAGTGCGGTACATGCAATTGTGCAATAACGTACATATGTATATCTGTGTATGCACGTGCCTCATATATGAACGTACATACGGGTACGTGTAGAAATGACGCAACCTTCAGCTATTTAATAAGTATGAAAGATATTGAAGAAGAAAGAGTACTGTTACACATTTTCACGTAAATTATTTACACAATTCGCAAGTATATTGTTACGATATGTGAATCACATCACATTCAGGTTTTAAAATTCACGTGATAAATATGTACCCTAAAATCTGGAAACTATACTTGTATCATGGATAATTATTTTCCTCCATGACAATAATGTATTAATTTTCAAGTCCGTTTAAGGTATTTCAAGTTTGAATTATATTTTCATTTTTACGCGTTTTATGAATATTCCAAAGTCTTGAAGGCATAGTTAAACTTATATCTAACATACAATAGGATGTCCCAATAAAACAACGTACAGTCGTATTCAAATGGTGGTGCACCTCGCAATGTTTACAGTTCAATCGTCGAAGAAACTAACAAGGGAGAACACTCGGATGTTAAATTAATTTTAAGAAAATAATGGTTGAGAAGTATAGGACTCGACCTCCTAGGAACTGAAATAAGTGTCACTCACTCAGAAAATTTAATATCGGCCAGAAAAATGGCGTCAAAGTCCGTTATAAGCAGCTTTGAAAAAGGATATAAGTAACTATACTTTTATAATTTTTTGAGTACATATAAATAAAACAATTGGGAAGGAAACAAAGAACATCAACATATGGTCCGAGTCTATTTTCCGAGCTTAATCGACATGCAAGTTTAGAGAACAACTTAAAAATTAAAAAAAATGATAAAAGAAAATTCGTTTATATCCATTTCAAAACTACTTGGAACGGACTTTAACGCCATTTTTCTGGCTGATACTGAATTTTCCAGGAAAGTGGCAGTTATTTCAGTTCTTAGAAGGTTAAGTCTTATAATTACCCACCATCATGTTTTTAAAACTAATACAACATCTGACCAACTTCCGTTGTAATTTCTTTACGTATAAATTTTCTCGTGTTTCATCAGTGTGTTTATTCCCGTAGAATTACCTCTTAAATTTACCGGGAAAAATTGAAGATGCATTGCTCGATAGATATTGGTAGGTACATCAGTAAAATGAATGAAATAGAAAAGATGGTATATCCTGGATATTGGTTACTTAGATGTTAGCTGTGGTGTGTACTATATTGGCTTCTCTGATGACCGAGATAAAGTAGAGGGAAGCCATTTCATTTATGAGTACAACTTAAACGGAGTATTCCAATTGTTTTCGAGAACCTTTAAAATGTCTTTTTCTTCTGTTCAATTTTACATTTTCCTGCACGTCATCTTGGAGAGAAGTTCTTCAATCGTACTTAAATAAGAACCTTAACTGTCGATACTTTCATACACAGTGAAATTGGACGGTTTAAGAAAACTAGCTCGTTAATGAAAGGATAATATTACTCGTTGATGTAAGAAAAACTTGGTGTTGGTAGACGGAAATCTGTGGATAAGAAAACTTTTATTATTCGGGGAAAACTATTTTGTTAAGTGAGAAGAATGTTAATGATAACTTTTACGATGGAGCAACTATTACATTTACTTTAACTATAATGTGTCACTGTTTGTATTGTCATATGCCTATATAGTACTATTTAAAAAATCCATAGATTTCGAATGCTGACAACGAAGACAGAAATCAATAGACTGTAATTTTAGAAAAACTTTGAATCTTCCTGATAGACTTATTGAAAGATGTCAAAGACATAGTTAGACATTTTTGAAAATTAAATTTTTCAACGGATATTGGGTATTATATTCTGCTCTCGATGTCACGGATTCTGATCAAAATGAAGTGCGATGTAATCCAGATGAAATTATCGGGGGGAGCGAGGGGGGGGGGGTTACTGATTTAATTTTTCATTTTCCTGTATCGCATTTGTTTAAAAAATACAGGCCGTTCAAGTTTTCAAATTTTGCCTATTTCCGTAAAACCCAAGTGTAATTATGAATTTTTATCTCGGAAACTATTTATCCTATTGAGCTCATTTCTTTTATTTTAATCTAGATAGTTTGGCCTATAAAAATAATATTCTTTAAACTAAAAAACCATTTTCACAACATGGAAAATTATAAACAAACTCTTCTTTTGCAAATTTCTTCCGGATGGTTGGGTGTCGATAAATTCGAAAGAAATGTGATCGTATTTTGTGAAATCGTACTTATAAGATAAGCTACTTTTGAAAATGAAGATATTAAAATTAACTCCGCAATGAGCAGTTAAAGACAGTTGTGCGCTCTGTTCCCGATAAGCGAGTCGCACCAATGAGATCTAAAGACAATACCGGCAGGTCTCGTACCTGACTAATTGTCTAGTGGTGTCATGCATGCCTTAAGGGAGAATTTTACTAAACCACTCTTGACCAATGACACTCTGCTTATGATAAACAGGTCTACATATCAGTCTGTTTGCTTGTTGATTATTTATAAAAAAAGGTGTCATTGTTCAATGAAAATCACAAGTGCTTCTGCCATTAGGAAAGGATTAACATGGGCTACGATAAATAGGTACCTATAGTCCGCCTAGCGAGACGAATCAATGAAAATAAGAAAAACATTCGCGTGCTAGGCCTAGCTATTGGCTGGCAACTATCTCTGTCTCATCTAAATGGTCATCAGATCTCCCTTTGTTTATGGTTAATGACTCGATTCGTTGGATGAGGTAAAGTACTATATCCACTCGCTGCTTACACATTTTCATTACCTTTCTGTCTTTTGCATAGAATTTAAGTAACGTTTCCGTAGTTTCGTGACAGTCTTGAATGCAAAAACATCTAGTCGGCGCGAAGTAGTACTCGAATGTTTTTAGAGTATTAATTTAATCTATTTATTATAATGAGTTTTAGTTTAGTTTCAGTGAGTTTATTTAGTGTTTATTCTGTGTGCTAGAGACCACATCTCCGTTGTGGATTTGAACGGGAAATCAGGTGTAATGTTCAACGATGCGTGTGTGCACTTGCATGAGGTGCGCAAGAAGATAATCTAAACTCAAGTGCAAGTTTCACGCATCGCTTTTTAGGCCACGGGGTAAAATCGTTTTTTTTTCAGGTAACGCTAGTGTATGTGCTGACTCGGTCGTGTCCTGTGTTTACCGCTTGTACGTAGATTGCCTGGTTTTCGGCGTTTCTGACTCGAACGTTAAGCTGTTAATAACTTAAAAACGTAGCGTCTAGCACAATTTCGTCATTTTTGATTTTCGTGTTATTTTGACACATAGAATCATCGCTTAAATTTTCTAATATATTGATATTAGAAACTCTGTATAATAATGGTTTACGAGATTGAAAAAGGTTAATCAAATAACTATGCTAACAAATTAGGTGTATGAGTCGTCTTCGTAGATTTTTGTATGCTCGTTTTCCAGTCAACATAAACATAGTTTATCATCCATTTATAATATATTCTTAAATAATTTGAACTTCGTGTTCTTATTAAATAAATAAATAAATATTTTTATACGACATCAAATGAAGTATACTTAGAACATTATTTATCATATTGTAGGTTAATTGAAATGTATCCAAAACGATTTTTTAGCTGTGTACTCTGAACATGAGAGAAATAGCAAAGTCATACATTTAGAATAAAAAGATTGGAAGGGAAGGGGATGAGATCTTGCTGAAGGTTGTTTGAAGCTTTCCTCTTTGAGAAGTACAGTAATGTCCTGATAAGTGTGGAGTCGTCATCCCCACCACTGGGGAAGGGAGCCGGGGAACCAGTCAAGCGTATAATTTTTTGCCCGGCGCGCCGCGATGGCTTCCTTTTCACGAGCTGACGCACAGGGGGTATTTGACCAGAAAAGCTGGCCAAAACCCCAAATTTTATCTTCGTTCAAAACGAATGAAACTTTGTCCCTATGTTCCTAAGAATCAATAAAAGTAAACTGCTATCTTGGTTTTTCGAAAACAGCAATATTTAGCAACAAATTGAGGCTTGAAAGTCAACAATTTTTGTGCTTGAAGAAAATGCCAAGGAACCTATATTAAGAAAGTGATTTATTATAAGTGTAGTGTTAAAGAAGTGCAATAGCAACATATGTAGAATATAGAGGAAGGTACGTAGAGTAATTTGGCACCATGTTTACTTCACTTGTTTGCGTGGTTTTGATAAAATAACAATTTGAAAACAGTGTTTTTTTTTTAAACATCAAATATAAAACATTGAATTGCTTTTTTGCACCCCAAAGCACCCCTTTACTTTTGATATATTTTTATCTTTGGACATTGCTTTATATATTTCTTGAAAAATTAGGTGCTAAGAAGTGTAGTGAACTAAGAACTACAGTTCTGTTCAAAAGTATCTCTTCACTTGTGCACTAGTGAAAAATTATTGAGATGCAATGTTCCATAACTTTGTCAATATTCGTCAGAATTTGTTTAAACGAAAGGAAAATTAAAGCTTAAGCCTTCTACTTTTTTACCCCTGCGTTCGATTTTATTTAACTCGGTGCCCAAGAGGTAAAATCTTCCCTTATAAAGAGGGCCTTAAAATTGTAAAATTGTGTTCATATTTGAGAACGAATGTTCCTCATAGACAACAGTGTTCGGAATTTTGCATGTATTTCAGAAATAATGATTCTTTGCCTTTAAAACAAGCCACACTGCATCCAAAACGGATGTTTTTTAACGAAGTTATAGTCATTTACAGAAACGCAGACCATTGAACGGTGCCATGCACAAAAGACATGAAACCATAAAGAGGCAGGCGTTTCTGTAAATGGCAATAAGTTCGTTAAAAAACATCCGTTTTGGATGCAGTTTAGCTTGTTATGAAGGTAAAAGATCATACGATAGGCGTATATTGTATGGTTGATCTGATGATGGGGTAATTGAGGTGTGGATGATAGATCGGTGAAAGAATGATATATCATAAGCAAGAAATACTGTCTGATGAAGAATGTTACACAGCATTTTCTGACGAAAAGTAATTCTATTATATATTGCAAATAAAAAATATTCTTAAAACATATATTATTTTATATATTATATACCATAAATCAGAATGTTTATGATCGTAGATACAATCGACCCGCGTGCATCCATCGCTGCCAGTTGATTGTTAACCTATTAAGTAAATTTCGTCTATCAATTCCTGACGATTGAAGTTTTTAGTATGTTATTAATTTTATTAGGACTAGGGTTCGTTGATGACCTTCTATTATATGGTTTGATTTATTTTGAAGACAAGCGATCATACTTTCCGGTGGTATATATCAAAATTGCAAACACATATTGTTTGCACTCCGTAGCACTTGACGAACATCAAGGAAAAGTACAGTTTGGCACACTCCTATTGAAGGGTGAATTTTACCCTCTAGACAACCATTTTGATAAAATTTGTTTAAAGAACCAAAAACTAGAAAGTTCAAACTTTAAAATGGTTTTTGTTTCATTAACTTTGGATGAATAGTAACAAAATTATGAGATTTTGAAGATTGAGTAAATTTTAAACTAGTTTTGGCCGGCTTATCGGGTCAAATACCCCACTGTGCGATGGCTGAACGAGGGGAACTAATGCAACGATGAAACTTTTTGTTCTTGGTTCTTTGTTAACGAAACTTTTACGAACATATTCGTGAGATTTTTCTGATTAAAATGATACCAAACACGATATAATTTGGAATGATATTTATTTATGATTTATCACAAGCGCTAATGAACGAATATGAATTGTTAATATTTTCTACATGAGTAAATATGATTCACATTATGTCGTTTTTTGTATCATTTTAATCAGAAAAATCTCACCAATATACTAGTAAAAGTTTTGTTAACAACGAATCAAAAATAAAAAAGTTTCATCGTTGCATTAGCGTTGTTTCACCGATACCCGGGAATGTACTCTTTTCTTGATCTCTCCTCGTTCAGCCGTCGCGTCGACTCGTCGAAAAAAGTCTCTTTCTTCTCACCGACTGGCACGACGGACTCGACGGCAGAGCCGGGAAATGTATATGTGTATGTACGACGCTTCGTCGAAGCGTTCAATCGTCAGCGACTGCCCAAAGAGCTGCCGCCGAATGAACTTAGCTGGATCACGTCTAGTCACAAGTATTTTTATTATTAGCCGAAACGGTACACACACAGTCGGACTGTGTGACGATGAGAACAAACGAGGACACGTCAAGACCGAGTAAGATAACGCGAATCGCAGCGATTACAATGTAACCATTGGCCGGTGGGAGCGTCGCAGGCCGGTTCACGCAGTCAAATCGAGTAGAAAGAGATGCTTTCTCTCTGTTTTTCACTCGCTTGTCCTTTTCTATGTCGGAACACTACAAAGGCAAGCTGCCGAGACTCGAGGTTCGAGCAAAAAACAGATTGACAAGGTGCTGACAACTTTCCGTGCTCACCGTGAGTGTGACTCTGCGGAACCGAGGCATTCACACTTATTTGGACATTACTGTAGTTCCCGTTGATTAGTTTTTGAGAAGTTTCAGGAAAGCTGTATGCTGCGCTGGATTCTTGCGGTTAGACCCTTTCTGGATCGGACAATTTAGGCCTGTTTCTCTCTGTCACCTCGCTCGATTAATTACTTCAATATTTCTCTACCGTTAACAATTTACCCGTCAATGCAGTATTTGAAAAAATGAAACCACGATACTTGGATTTTGATGTTCTCCAACTGAGGGGTGAAAAAATCTATAGAAGGCCAGGTTAAATACAGTTTCGATACAATTTCCTTCTAAATTAGATTCATCCCGTTCCCAAAGGTAATTATCATCTATAAGTGATTGAGTGATTAAGAAGAGGTCAGTAGTTTCTTTCATATTACTCAGTAATCGTTTCATACTCCCAAACATCTTTTGTAATATTTTTGCACCAGGTGAAAATTTCTTTTATTTTTTCAATCATGTACTATTATATAAACTATTGTAATATTTGTTTATATAATATTTGAGTGTTCGGAAAATTCGTAACATGCTATTACATGATTTCACGTAACATTCGAACAGTGTGAGCAGACGCATTTCCGTTGTTTTAAATCTGTTAGGAACAAATTATAAGCATTCGTCGCGTGTGAAAGCATACCACAATTTCACGTTGTTCTAGAATGTTAATCTCACGTGTGCTCGGAAATAGAAGAACTGCTTACAGAACACGTGAAAAAACATGGAATTTTATTTGATTTAAAATCACCAAATTACATCGTAAAATTCAAATTCATCCTTAGCCATCTTTACATACATGTGGTACCTACTAGGATATTCTTGTAATTTCTTTACTAAATAGCTATACACTCCTAAATGTTCTCTATTGGCATTTACTTCGTGTACCTAAATTGAACTACGCATTTTATTTTGAGTCAGAAAAGTTGCAAGATTTTTTAAATCTTCCTCCCAATCGGAAGAACTACTGCTTAAGGTTTCGAATTGATATTTCTAAGTTACTTTCATTTTCCACTTCGTTTTACAAATTTCTAACATTTTTTTAAATAAATTCAAATGCACCAGCGCAAAAATGTTATATTCTTATGAATAAGAAACAGAATTTTCACTTTTCAAAAATTTTTTCCTGGTACAGAATGCTTCAGCGATCCGAATGAATGATCATTTGATGAGACGACGTCTAATCAAATTTTCGAATAGAAGTATTCCTTTTCCACTTATATTTCTTGCGAGGCAAAAAAATCTTGATTCACACACAGAGTTGGACACAATTTTATTCGAACAATACGTACTGAAAATCTGCAGCATTTAGAAGCATTATCCAGGTCTTTATACAGTGAATGAGAGCTTTTCCAATAAGGGCTACAGACAGTTTTTTTTATAACAAAAATCATAGTACCTACATGGAAAAATTAAATTTTCCTTATGTCAGTATAAAGTGTAAACAATGGCATTATGTGTGGAACAGAATATCGACCGAATAGTCCCCGCGACTCTTTTTGCAGGTGACCTTCCTTTTATAGAAATTTCAAGGGACATTTTCATATAAAGACAGATCTATTTCAATCGTACGATACATATAGGCATTATGGAAGCTACTTAAGTCATAGTGCCGATACAAAATAAATTAAGCATGCTATACACAGAAATTAAAGTTGACGCTGCTTTGCTTTACCAATTGGAACTCGACTGAAATCAATAACTTCAGATCACGTATTTCTAAGTGTGCATAAGTAACAGAAAATAGGCTACAAAAGTATTTCGCAATTAGATCACTTAGGTTTTATACAAATTGCATAGGTATACCTTTTAAATGTTCTTTGTTTGTCTATGTTATTCTATGGTTTTAAACTCCTGCTTTTACGTCATTGTGTGGAAAACATCACCTTGTTTTAAGGAGTTTAAAAGTCATTCTATTGGAAACTACGTACGTGTACATACAAAAGGAAGATATTGTACTTTGAAAGGTTTTCGTTGGTAGAAGGTAAACTATTTGAACAATCTGGTATGAAGCATAGAGGTCAGCGTAGAGCAGCTACTATTAAAAAAGGCAGCTTTGTTTAATGAAACGTTTTTGGTGAATGCTCTGGGGAAGACGAACGGGAACCGGTAACTAAAAAAAAATTGGATGTTATCTAATATCTGTACATATAAACTGCCTTTTTTCATTTAATATAGACAATAAATTTCACAAAATATTTTTCCACCTTCGAAGCAATTCATCAACTTCATCTAGAATAAAATATATAATGTTTAAATAAGTTATTATAATATCAAGTATATCCAGTACGAGAATCTACAAGAAATTTTTCTCAAATGTAATTTCTTTTTCATATATATTATTTGCTAAAAGAAAAGTTTACAAAATCTGAGTGGAAGTAAGGGTTCTCCAATTTCTTGTATGTGGAATTGAGAATATGGAACGATGGTGGAAAACAAATCGAAATGGAGGGGCCATCCTATTACAGATCGATCACTATTCGCACCCAAAATCATGAGCTTTTATGAAATTGAAATATCATGTAGTTCACTTGTAAGTTCGTTAAAAAATACAAAATGTCAAAGTTCGCAGTTTAATCAAATTTTTATGAAATTTTGCTGTATAGGATTGAACATTGTTAAAGCCTGAAGATTATGTTCTTAATATGAAAATCGTAAATAAAATTTTATTTTGTAAATTGTGGATTAGGAGTAAAAATAAAAATAAATATTCATTCTGAGATGGTATTTTTTCAAGTAACTGATAATTCTTATTTAGGTGGATGTTACTGTTAATAATGAACTTACATATGATCCTATTTTGCGTGCAAGGGATAACCTCTACCATTTTTTTTAGTAATTTAGTTTGGCTTTGTAATCCTTCCGAAACGGATTTTATTTAACGATGAACTCATTAATATAATAGTACTGGCTATAATACACTTAGGTATGAAGAAACAAGAAGATTAAACATAGTTTTGAAAATTCGATATAGGTATGTATGTATAGTCCTTTATAACGGGATATATTCCAATAGATCTCAATGGTGACATAAAAAATTATGGTAACTCGGAAATAAGTTTGTTCATTGAAATATCTTATTATATTATTAGAGAATCTTATTATATTATTTATAAAGATGAATAATTACATTTGGGAGCATACATCCCAGCAGACATTGTAGAAGTAATCTTGGGACGTATTGTCCCGTCAGTCTCGAAAAAGTTAGAATATTCTGGAAGTATAAGCTATAAGATCAATCTTCGTACATAAATCTTTAGGAAGTGTATACAGGTTTTGCATTAGTCAACTTAAAGATGGAGCCAAGTGGTAAACCCCGAACCTCAAAATACTCTTCAGATATGTATCTTGCATTTCAATACGACAAATGTCAAATCATATGTAAGAAATTCGATAATAATCAGTTTTAGTTCCTTTGCAATCTCTAAACAATCCTTTAATGTTTTCGCACAGTAAACGCACAAGTTACAGAAAAATGGCTAAGACTGTACTGACATATGAAGGTATATCAATCTTTCACGGTCTTGATATTAGTAAATAAATAATGTTTCTAAAACTAATTTAGTTCTGACATATTGAATATTAAGAAATTAGTCTAATATATTTTTTCGGTTGCCCATTATTGTTACATCAAGCCATTAATTCAGGTCGGTCGATTGTATACTCCTTCTTACAATTAGCACCTAATAATTGTTTCACGACCGACGATATAATCAGTATATTATAATAGCGGCAAAAGGGTTAAGCTATTGTTGCCTGAACACATTGACGGATCTAAAATTTCCTACAAAAGAAGTGTTTTGTGCCTAACAATATTGAAATTTAATAACAATCGGTTTATATCATTATGCAGATCGATATCGTATCAAATGTACAAAGCATTCATACGGACGCATGCGATACTCCTTCGATATAATATACAAGAGTATCTGGTCATGACTGTAATATTCATACGATTTTTTTTACCTACTTGTTTGACTTCTTTAACCAATTGTACAAATTTGAGTCCAAACAATTTTAACCCTCGAGAGTAGTCTTCAATATTTAACACGTACTGAAACTGTTGGCATCGTCAGACAATTATATCGTTAGTAATTGTCGCGAATTTCGTGGTAGGTGTTTATTGTATACATGTATGTTGTCGCATATGCGAATATGTGCGTATGCCCCGGTTTAATTGTTAGAACGACTTCGTTCTTCGGTAATTCGAATGCAAACGGAATATTGTACGATCTAATTCAGTCCACAATGCTAAGCTCGGGATTAAGAGCTTCGACATTACAACCGTAACGAAAGGCTTTCCTGTCGTTCGGATATTCAACACATCGCGATTCATTATTCGCGAAAATTGATTGAAGCTCCAGAGGTATTAAAATCAAGCATCATTCAGTGAAATACCACCGACCATCTATTTGATAAAAGCTCGTATTAAGTGCGAAGGTGAAATGACCAGTGCAGCTTTTAAATGGACTGAAAAAGGTTGTGAGTTTGCGATAGCAATCGGAACGTATTATCTGAAGTGCAGTAATACATTTCTATGAATTTAAAGTTCATTATGTTATAATATAGTTTGAAATAAAAATTCTTGTATGGAACTATCAGAAAGTTAAAAGTGATTTCATAATTTGTTATCCAAGGAATTGAAAGAAATGTCTCATATAATGGGAATGGAATGCTTAATCATTATTTATACAATAATTTTAGTATTAATAATATATTTAATACAATAGTTTTCATAATACATAATGTGTTATAAATTATTTAAATATTTTCTTTCAGATTATAAGTGTTTTATGTATGTTAGTATACAGTGGGTAAGAAAAATATTCCTACACCCTTTAAAACGGAACAACTCTTTCAAAATTCGACCAAGTGACTTGAGTTTCATCGTGAGATTAGAAGGATTAGTTTACTAAATGATGTGTTAAAAAAAGTTAGAAAAGTTTACGACTTTTCAAAATGTCGAAGAAAATAGTAAATGTTATTTTTTATAACTTTTTTGTCTGAGAATGTAATGAAAATTGAATAAATATATTTCGAAGATTTATGTCAGTTATATACAAACTGCAACGTTTATAGAAATCGGTTAGCACAGAGATGAGTAACAGGCATCGAAAGATGTAAGAATCTTTAAATATACTACAATTGTAGATAAAAAGTCGCGAAAAACTGCAATTTTCAACATTTTTAATCATGTGTATCTCATAATAACGTCAACCGATATCAATGAAATTTTCAGCATGCATATAACTAACATAAATCTAAACAATGTATTTGTTAAATTTTCATCACAATCTCAGATAAAAAAGTCGTAAAAAGCGGCCTTTACTATTTTTTACGCGATTGCGAGCAATTGCAACTTTTCAACATTTTGTTAACACATCATTTAGTACATTAATTCTTCTAAGTTCACAAAGAAACTCAAGTCATTTGGTCCAATTTTAAAAGAGTTGTTCTGTTTTAAAGGGTGTACGAATACTCTTTTTACCCACTGTATATGCACAGCAGATAATAAAATTTCTTCAATTATTATTTGTTGCTCCTGTTATAATGTACACATGTAACGGTGTTAAATATTCTGAATATAATTGAGTCGTTTGTATCGGTTCAATGATATTATTTGGATGCATGTTTTTATCGATTACAATGTTTACAGTTAATTTAAGTATTTTAATCACTGCTACCACGTTCTTATGTTATTATTTCATCCAAACATCAGAAATGTGGAAATATTGCATTGAAAGTTGTTTCACAATTATCAGTATTAATTATTACCTCGAGAAATAACATAATCTTGATAAAGAGAAATTTGTTTCAATTCGTCATTATTTTGAAAGATATATAAAATTAAAGAAAATTATAGAAAATTATCAATGACCAGGAAAGTTAAAGTATGAATACCCAACTAATTGAAAGATTATATCAGATTGTCTTTCTCAGGGCAAGGCCCCATTGTATACTAATCACCTGATCAGGAACAGTATAAGTCTACTTACTTCGGGAGTTTGACCGAGGACAGCCTCCACTGTCTTCATCGAGGAAAGAGTAACCCAGTTCTATTCATCTGATCAAGATTAGATCTCTTTTGTATCTCTAATAGTTCTCGAGATACCATCAGAAAGGTATAACGTTGCAGCATAGCTTTATCCTTTAAAAGTGAATTACGAAAATCAAAAGAAATATATTCGGTTACCCTAAAAGTAAAGTTGGATTTCTGCAGTAGATGATGCTGTTTTTATTTCAATACAAAACACAGCTCCTAACCAATAAAATATATACATATTCTAATAGATGGTGCCTCAATGCATCGTTGAAAACAAAAATCGTTATGGTTATGGGTGAAATTTTCTTGCATTTACCCTGTTTTGAAAATGAATGGTGACAAAATATACTTTCTAGCAAAATGTTGTTTGATTTCTGTCTATTTACAACAACATCACCATACACATAGAAAATCTTTCTTGTCGTATGTGCAGTGTTTTCTCATTTCCGTAAATAAAAATTGCGTAATTCTTCGAAAGTACATATTCTCGTCAATCATTTTCAAAACTAGGTCAATTTACGCAAATTTAATCTAAATAGGGAATTATTTAACGACACCTTGAGGAGTCAGCTGTCAGAATATGGATACATTCAATTATCACGAAGCAGTGCTTTGTATCATAACGCAAAGAAATGCTGCATCTATTGCAGAAATCCATTACTTTTTGACCAACCCAATATTTCCTTTACTATGAATTACTCTATTATGGAGCGGTATCATTGAAGTACTTATCGACACTTTAACAAATAATTTTTTCGTCACACCATCAATCAACGCGATTCAGTGTTATGTATATATATCGCGTCATATCACTTGGAGAATCGAAATTGCGAGACGCACGGGTGAAAGCTCCCCGTTTATTCACCCGTGTAATATATTCACGCGAGGACGAAAGCGGAAATCGCGGAACAACAAACTTGTACTGAAATTACACGCCGTGCTCTGTTCGCAGTCCAACTGGAAGGAAGATGTTGAGCGTGATGTATATCGAAAAAGCAATGGCAACAATTCGCGAATAAGCATGAATTAACTTTATAATGAATTGGATTTTTACAAATTTTCACCCTACAAACATTGAAGATATTCACTAATTAAACAAAGAATTCCTTTTTGTTCGCATTCAAATTTATTAGCTTGTTGCATAGTAAACGTCGTTATCCACTGTGCTTCATTCCCTGCCATTTTAACTCTCACGGGGTCAATTTTACCCAGAATTTAACATTGAAGTAAAACAGTTTTGAGACATCATTAAAAATGGTATTAATGGTACTGGTAGTAGTAATTTCAAATATATTAAAAAAAAATTGTTTTCAGAATTTTGTGTATTTTAAGAATTTTTTTAAACATGATGGAGTATTCAATGTCAATTTTTGACTGTGAAACTATAATGTACAATGTTCAAACTTTATCTGAGAATGTTCATCGACTTAATTTAACAAGTTGTTTTTAAACAACAACTGATTGAATCAAATGGCTGGGGTGAAATGAACCCAGCCTGGCAACTACGTTTGAAAAAGGAGGTGTGTCAACAGAGAGATAAAATAATTCATACGCTCAAAAAGCTTGTAACTAATTGGCAAAAATGTATCAATTCAGAAAAGAAAGAGATATCATTTCGATGAAAAATATTTGTTTCAAAAGAAGTAATAATCGTTTAAACTATGCAATTTAAGAACGACACTTATTATGTATCAACCTAAAGGCTCCCGTCCATTTGAGAGTTTCTCGCGCTACTTGCGCTCAAGAGTACTGTCACGACATACAACAAACACACAGACAGTTGACATACAGTTGAACGATAAAAAAGAAACAGAGAGAGCGCAACTCGCGCGAGAAACTCTCAAATGGACGGTAGCCTTTATACAGTGGACTCTACATAACTATATTACCATGGTCGGGGCTGTAGGGGAGTAAAATGGCAATGCGTTCAGAGTCCCCTCCATGCCAAGTTCTATCGTCATAGCCTCGGCCTCGACACCTGCGCAAGAGCTGGGTCGTGTTAGTGCGCCGGTGTACGCAACGTAGTGGGAGAGCGAATGTGTGTGCTCGAAAGTGTGTGTGAAGGGGAAGTGCCTCGCGTGGCAATATGCTCAATGGAAATATAGTTAGTTAGAGTTCACTGTATATCGAACTTCCGAAATTCACCTAATACGCCGACCTAATTTTTCGTGAACAGTTTCAGGAAATGAAAAACGAATACTGAGTAACAAAAACTTTCTGTTCTACTCGATCAAGAACATATATTTGCATGAAATTCACGAGGGAGTAATACATAGTATTCACTAGGCAACTAGTAGAATAAAGTTAATTTTGTTGGATTTATCGTTACATACAGTCTTAAATAATTTGGATATTGCAGCACTTCTGTAGTATCGAAGATTAATATTTGAACATTTCATTCTTATTACTTTTGAGACAAACCACATGTAAGGCAATGTTGTGTATACCAAAGATGGAGTGGCAGGTAGGACAGTGTATAATGTGAGCATATGGTATTGCACTCGAAATGTTATTCCTAACCTGATGTACACAAATAAATGTCTGCTTAATTGCAATGTAGTGTACCATTATCAATCCTTTCTCTCCAATATAGTACACCACATGCCATTTCACTTGAGTGGTACATCTTGCCCCAAAACTTGATTGTGTGATGCACGATACGTATGCCTGGAAAATGCCAAAGAGGCCCCCAGTTACATTTTTCCTTCAGCCATGTCTTGTCTTTGTCACTTCCATGTACAAACAATATCATCAGTGTTATGTTTCTATTGATTCTTGAAGAAATGAATTAAACGTGAGCGAACCTAAAGACAAGAAACGCGGAACAGAATATCATAGAACAAAATGTAGTGCGTTCTGATCCTTAAACGTCCTTGGCGACAGTGGTGGCTGTAAACGTGAAAAGGAAAGGAAAGGGAGCGTTTCGTCCTGGGCCTGCTAGTGGACTCGTCAGTAAGGGTACCTTTTTTTTTTTTTAACGTAGGGGAAATGCCTTATGCACACCTCGAAGTCCTGGGGTAGGACTCCGAGGTAGTGTGGGACTCGCACCCACTAAAACCCCTACGACAGCCTTCTCGGGCGGAACCGGTGGTGGCGGGATCTCTGATGAACACACCGCCACCACCGCACCTGTGCTCCTTGAGGGTTCACCTCGAGGAGCCCGTTCCGTGGGGGCGATCGAACGCCCCCCAAGGGTGACCTATACCCAGGTCGCCCCCCCTTCTCCACTCCGCCGGTGCCAGAGGACTGCACCCTGACACCGGCCCCACCCCGGGCCGCTTTGGATGCATTTGGGTACCCCACCCCAACTGCATCAGCGGCCCCGGCAGGCGAACGCGTGCGCGGAGCGGGGAGCCACCAAGGCATAAGCCCCGGCTCCCCGCTTCGCCGCACACAGGCGTCCGCCTAACCCCCGCCAGGTCCAGCCTGCCCGGACGCGTGCGCGGAGCGAGGAGCTATCGAGGCCTAAGCCCCAGCTCCCCATGTCCGCGCACGCGCCCGCCCCACCCGCGCAGGCCCAGCCTGCGAGGAGAGCGAGGCGGGACGCCTACGGAGGGACCCGCCCCCCGTCGACGTCCGCAGAGCCGGCCGTGCGGGTCCCCCGGCCACGTCCACGGCTCCGCCTCGCTCTCCTTCTTTCGCGGCGAGCGCCTTTCGCGATCCCGCTCGTCGTCCTCCTTCCGCGAGACAACAGTCTCGCAGAAGGAGGACACCGCTTTCCAGGACCTCTCGCTCTCGACCATGGCTGTGACCACGGCCGGGAGCGAGAGGTCGTGCCCCACCTCCAACCGGAGTGCCCGCCTTTCCCTGGCAAAGGCCGGGCACTCCCAGTAAGGGTACCTAACAGACCCTGCCTTAGACGCGGTGATATTCGATGGTCGGTTAAGGACGTATATATACAAACGAGGAAAGCTTCAGGTAGTTGCGGAAAAGATGTCAACTCGGTAAACCTCTAGTGGCGAATGTAGGAGGTAGTGCCGCCACAGTCCTAACCAAGCAAAGTATTATATTTGGCGACGCGTATAGAGAGTATCCCACGTAACTGCACCAAGCTTATGTTGAAAATGGTAAGAGGTAGACAAGTTCCTATTAGGAAAATTTAAATGGTTTCATATGATACGTAACATGGCGCATGTGTCTATTCACACGCAGTGGAGGCGTTGTAGAGATTTCAAGGTCACCTGCAGTTTTTTTAAACGGTACTATATATATTTTTACATTCATTAGTGTGGATTTTTTATTCTCTATAAAAATTGATATATCATTATTCTTAGAGAAGTATTAACGTATATGTGTCGATAAATGATTAATTCACGTGTCCAGCGACTTTTCTGTATCCATAAGATCTTGACGTTTTGTGGTCAGCACTCTTATTCAATCATTTATATATGAAATATCAGACCAACCGATGCTTGAAAACATAATGAAGATTAATTAGTAAACACGAGTAGATGTCCAGAAGAAACATTGAAGTGTAAATACAAATAGAATATTCAAAAATTGCAAATAAAATACCTTTTAAATTCATTATTTTTCGACGTAAGTTCCCAAATAGTTTTTTCACGGAGAATAAATATATATATTTCTAATTGAGGAAATAGTGGTAACCTTGAAATTTATGAAATGTCGCCACTTTCGAAGCAGACGTATATGCTATGTGATGCATCACACGAAACCATATAAATTTACCCACTAAAATATTTATGTATCTCCTATCGTTTTGAAGATATATGTAGCTTGGCCCAGTTATATGGAACACCTTGTATAGCGTCAGTAGCTACTGTATTGGGACCTGACATGAGGGCGTGGCTTAATCCAATATGACGTCAAAGAGAGTGCAAATTTGAATTGTGTACGTTACCAAACGTATAATAGTATACAAAGAATGCTGATAACTATGAAACACATATGTTATTGGCCTGGATTAAATCCAGCCCAATAAAATTTTATCGAAGGCGAGAAAATTGTGGCAGCTGAGCACATTATTAACACTAGGTTTACGGGACGCGTCAGTTTGACGCATTTCGAATGCTTTCTAACCTCGAAATTCTCTATGTGGTATACCTATCTCTATAGCTATGCATTAATTTCAGAGATCATAAATTGTGTATTATATAAAATAAGTTGTTTTTTAAAGAAAATCTGCGGGTTCGTTGACGCGTGCAGTGGAGATACCTACACGATAAATGCCCGTAAACCTAGTGTTAAAGAATACTTGAATGTCACCATTAATGCTGTATGTTTACAAACATCGCAAATAAGTGAAGTTTCTCATAAAATCAGCGGACTTATAAACAAAAATTCGAAAATAGAATCAGTAACGTGTTTGTGTAAAGCAGGACTTGGAGAGAAGTGTAAACATATGTATAATGGGAACACTGCTATATTGTTCTAGGTAAATTAATAACCTAAAAATAAAAAATTTCCAAAAATTATTTCTTATGTATTGCGTTCCTTCATTGTTGGGCAGCAGAGTGGGGTATGCGCATATGTGTGACAAATACGTGTGAGCAAGGGGCGTTGGCGATATACAATAAAAGGGACTCCATTTAACGGATGTCAACTGTGCATTCAGGAAAATGCACTTCTTCACTAGTTTCAAAACTCGTCGTCAGATGTCGTATCGCCTAATGTCGAAATATCAATACGGCTGATAGAAATAAACGAATCTTGGAGGAGGGGGGAGGGGGTGGGTCATTTAAATGATTATAAAAGCGTAATGGGAAAAAATGTTGACTACCTAGTACAGAATAAAATTACACAAGTTTATAACTATTAATAATGTCAATAGTTCATCTCTGATATCATTCTGTAGATTTTATGCGATCGCTTTCTTGGGTTTTATAAGAAATTACTTATGTACGTAGGTATGCATATTTGTGTGTATTATGTGTTAAGTATACACGTCATTCGCTACTATAACCTCCACATAGTGACAATGGATCGATCAGAATAGAATCTTTGTACATATTGGATGCATGAACAGTAACATAAAATTTTCAATTTTTTTAAGCTAAATTACGAAATAATATGATTTGTTTTACTAAAAAGGTTTTAAATAAATACATTAGCTGTTATTTTTAGAAAGAAAATTGTTAAAATTATATAAATTAAGCTACTCATTAATAATACTGCTTTATTAAAATTGTATTTCATTTAACATAACTAAAATAGAAAGGTAAAAGAACTTTAGTTTTTTCCAGACATCCACGTTCATAAAAAAATGTTGAACGTTTTCATTCTTCAGTCTGAAACGCATTTATGACTTCTTCGGTACACAATTTAAAAAATCGATATATTAAATGTAAAATGAAAAAAGTACTTTGATTAGAAGTTGAATGAGAATCATAATATAGTTTAGGAAAAATTGTTTGTTGTACCGAAGAAATTAATATAAAATTCTAAGATTGAACTGCTTTCAAATCGTTAAATAATTATCAATAATATTAACGTAATTATCAGTAAAGTCTATAGAGTTTTCTGATCTCAACACACAAAAGATTAGTAGTCCTGAATATTTTCTATGTAAACAGTATTTTATGGAGTAAGCATTTATCTGCACATACAATATACATATATATAAGTATCCATTTGGGGAACGTTTAATTTCTCATGGTCGTTACGTAATTAATTGCAAAATGTATCCAAAAAAGAAATTGTAAATGTTACCACTTTGCATATTAAGTATTACAGAAATGTGGTTAGCCATCGCTTACCAGCATTTCCGTTATACATATGTGTATCCGTGCAACGTGTGAAGTGCCCTAGCACGTACACCCGAATACTCCAAAAGTTATCACATACTTTGGAACTATGGGATACAGAAAACTGCATCAACTGCTCGCGACTTAACGAGCCCCGACTTAATAAAGAAAAAGAAGACCGACTTCGAACTTTTTAATTAAGAATCTGGAAAGATGAAATTTAAACCATAATTTTTGCCTAGATATTACAGCTTCAAAGGATAAAGTTTTAATTATGCGAGCTTGCTTCATCAGTTCGATTATATTCTTTTTACTTTGCGTATAATTTCCTCTTCTTTATAATCTAAGCCTGGTAAATATTTGCTAGGAAATAATTTAGTACGTACCAGAGAATTAATATAAATTTACTTCCTTTAATTAAAGTAGATGTAAAAACTTTCCGCGCAGTTTCTTCATTATTCTTTCAAATTTTGAGAAATTATGTTTAATATAGCTTTAATTCGTTAGATATACATATGTATTTAATAGGAAAGTACCAAAGAATTATTTTTTAATAATTCGTAATATTGTGAATTAGTAAAATGGAGAATATGTGTTACCACTTATTAACAAAAGTATTCGCAATTAAAATGAAATACGTACTTACTTCATTTGATTTTATTAAACTTTTAATACACTGGATTGTAGAGTCCTGTATGTTATAAAAACATAAAATATGCAGTAAAGTAATAAAAAATGCATTTGGCCAAAAGTTAATCATATTATTAATATCTGATTCTAGCACTATTAAATTGGTAGAAAACAAATGGTTTTAAAAAGAAATCAAAATGAACGGTAATTTTAGACCGGCTATAAACTCAATGCGTACAATTACTTTAGATATTTTTAATGTACGATAAAGATTAAACTATGTAAAGTAAAAATGAATTGTAATAGGTAACCTTATCTGCACAGAATTAGAAAACTACTATGAATTTAATTTATTTAATTAAACATTACATACAGTTAAGTTTCTTAAACAAAATTGTCTGTGCAAAATTGCTTTATTCGTGTAGTAAAAAGGAAGTGTTCATTGATAAAATTAAACCAAGCTGAAGGTTTAAAAATACTTATAGAAAATGGCTATATATATTTACAAAATAATCACAGCATTGAAGTTGTGGGGCATCAGTTCGAGCATCTATAGTCTATAGCTTCCAGATAGTAAGTACGTATTAAAAATTATTTTGTAAATGTCTCGTTAACTACTAGATTGGGACATAAGAAGGTCAACACATTTTTATTGAGAATTTGCTACTCTATCGATCTATGGTACAAAATAGGTTATTCCATTAAAAAAATTAAGGTGACCTTGAAATTTCCCAAGTGCCTCCACCATAAAAAAGCACATAGCTTATAAGAAGTGTACCGTTAAGTCATTATTCGAGGTGATCAAGTCAGCTGTGACACCCTGTATATGGACGATTAAGAAAGTAAAGCTAGCGATAAGGGTCATATTGAAAAGTACAATAGAGAACAGGTATACATATTTAGACTAGAACAATGGTTCCCTGCTTCTTACATTATACCAGGATGAATTATAAAATTGAGCCCAGTGAATGCTGAACTTTCTCGACTGTTAGTATTTAACTTCACCAGCATCATAAAACCTGCACTCAAAATAGATAAAACCGAGTTCATTACACCTTTATTAGGTGAAATGGACCATCTTCTTTTTTAATATTGTTATTTCCGTAGTTAGAATAAATCATCGCTAATATGTCATGCTTAACGTCGTCAGATTTTTATACACTACTAATGAAGTAATTGTCTGATGGAATATTTTAATTGAAATATAATTGCCTTTTCAAGAAATTTCATGGGCATGGGCGTAGCCAAGAGGGGAGTAGGAGGGGGGGGGGCAGTTGCCCTGGACGGAAAGAAGTGGCTTTTGCCCCACCCTATAAGAAAAAAATTGGATTTTGGCCCACCTCCCTTCCTTTTCCCCCCCCCCCCCCCCCCCCGAATGATAATCTGGCTACGCCCATGATCATCGGTACTATATAATAGATTAATACTGTCGGTTTTCATGAGTTAATTTAAACTACATTACGTAAATTGCATTATGATGGTATATATAATATAATAATTCACATGCACATTTAACTTTTATGTATATATTGTTTATTGCGACCCTTAGCAATTCCGACAAAAGAATAATAATAATCTATGTTTTGGTCAAACATTCTCTATAATAAAAGGTTAGAAATCATTCATAAATCGTTCTAAAAGGCGTTATAATACATATGACAAACAATAATTTTCTTTTAATTTTCGTTGTCTTGTGCGTTATTGCGACTTACAATTCTGGGTATATGTTTGCAGTATAGGTATAAAGATGGAATTTCAACTTACAGAAATTGTAAACTTACAAGCTCAAACCTCTTGACTTGTGTTATGAAAACAATAATTAATTTTCACGAGAGAAATTCATTATATGAATAATAGTAAACAATAGTATTTATATTTACCTTTACATAAAATTGAAATTAATTTATTAAAACCGTAAAGAAAAAAAGAAACCTGTCACTCCAATTTAAATGTACAGACGTATAAATATGTATTCGCATAAAAATGAAATATTTGTTCTGTCGATAACATACAAATGAAATAGTCGATTATGCTTTATGTAACTTATAAGAATGATTGTGTATCTATATTTCTAGACGAGATATGCGTGAGTAAAAGAAAACCGTGTTTGAGGTAAAAAATTGTCTCGAACAGGGTTGGAGTCTGTATTCGTCGAATAAATTAAATTCGAGTAAATCCGTTTATCTCTTATTCGTTGGATAAAGATGATTGATTTAGACCAACCTTTCGTATTAAAGATAAAGATTATCTTTTATTAAACATTACAGTTAAATAAAATTTATAATAAAATTACATGTTAATTAATTCTGAATTGTACATAGAACCTTATTTGACATATTTTACATGTTCTTGCACGAAAATTCATCTCATAAGGTACAATCTCAAATAAAGCTTCGCATTCTTTTTTATTAAGAGATATTTTAGACTGTAACGAAGTGTTATACGGATGCTTATTTTGCAATTTTACATATTATGGTATCAAGAAGATTTCAAGGACTATAGCTTTTCTTTAAAATAAAACTTTATATTTTTCAGCATCGTAGCTGTAGTCCGAATTTATACAAATTGAATGGTCATAGTTACTCAGGGTCAAACGATGTCACATATAAACAAATATGATGGTATTGTTATCATCTTATGACTCAAACACATACAGACAAAAATTAGTAGATGCCCTATGGCAGCGTTTCTCAAACTTCTCCTATGACGGAACATTTCACAAATCCTGAAATTTTCACGGAACACCATGGTCATTTTGTAGGGTAGATAGATATAAGTAATAAATCAAACAAATGAGTAAATCTACGCGTCAAGAAAAAAACAAACATTTATTCTCAAATTCTAATTATTTAAAACAAAACACATAAAAATGATATTTCACGGAACACTTACTCACTTTCCACGGAACACCAGTGCTCCAGGGAATATAGTTTGCGTACCGCTGCCCTATGGCAAGCCAATTTCATTCAATAACGTTTCCTTACTATTACTAATATTTTAAGAACTATTCGGTTGTCGCCGTTATATTATTCACCTTGTACAATGTTGTACTTATTTGCCTAATGTAACCGAATTTCCTTTCGAGAAATACACGAGGTAAAAAAATTGCACTTCTTGAAACAGCACACGGGTATCCACACACACATGTCACGATTAACGTAAGAATCCCCAAGTAAAGAATTGGAAAGCTGTGAAAACTAGAGCATACAGGTAAGAGTATCTATCGTGGAAAACGCTGTCGACATAGAATCACCGTGGAAAATCGATATTGCTTTCGTTCGACACCGGGCGAAGAATGAAAACAAAAAAAAACGCGTCTCTCGATGGAATCTGTCAATTATACGTCGACCAGACATTGATCTCAGTGTACCCGGGCCGAGCACTCGAAATCTCTAAACGCACTTGAATGAAATGGAATTGCAAGTGACGGCAAACAATTTCTAACGGATCGCGGAGAGGGGAAAGAGCCAGGATCGGTTTCACGTACATGTGCAAATATACGAACAGTTGTATTGTCCCGACGATCAGTCCGGTAGTAGGTAACGGGCAGAAGCGGTGGCGTTACTTCGATCGATAGGACAAGTAGTCAGGGTGTAATAGAATACCAGGCACAAGTACTAGCCAGTATCAATCAGAACAGAAACGTTCCTGTCTGTGCGTCGTCCATCAGACCGGGATATATCGACGTAACTCTGGTAAATTGACGCGGAACATTTGGTTTAGGTTTGCAATTGCCACCTACATTCCAGCAATATGTCCACACGTAGCAAGGATCATCAACGTAGCTATTCACATATTTCAATAGGTCCGTCGTGTCGCGGGCAACCAATGTTCCGGTTACAGGTCACTGTGCAGAAGAACCATCTGATTTGGCACGTCGAGGAATTTTTCCAACGAAAACGCTTTTTCGCTAGCCCATTATCGGGATATTTCGACGCAGTGCCGGACGAATAACAGAGAGTTTCACGGTCTATTTTTGGGGCTACGATCGGCGCGAATATATTGTCTGCTCCAAAAAGTTTCTGTAGTTTAGATACTGCAGCACGTTTCATTATTATTTCAGTCATTTTAATAGTTTCGGTACGTATGTTAGAAAGTACCACTCTTGGGCGTGATTTGTGTTCTGATTTACCTGCACGGGTCCACGTGTCAACTCCGCGTGGATCGCGCTAACTTCGTTAAGCCGATCCTCTTTGCAAAGTACCGGCAACAGGACTCTCTATGGTTAGGGGGTTAGCCACATTGGAGCCCAAAGTAAAAGCTATTCTCCGGCAAATTTTTTTGTGAAAATGATGAAGTAGATAGGAAACCTATTAAAAGAGATTTGTTGTACACATCTTCGGATTTGCAAAAAAATTTTTTTATGAAACAAAATGGCAACGCTACGATATATAATATTATAAACTTTCTTTTTACTGTGGATATGTTTATATAAAATTTTTCGGTTAAGTACGATACGGTTTTCTTCAAATATTCAACATTTGCAAAAATATATTTATTAAAATTCCTACGTAATTCTTTAGTCAAGTTCTTGCCGAGCAAACAAATATTTTACCTTCTGTTATAGGTTAAACCGTTTTCAAAATATCCTCCATGCTGGTTAAGTGCTCAGTTAAAAACAACCAAACGTGAATCAGCCCCAGTATCGCTATTTTATTCTGAAGAAAAAAGAAAAATTATTTGTACAATAATTCTATTTCAATAGATTTTCAAGTTCCTTCGTCATTTTCGCAAAAAAATTGCCAAAATTAGCTTTCATTTATGGGATCCAAAATGAGATAACCCCTTAAACCATGTTTTGCGTGTTGTGCAGGGTGTCCAACAAAGTAGGATCCAAACTTATACTACGTGTTAATGAGGCCAAGTAGATGAAAAAGTTCATATGAACTTATGTCTAAAAATTCATTATTGGAGATATATAAGCGTTCAAATATTACGGGGAATTTATGAAAATATAATAGAAACAGAAGACCAGCTTTGGGAATGTCAAAGTGCATTTACTACTATTTCTAATACAGTAGGAATATTCGAAAGAGTGAATCAAGGAAAAGTGGAAAGTTCGAACACTTATTAGAACTGTCCTAACAGTTGATAAAAATCTTTAAACGCTTATAACATTTCAATAAAGCATGTTCAGACATAAGTTTACGTGAACTTTTCTTACCTATTCGACCTCACAAAGACGTAGTATAAGTTTAGTCCTGACATTTTTGGACACCCTGTATAATCATGTTTGATTGTGGTTACACTAATATTATGCTTTATTACCTTCAAACATTGCGAACCTAGATTTCTGGGTAACTGCAAGCCGTAAGTTCATACAGAAGCTTTTTACTAATTTTCAATAAAGGTATATTTCAGGAATCCAGGGACAATGCGTAGGTATACGCCATTCCTGCAGCCCGAGAGTGGTCTTCTGTTTAACATTAGAAAGATCAACGATGACCGGATATCGGTTTCTATTACAACTGACAGATTCTTTGAGAATCTAGAAGATTATAAATGAATTTTGATTTGATTGAATGAATTCATTTTCACCGCTTTGATAATTCTAATTTTTAAGTTTTCGCATAGTAACATCTTATACAAATCGTTCATCCCGCATCAATGTCTTTGCTCCAAGTTGGAATATATTCAAAACTGCTTTTACGCGTAAAAATGTAAACATTTATACGGTCAATCCACCCACCCCTAATTGGACACGGTTTGAACTCGATATCAATTAATTTAGCGAAATTAAAATATCGTATAGTTCACATGAAAATGGGAGTTAAGTCTTCATCTTCGTCACCTTAGCGTCACATGTTCGTCAAACCTTTCCGTTACTATGTAGACACGTCATCAATATCACTAGCACTGCATTCAATACTTTGGGTTTCCTTAATAGAGTCTTTAGATATTTTAAGAATATTAACACACTAAGAATTGTATATTGTTTGTGTGTCCGCCCTCATTGTTTTTGCATTTGACTGCCGATCAAATGGGTCGTCCAATGTCGTTTTAAGACCATTGCTCTTGTACAGGGTGTAACAAAAATGTTGGAGGACCCAGAAATGGGAGACTCGTGAGGTGATTTGAAACAAGTTTTTCCTTAGTAAAAATGTTATCCGAGGTTTCGTTAACGGGATATTAACAAAAAAATCCCCGGCCAATCAGAGCGCAGGTCTGCCGACCGAGTTCCCGCGGTAATGTTGGCTACGAGCTGCGGTTAGTCCGTATTTTACGTTAATATCTCGTTAACAAAGCCTCAGATAACATTTTTGCTAAGGAACAACTTATTTCAAATCACCTCACGAATCTCCCATTATCGGGTCCTTCAACATTTTTTTTACACCCTGTAAATATGTATACATATATAAAATAATCGATTAAAATTATGGCTCTAGAACGCAGACGTAAATATTACGTTTCACTTATAGTCCGGGAGCTAGCGACACTTTTTCATGTCTCATTTCCTCAAAGTTGATTTATGTTTTAATCGACAGTATTTGGGCTACGCATTCAGGAAACGACCTCCTGCCAGCGCACCAGCGGAACTACGCTTGACAGCAACGTGTCAACTATGTAATAAAATCTCTTGGAAAACCTCATTTGCTCAAACTTGAGCATTCTTCTACTAATTACTGACACCATAACAGGACGAAAAATGACCTCTTGCCACGTTAATGGTGGAACGGCATGCTCCTGCCAATCGCGTAAACATGTTAAAAAAAATAACTCGATTGACTAAAATGCTCAACACGAAATTTTTTTTGGTGATAGTTTAGATCATGAAATGAAAGAAAAACCTTTGCTGCCAGTCATATCACGGAACAAAAGCCTTGGTAGGAGTAATTAGAAGTACGGCGTGTCGCGCCGCGTCGAGTTGCATTTACGAGACGTGTGCAATTCAACGTTAATTTTCTAAACAGTAGTCAAATGTTCATGGCTGGAATTTTTTTCTTCCATTTCATGAACTAAACTATCATCAAAAAAAGTTTCAGCTTTGAGCATTTTAGTCAATCGAGTTATTTTTTTTAACATGTTTACACAATTGGCAGAAGCATACCGTTCCACCATTAATGTGGCAGGAGGTCATTTTTCGTCCTGTTATGGTATCAGTAATTAATGGAAAAATGTTCAAGTTTGAGCAAATGAGGTTTTTCAAGAGATTTTATTAGATAGTTGATACGCTGCTGTCAAGCGTAGTTCCGCTGGTGCGCTAGCAGGAGGTCGTTTCCTGAATGTGTAGCACAAATACTGTTGAATAGAACATAATTCAACTTCGAGCAAATTGCCCAAAAAAATGTGTCGCTGGCTCCTGGACTATTAGTATTGGCACATAAGGGGCTTAAGGGGTTATGCCTACCTGCGAGCTCGAAAAAAAGACATATACTTTCGGAATTTATTTTCAAAAAACTTGAAGTCTTTTTTAAATATACGTCATTGTATTCGAAAGTGTACATTTTAAAGTGCTTATAAAAATTTCTTCAATACAAAATATGCATAAATAGAGGAAATATCGGCGATCTCCCGGCAGCGTTTTTATTTTAGGCGTTTTGCGGTGACCACTGTAACTTCGAGTTCGTTTGTTTAAAAAAGTATAAAAAATCCGAGCAAATTTAGTTAATATATTAAATTGTCTAGTGCCCGATGGTTCATTATCCTAAAAAATTAATTTAAGACAAAATGGAGGCTGTTCAAAATCGAAGTATCGATTTTCGCCAAAAAAATCGTTCATTTTTGATCTATAAAATAAAAACAACGCAATGAAATACAAAAAGCCACGATCAGACACTAGATGTTTATATATATGTATAATGAGTCCATCAAAGCTGAATCAGTTCGGTGCAGCGGTTCTCGAGATATTTTGGTCACCGATTTTGAAAATGAAAGTGACAGGTCACATAATTGCTTCAGTGGTGTCATTCACAGTCTTGGTACAATTCTAGTAACCTACTCTTCGCCAATGATACTTTTACCACGCCGATCAGGTTTGTCAATACCGGATTGCCCCGTTGTTCACTACACAAGCTGTTTCCAAAATGGTGGTGTAGTCCGAAAGGATATGTATCTACATGCAAAAATAAGTCGAAAATGTAGAATAACATGTTTTTATATAAAGCTTCGTTTTCGAGAAAATCTAATTTGAAAATTACGTGGATATACGTGCAATTGAATAAGACTTGGCTGGCAAACACGTCTGTTCACTGGATTCTGTTTCTATTTATTGTCACTGAATAAGGTAAATGTCCCAGTGGTTGGACGTTTAAGGTGAAGATTGTGGTTACGAAGACTTCTTATATATTAGAAAATTAAAATAATATTGCTTGGGAAAAAAGTACATTCAATCGATAGAACAGAACTTCTTCTTCCAGACAAGTGGTTATAAGAAAGCGTTTACGTGAAAAAAAAATTAAAATTTATGAATTTCTAAAAGCGTTCATTTGGCCGATTGATTGGACGGAATTTACGGCATACCCTAGTGATTAAATTTAGCTGTCCGAGTGTTTAGACATAACATTCAATAAATTATTCATAGTTGATTTGTAATTGTAAAACGTGATACTTCACTTTTATGTTGTAAAAATTCAAATAAAAACGTAACAAATTTAATTTAATGCAATACATAAAAGAAACAAAATTATAAATAAATAAAATAATAAAACTTATGAACTAAATCTATAAATGTATACATTATAAATTAATAAATAAATAACACTATGGGAAAAGTGCATTCTATTATTATGTATATGTTATACATATACTTGGTAAAAGCGGTTAAACACTTGTGGCGGCACTACCTCCTACATTCGCCATCAGAGGTCTACCGAGTTGACACCTTTCCCGCAACTACCTGAAGTCTTCCTCGTTCGTATATATACGTCCTTAACCGACCATCGTATATCCCCGCGTCTAAGGCAGGGTCTGCTAGGTAGCCTTACTGACGAGTCCACTAGCAGGCCCAGGACGAAACGGTCCCTTTCCCCTCTCCCTTCCTTTTCACATTCTCAAGTCAACAGTTTACCGCCAAACACTTATCTTTATACATTTAGGAAATTACGCATTAAAAACGAACATAGTGAATTTAACTTTAGTTTATTATATACGTTTTATAGAAAATATATATTTTAAATAAAACAAAATTAACAAAATGAAAATTATTATTCTTTTAACACTCTGCAACTTTTTTGGCAGCAAATTTTTGTTTCTCTTTTTCTTCGAGTTTTTCTTTTTTAATACGCTTCTTTAATTCTTTTTCTTGAAAGTCTTATTATTCTAAAAAATTCTCGAAACAAAAGAAAGAAAATAAAGAGGTGATTTTTAATGAATATTTAGTACGCGAATCGCGTAGGTTATGATTGTGTCAAAATAATATGATATTTATGTATGAAATATATAAAAAAAACTATGAGTTTCCAAAATTAAATATTGTTATGAATATAAAAAACACAAAAATACCTACTGTAGTATAACGAAAATAATTTTTAAGTCATGCACTAAGTCTCTGCTCGATACTGCTCAAGTGACTGGATAAAAATGGTATCAATTCTGGAGACTTTAATAAGTCTCAAAGAAACCTTTACTTAATAGAGACACGAATTCTTTATTATTTACGAGCTTATGAAATGTGCTCTCAATGTTAGCGAAACATTTACGAAGGCATTCATGCCGCCTTAAGTTTATGATTGTTAAATGATAATATTTTTTTTGAATCATACAAACATTTTTGTATGATTTATGATAAGAAATAACTAGGATAATTATTTTCTATTCTGAAGTTCGCTATTATTTAAAAAAAATTTAATATTGAGAAAAATTCACGATAGTGTCCAATGACTAGGGCGTGTCCAACCACTGGGTATTTACCTTACATACACTTACTAACAAAAGTTAAAAAACAAAATGGTCGTTTGGGAATTACTGAATATTTTATATCTCCTGAGATACATAGGTTTAAATTAAAAATAGCATGAAGAGATTAGATTTCACACATGAACGTACAATAAGTTTTTTTTTATAATACTTGTATACGCAGTGTAATTAATTTTGAATCGGGGAAACGAAACAAAAGCTTGTGACAAAAGGTAAGAAACATGAGGACTTTCCGCAAGAAGTAGAGTATGCAATGTAACTAAACATGTTTGATGGAGTCTAGTTTCCTCTCTGACATCGTCGAGTGTAGTTCGTGTTATAAGCTGTAGTAAATATGGCAAGAAGGCAACATTTAACTGAAACTGAGAAACAAAGAATAATTGAAATGTTTAAAAAGGGACAAAGAAAGATTGACATTGCAAAAGTGTTTGGTGTGAATCGTTGCGTTATCACGAAGATTATAAAACGATCTCAAGAAAGTGGGACTGTTAAAGTAGCACCACGAACCGGTAGACTTAGAGAAACAAGTCAAAAGCTGGATCGTCAAATTGCAAGGCTGCCTAAATGCAATCCATTTTGTACTGCTAGCGAAATTAAAAATCAATCGGGTCTCAGTAATATTAGTAGCAGAACAGTTAGCCGTCGTTTAGATGAAAATAATCTTTTTTCAGGCAAAGCATCTAAGAAGCCACTTTTTTCCAAAAAGAATCGGAAAGCTCGATTGAAGTTCGCTAAGGAAACCATTAACTGGACTATTGCTGAATGGTCAAAAATTCTATGAAGTGATGAAAGTAAGTTCAACTTATTTGGAAATGACTCCAGGAGTAATGTACGACGTTCTATTGGACAGCGATTTAATGTCAAATATCTGAAACCAACAGTAAAATTTAGTGGTGGTAATGTGATGGTATGGGGTTGTTTCTCACGTAACGGTGCCGGTCCATTAATACAAATAAAAGAGAGAATGGATAGATTTGTGTATCGTGATATTTTACAAAATCATATGCTGCCATTTGCTAGCGAGAAATTGTCAACAGAGTGGTCATTTCAACATGACAATGACCCCAAGCATTCGTCTAAATTAATTAAGTCATTTCTCATAGAGTAAAAATGTTAATGTAATCAAGTGGCCAAGTCAATATCCAGACATGAATCCAATTGAAGATTTGTGGGATTACGTTGGATGTCAATTGGGAAGCTATTCTTTTACCAATAAAATGGAATTAATGCAAGAAATTACCAAAATATGGTCCCAAATACCGTCTGAGATTTGTATTCGACTAATCGAATCAATGCCACGCAGATGCCATGCGGTCACCAAATCTAAGGGTTATCCAACATCTTACTAGATTATCGTTTTTTGGTAGAAGCGTTTGTTAGATTCTTTTATAATTCAAGCAAAGTGTGTTTCTTAACTTTTGTCAAAAACCTTTGTTTCGTTTCCCTGATTCAAAATTAATTATAGTGCCTATACAAGTATTATCGAAAAAAAACTTATTGTATGTTCATGTATAGAATGTAATTTCTTGATGCTATTTTTAATTTGGACCTACGTATCTCAGGAGATGCAAAATAGACAGTAATTCCCAAACGACCATTTGGTTTCTCAACTTTTGTCAGTAAGCGTACCTACGCTTTAGATGAATATTGAGAATTTGTTACCGTGGAAACGAAACATCGTACAAAAAGTTATTACCCTACATTTCCGACTTATTTGTACATGTAGAATCACATCCTTCCGGGTTATAGCACCATTTCGGTAACACTCTGCACCTGCGAAAAAAATATTAGCAATGTCGTTAGATTGCTCTATTTTAAATGACGGATTTATTATTGTTTTGAATGTGAAAACTTACCTACCCTGTAGGTATACATCGCCGAAAAATGGTGTTGTCCACCCCACTGTTGCCTCCCAGGCGACATGACGAAAAACAGCATATCCGTCCATGCTGCAATAATGTGCGGCGCGGATCGTAATTCCAGTAAAGACCTTGTCTGAAATAAAAAATTTGTAATTGTTGAAGTTTTTAAATATTTATGATTCAACACAATTTAGAATTTCATAGACACAAAAGTCTTCAATTCTAATAATAAATGAATGAAAACAAATAGAATACTATAAAGAAAAAACAATTAGGTTCTTATAAGTAGGTATATTTATTTCTTTGTAAGGTACCGAATGAAAGTATAAATGTACAGATTAAAGTAACGACAAAATTACGCCTGAAAAATTAATTCTAACTTTCAATTCATTATCTATAGATTCTTCATAAATGTCATGTATAATTTGATAGATTTAAGGTTGGAGATTGATAATAAAAATGTCTGTATTACCTCAGAAACATATTACAAACTCTGCTATCGTACGTGTTAATGCGTCAACGTTACAAAAAAGAAGACTGAAAGGGAACAAAACGGAATAGGAACAATGGTTCAGCCACTTAAGGTAGCATGATATACATATGTACACAATAGTTTAATAATCAACATGCAGATGTCGCATTCTTTTATACATTTCGCATACTTTTTTTTATTTATTGGCAATACAATGTTTTATAAATTCCATAAAAAAAACATAAATTGTTTTTTGAATTCAAGTTTCCATAAAGTGACTTCACGCAAGGTACAAAACAGACAACTGTGACACGGATGCGAATGTAATGAACTGTATGAGTGAGCACATTGAGAGAACAGAGGATGTCCTCAAAACTCGTGGTATAACCGGCCGTGTGGTAATTCTACATGCAAAAATAAGTCGAAAGAAGGTAACATTTTTTCATTTAAGGCTTCGTTGTCGAAACAAATGAATTTGAAAGTTCATCTAAATCAGGTGCATTTGTGCTGGCAACAAGTAGAAACAGCGTGCAATGAACAGATGCACTAGCCAAGTCCTATTCTATTGCTCGTGTATCCAACAAATTTTCAAATTCGATTATCTCAAAAAACGTAACATCACATGTAAAAATGTTATTCCTTTTTTTTTGGACTTATTTTTTTCTATGTACACTCACCACTCAGCAGATTGTATCACGATTTTGAGGACACTCTGTATAGAGACATACAGTGAGAGTCAAAAGTGAGTATACACTTTGAAAGTATAGGATTCATTCATATTTATTTCTCTCACTTTAGAATCTAACATTTCGCATAGATGCTCTATTACAGGAGGTAGGATCTGACTGATTGAAAGTGTTTTCCAGCAAACAATTCGTCACCACCTTTGCTATATACATATTTTGGATCATGACCTCTCACTAAAAGACCCATGCTTGCAGCTAAATTATATTTTGAAATACTTAAATATCCAAATCTGTCCATACTACTGTTTAACAAAATTTTGTGGTTATAGTTCCGAATTTCTTTTTCTCGGACATGTTGGCTGCCTATTTATCCCGAAAACGTTAAAAAAAATCATATTCAACTGTATTACTACCATCATCAATAGCAAATGTATGCTACAGAAATATTACCACGAACCTCATGTTTTGTAAGGTGTGCACTTAGTTATGACTCTCACTGTAAGTATAAAAAGATCCATATTCCAGGTGTAACAATAAAAGTTCGACAATAATTTTGTTTCCGTCAAAGTAACAACAATCTAAAGAGTTGCGCCCCCCCCCTCTCCATCGCTGTGTCGCCTGGCCCCCTCTACCTGCGTGCGAAAGGTAAACGTTGTCAATCGTGTCAGTCATTGTGCAAGTTCGTTCGCGTAAAGATGTGTTTGAGTTTCGTGTTACGTGAAAGATGGAATCGCGACAATACTCCCACACATTCAGCCATTCTAGAAGAAATCATTGCAGGAACGCATTTTCAGTCAGTTTCTGAAATTCGAAATTATATGTACAACGCGGGTATTGAAGTCTACTTTGAAGATAATGGCCTCGTGTCTGTATAATTTTCAAAATTTTATTTTGAAAACACTTATACACGAAACCTTATCATCACACATCGTATGTATATGTATATTATAATACGCCAAGACTATTTTTATGAGTTTACATTGGTCGCACATTAGTGCTTATTGTTCGTGTACTTGCAGCCAAGTGAATAGAAACAAATATATATGAGTTATCTAACACAATTGGGTAGTATATTCAACTTTAAACGAATTGCACGATGTTAATCAAAATAAGAGTTTCGAATTGTCATTTCTTAAGAATTGCATAATTTTTGCAATTTTAGACATTAAGAAAAACAAAAGTATTAATATGAACTAGAATCCTTGAACATGTTTTCCAAACGTGAATCCACTTTTTAGAATACAAATATAACTTTGTCTGCGTGCTCAATAATTTATTTGATAGAACTTTTCTTTAGTCTTAACAAAATTTTGAATGAACTTTACGCAGCTGAATTGTGAATAGAATTTAGATGTCAATTTAAGTATAAAAATAATAGTTCCTTTTTTTTAAAACCATGAAATGAATTCTACGATTTTCAACAGACAACCAAAACGAAAACTTGAGAATTCTTATACACATAGTAAACCTGTTAATGATATCGCTACTAAAATATAATAAATATAAATGTTATTGTATAAGGTTTACAATGACTGTTGCGTAAATTGCAATAATAATCAAACGCTTATCGCACGCCTAATTAAAATTGTGCGATTAGTGAAATATTTTAAGTTATTGAGGACTCAAAAACGGAATTACGAGTTGTTTTCTTGATATTCTTTGTATTGTTTCTCCAGACAAGATTGCTTTAGAGAAAAACTTGAAGAACCTTCTGGCTGATTCCGATACAGAAGCGTACCTAATGAAGAAGGAGTTCCGTAAATTACGAATTATAAGTGATTCGGTCTTTAACCCCTTCGCATCAGAGGAATGTCGCACAGCGTAGCATGAACGATTTTGTGTCGCGAGATATTTCGTACATAGCATCGCACGAAAGACATTGCGTTGCAAGATATTTCGTCCAAAGCATATCATGAAAGAAATCACGTGGCGAGATATCTCGTTCTCCGATGTGAAGGGGTTAAGGAGGAGGGATAATTCATGGATTCGCCGAGTTGACGTGATGAACGAAATGTCGCCTTCAAAGCGAGGCGAACGCAAGAAAGTAATCAAGTACGTGGCCAAGATTTGACTTGAGCATACCGAGTTTACGAGTGTCATAACTGGTACGGCTTATTGTTTCGCAATTCAACGGCAAATACCGGCGTGTACGGTTCCTGTCCTTACCGCACGTCCGGAATGGATTGTGGCCAAGTATAGAAAACCAAAAAAAATTGAAAGATATCCAGAAAATGTGTTGCACATGTGGTAAAGTTTAAAGACGATACAATTCGACAGAAGTGAGCATATAAAGCGATTAACCTTTTAGTTACTTATACGCCACTATAGTAGCTTTCCCCTAACAAGAGAAGGACCCCTACTGTCCGACTTCGATTTTAACGGGGTTTTGTAAAACGATAGTACTTACACAGGTTCTTAACGATATATGTGGAATGTTAAATGTAAATTCTTGATAATTTTGAAGCAATAAACAATTAAAGTTACGAATATTCGAAATACATTATAAATATAAATCAAAGTTATCAAAGTCACGTTGGCAAAGTAAAACAAAAATACTTCGGTGAATAGCAAAACGGAAAGGTTTTCAGCTCCCCGTAAATTTGTTTCTTGCCCGAAACCGAAGCTCTGTTGAGCTTCTGTTCACTCTGTTTTCATTGATTCCACAGACGGACTCCCCCAGTGGTGGGAATAACGCTGTTACTCGTGTCGCATTCATCGAGGTATCACTGTACATACCTCGATAAGTTTGTATTATATTTATGGTAGGTACATCTGAAAGCTACGTAACTTTAATTGCTTGTATCGTTAGAATTATCGACTAGCTAGACCTAACATTTCACATAGATCACTGTGAACCTACATACTATTATCTTACAAAACCCCTGTTAAAATCGAAGTCGGGCAGTTGAGGTCCTTCTTTTGTATGTGACACTTTTGAACAGTACGATACTATAGTGGCTTCACTCTAACAATAAGTGACACTTCTGAACGTTACGACACTATAGTGGCTCACTTGTTTATCTCGCGTTGAAATTTGTGTACATTTTTTATTTTTAAACATGGATCAATGCATAATGGAAATAATCAAACACCGTTCGCAGTACTAACATCGTTTACGTGCAGTCCGCGGCAAAGCTGTCCGTAGAGTGGTATACCTCCGTAAGAAGTTCCACCGTAGCTAAAAAGTTAAATAATGAAATTTGCACGACGGAACAGTGACTATTTCTACTTGTAACAGACACCAGCAATGTTACAGTATTATTTATTTTCTATCAATCTTATCATTTTTTGCAATATAGATTCTTATAAAAAGCAAGTAATATGATAAGAGCAATGTGTAATCGTAGTAGAACGTCGATTAGCTGTATTAATAGGGAGACAAATCCGTTTTGGTAAATGGTTCTTCGGATAATTGATACACGAGAAACACTGTTTAATATATGTCACACAACGATTGAAAATAAAATATTTATCAAAATGGAGTTTGATTGTACGGAAGATCGTATAGCAACACAAATAATTATTTAAATGGCATCAATTGCGTTTTCAGCTGCGTAATATAATGGGGTGCTGCACAGCCTCGCCATTTCTATATCTATGTAATTTTCTTTGACAACCATAGATGAAACTATATCATCGTCGTCGATAATTTTGTATCCTAGATTATCCGCCAGTATTTCAACTCATTCTTGAACACCATCTCAATTGCAAATTTCAAATCCATAACAGATCGTTAGCGACAGAATTCAGCCTCTATTACAATGTTTTAAGTTAATTAGAAAGGTAAACGTTTGTGACAGAAAATTGATTGTGTTCTGTTGCGTTACAGGTCATCTGCACAATTACCTTGCCTTAGAGCTTTATGCCCTTACAGGCCGATTAATTTTCTGTAAGTAGTTATGACGATAGAACAAACACTTGGTGAACAACACATAATAATTTATGAAAGATTTAGCAATGTAGAGCGGTTGATTTTTCAATGGTTAAACGACTGATGATTCTCGTTGGATCTAACGGTGAAGAAAACTACCGAGAAGGAAGAATATTTACTATTGTCAAAAGCTTAATGAAACTGTCGATGTTTCCGTTAGGGTTAATTGATCGAATCTTGTTGTAGGTTGTATCGCACCTAAGTGAGACAGAAAATGCAAAAGCGAGCTTCCTTCCTTGTCCTTACGCATTGTTTTGGATTCGTGGAATCAGCCTTTGTTAAAAATTAGTAAACGATTCATAAAACGACCTAAGTGCATACGGCTTGCAGCTGTCCAGAAATCCAAGTTCGCAAGGTTTCATGGCAATAGAACAATTTACACGGTCGAAGTCCTG
The DNA here is from genome assembly GCF_001272555.1 of Dufourea novaeangliae. Taxonomy (NCBI): domain Eukaryota; kingdom Metazoa; phylum Arthropoda; class Insecta; order Hymenoptera; family Halictidae; genus Dufourea; species Dufourea novaeangliae. The sequence goes on along the minus strand of NW_015373979.1, from coordinate 285,261 downwards.
CAGCTGCTACTCTTCGCGACGCGACAATTCCTGAAGTAGTTTCGGGAAAGGAGAAACGAATTCTTTAAAAAAGCTTCGTAACCTGTTTTGCGTTCTGATAATCAGTATTTCAGATGACAGCTGTTCTCGATAATCAACATTCCCGTAATCGACGTTTCGCTCTGCTACGAAGTTCGAAATTTCATGTCGCCAGCAGTTAGTAACTACTACGGCGTAATAACTTCCGAGAAAGACAAAAAATGGTGATTTAATGTTTCCACTCGAGCGAGCCAAAAGTAACAAAAGTTCTCGGTAATTGATTGTTAGCCTCTTACCTTTTCCGCCAACTGGCTCTACTCATCCGTGAATACGAACGATAGCGAAGGGTTAAGGGGAAGTTCGAAGACGCCCATACGGATGAGTCATAAGGGCGTACCACCACCTGTTGCCATGGTTACCGTCGCAAGTGCCTCTCCGCAGGTTTTAAATTACCAAGCACAGAACGACAATCTCGGCTAAATTTTTACCTGGCTAATTGTCAAGTGTTACTAATTTGCGGTAACGCGTGTAGTTTCCAAAGTGCTTAACACCCAACATTACGTTATAATTGATGATACGTATCTAACAACTATCCGTTCTTGAATACGGAATACTTGAACAGAAATTGATTATCAACTATCCTCCCTCTGTCGAAAAATAATCATTTTAACTGGCAGTAAATGTTGTTATGCGCGAGAAGCTACACACGCGTATCTAAGAAATTAGGAAAATTTCTTTCACTGTTTCAAAAGTGTTCCCGAACTAAAAATTTATCCAAAATTAATTTCAATTTTCTTATTGACATTTATGCATGCAGAATCACCCACTGTTCAGTTGTATTATCAAGTACATAATTATATTTCAGTTTTTATTCGTCGTCGGTTAGGTGGCTAAACTGCCGTGCTGTGTTTAAAAAAAACCGCACTCTTGGGAATTTATTTCTAATTATAAATCTCAGAAACACTTTTTCGATCAAAATGTTTGAATAAAGACAGAAACATCTATGAATAAAATGGGGTGGGTAAAAAGAGTATTCGTACACCCTTTAAAACAGAACAACTCTTTCAAAATTGGACCAAGTGACTTCAATTTCTTTGTAAACTTAGAAGGATTCGTGTATTAAATGATGTGTTAACAAAATGTTGAAAAAGTTAAGGTCGCTTTTTGCGACTTTTTTATCTGAGATTGTAATGAAAATTTAATAAATACATTGCTTGGATTTATGTTAATTATATGCATGCTGAAAATTTCATCAAAATCAGTTAAGTAACGTTGTTATGAGATACAAACAGTTAAAAATGTTGAAAATCACAGTTTTTCGCGACTTTCGACTTTCAACTGTAGTATATTTGAAGATTCATTTCATATTCAAAGATTACATCTTTCGATGCCTGTCACTCGTTTCTTTATTAACCGATTTCAATCAAAGTTGCAGCATGTTTACAACTGACATAAATCTTTGAAATGTATTTATTAAATTTTCATTACAGTCTCAGACAAAGAGTTGTAAAAAACGACATTTACTATTTTCTTCGACATTCTGAAAATTCGCAAATTTTTCAAATTTTTGTCAACACATCATTTAGTAAACTAATCGTTCTAACTTCACAAAGAAACTCAAGTCACTTGATCCAATTTTGAAAGAGTTGTTCTGTTTTAAAGGGTGTACGAATACTTTTTTTACCCACTATAGAATTTCTTTTTCAATTTTTCATTGAAAACAAATTTGGCAGCCGAGAATAGGTATACCACGGCTTGTACCGCTAGACAGTTTACGTGATTTCTGATGATCAGATTCTAGAAACAAGATTTAAAAAATGGAATATTCAATGAATTTAAGTTGTCTATTGTCCGACATAGGATCTTTTTGATATTTTAATTTTTATCTGACTTATGTGTAAAAGGTCCATGTTCTTGCAAAAGTTTGAACTTCTTGCTTCAAAGTGTCGTCATTTTGTTATTTGTTAATGAAACGAAACATTCCTACGTCGGACGATAGACAGCTTAAGTACAAGTGATTTTAGTCAATAATCAGATGGGCATTTATGCCTGAAACGTTTTGGGTATCCCACATGTCGTACTGAAATGACACATTTCCAAATTTAATTTTTTCGACAACAAAACTTTGGACAAAAATGTTTGTTATATATTTTCAGTCTGCTTTTGCACGTATAATTAGTAAACACTATTATTAGAAATGGTTTTTCCTGATCTTTTTCTTGATAATTGTTAGAAACAGACAAGTCTAAAAATGTGTGTCTTGGTGTTCGTAATTGTGAAATCGAAACAAGATGTTTCGTACATCTGTTGTAAACATCTTCGTAAGCGTGTGGTTAGGGTAATCCTTTGTTTTCATGCCGAACACGGTACTTACACAAAAATGTTTCTGTTTTCAATCTATATTCATTTAGGGTTTTCTCCTTAATTTAATCTATGTTTACTTAGCCGTATGTCTTCTTTTCTAACATTGTCTACAGACAATGGTGGTCCTAAATAATGCTGAATGGTGTTAGAGATGTGTTGTCCAAGAAGTAATCATTAACTTCAGAATTATAGCATATATTTTCGTAAAAACTACAAAGTAGTTTTATACAATATATTCACTGAACAGTCAACGTTTTAAAAGATATAAATAACTATCAAGTACAGTGCTAATAATTTTAAAAATAGCATGGTTCGAACAGTTTTCTAAACAATTCTGAACAGTAACTATAGTATTTACAGTAATTTTCTAACCTGTACAGTAGATTCTATTGTGTTTAGATAGTAAATTCATCACTAATAAATATTAAAACTCAGATAACAGCACTTTTTGATCAAAGCTTGCTCTACACTATCGAAAATCAAAAATTGCTTTAATCATACTCGTAGAACTTTAATGCACGTGTTATCCGTTCCTTGTGAGAATTGGTCCTTTCTCCAATAATTGTATTTCTCGACAGGCCAACCAACGATCAGATTGAGTTGTCAGAATTTGCTGAAATCCGGTAACGTCGGTTTGGTCTGTTAATCACTCTGAAGCACGTTTCTTCGGATTTCGTGTAGGATTTCGAAGTAATACTCGATCAACGTGTGAATGGGTGCAATCCATGAACTCGTGTCGACGTAGTTTCGCAATCAGTACTCGATTGACAAACCGTGGAACGTCCCTTCGTTTTAAACTATTTTATTCAGACGTGCTCATCGACGAAATCCTGATAATTGAAATTTTTATTTTATCATAGATATTACAGTGAAATATAATTCAGATGAAATTAAACTGCCACTAAAGTATTCTAATATGAATGATATGTAAACAAAGTGAACTATAATACCATGAAGGGTAATAAACTTTAAAGACATATGTGATATCTATTAATTGTAGAGTTCATACAAGCAAGAGGAAGTTTGGATTTACTTACGTAACAGAAATTGAAAATACCACGATCATTAAAAAAATGTTTCTTTGTGCGACAGAAATACACAAATAAATATGTATATTCCAATGGTTCCATTATTCTTTATTTTGCATTTTTAATAGGTCATGCATATGATAAGCATTGCGAATTTTTATGCAGGTCCATATTTTTATAATCAAATTTTCAAAAATAAGTATTAAAACGAAATTTAGTCTTTATAGTGAAAAAATGAGTAACTAAATTTAAACTAATTTTAACAAATTTTACGAAGTTTCTTTACAATCTTCATGTTCATTGCACTTTGGTCGTTCACGAATACAATTAATGGATAAAGACCATAGTATTATTAGACGTAATCTTAGTACTGGAGTACTACAAATTATATAGATTATTTAAACGTGAAATATTTCTGAATGTTTTTTACATTAATTGCACTATAATAAGACACTGAAGAAGTGTTGAAAATTGAACGTTATTTAATGTAATACTGTATTCTACATACATTACTTGTTACTTTTTATTATTATCTAAAGAATAACGCAAATAAAATTCCGAATAAAAATTAGACTTAAGAACATTTTCTTTCGTTTTTCGATTAATTTTTGTATCTCTCATTATACAATTGTTTTGTCACCTATGTATGTCACCCCGCAGTAGTGAATTACACGTGACTTCAGTTAATAATCAGGCAGTCAGTTCTGTTTGTTAATCCATTGACTTGCGCTACTGAGTACATTCAACTGAAGTCATTCAGTTAATATTAATTATATTACCCTGCAATTTCATTGCCTGCTAGGAAAATTTATTCTTTCGACAAAACTGATTTTACTCGAAATATTAAAAATGATACTAACATAGTCTAGTAAAATAATACGAGATCTGTCACAGTGAACACATTTGTTTGGCTAACTCATTTAGATTTTCCGTTCTATTTTTTATAAATGTGTTGTCCTGCGTGCAAACATTTGTGTCTTTCAAACATATACAAATTGAGTTACCCAATTGTGATACGTAATAGTTTCTGTTAGGTCAAAAATAAAAAGTGTTGATGGGGAAATAATTGAATGATGCAGCAAGCTCTACTTTCCTATAGACTTTACCTTTTGCATGAGTACAGCGATGTATCGGAAAACTGCAGTTGTCTATACATGTAAATCCATAGGAAAATGGGTTTGGTCGGGCAGTTTACTTTTATTTTTCACCATGCATTCCTACATGACATTTAATAGACGCTATCACTTGTCTGAATTCAATGACTCACGGTACATCGTATCATGTTTTACAAGAAAATTCAAAAAATATATTAGATTTATATAAGTATGTTATTAATATCTTTTTCCTGTAATTCTATGGTGTCATTTATGTCTATCTAAAGTGTTATTTTCGTCAAAATGCAAGTTTCACTGGAACTAGTACATATCAAAGATTAAATACTGTCCAATTGTTATAAGACATACTAAAACGATATTATTAGTGTAACGTTAAACATTATTCTATATTTCAGTATTATTAGCTATCAGTATGTTCCCTGAATACATTAACCTCATAGTAAATATTGTACTATTTTACATTATTTATATTACTTATCGTTATATTGATATCTTCGACTCATATTATATTTTTCGCTTTTTTTAGATGTACATTAAATAAAATTTATTAATATGTAAAGACTTCTGTATCTCATTTAATTATAGAACTAGTGTAAAACATAACCAAATAAGACAGTTTGGGAAGAAAAAAGTTGAAAGGAATGCGTAAGAGAAATAAAATGTGGAAGCATGCAATACTTGAAGCTCGGCTTAATCTACACAGATGCCATATTATAGTAGTAGAGTGCTGACTAAGGACGTAAAAGTGATTTGCGAGTGACGAAACGACGTTCCTATAGTCGTTCTAGGTTTTCTTTCCTGCTATGTCCCGAACTTTTCTTGTGTATAAGCATTGTTTGTGACGGTAAAATGAAGGGAGCGCTTTTATACACGAGTTTTCGCAATGTCGTTTGTCATTGACTTCCTTGTTCCAGCATTTCTTTAAGGAACTACTCTCCGTAAATGCACAATCGTATACATTTGAGTTTAAGATTTGATACTTCTTGCAAATTTTATATAATCATTCCCTTACATAATTAGTTATTCTACGTAGTTGTTTGCATTAAAACACATTCAACATTAATTTTATCGACAGTTTCTAGTTTTAATCTGAACCTACTTGTAATATGCCCTATACGCTGAATTATTCCTTATTTTGTATTCAAGTTTTAATCGAATTATATTCTTTGTTTGCATTTTTGCAAACGAAGAATATAATTATAAATTATTACTGCAATATGTACAAAGTACTGAAAAACATAACGGCACAAACATAAAAATAAATTTTATACCAATAGATGACGTATTTTGAAAAAGTGTTAAAAAATCAAATTCTATATAAATAATTTACGCGAAGTATATGATACAATAATTTCTTTAGCGGAAGCAACAGAATCCAATAATATGGGATATCAGTCAGATATACATATATGTATATACAGATAAAAGCAATGAAATTTATAAAAATGAGTATTCACAGTTTCTTGCTGACTGCATAAAAACTACACGGCATTCCGAGATTTTTCGAAGAATATTTTCTAAGCAACGTTAAAAAGAAAGTTCTAAGGACATGGGTGGTATGAAGATTTATTGAAGAACTTATAACAAAAAATAGAATACCGAAGAAACGATAAGGAACTTGTCACTTACCGTAATAACCTAATTGAATCCCTATCCAGAATATTCCAGTATAGTATGCGGTGCCAGTTCTCTCATTCTATGACATCTGTCACAACATTATTACCCTTCTGAAAATAAGAAAAAATACAATATTTCTCCAAACAAAAGATAATACGCGCGATGAATTAATACAAAGAATTGATGATTCATTTTTGAAGTGAAACAAAATCAACATGAAATTCGTACAGTAATAAACTTCATTTGTTGCTAATGTTGATTATAAGGCAAGCTTTTTAATCGAATCTTTCGTTCGGTCTGGTACAATTAAATTGCAGAAGCAAGTTCACATTTTTCTGCACTTATTGTCAGAAATAATAAGAATTGAAAAACAATTTTCTTTTGCTATTCAGGCTTCATTTAAGTAAAAGTGAGACGTAAAGATATTATTACGATCGTTATCTAATAATTTCGGTTTTATGCGGCTTTACACGCTCACAAATGTGTATAAAGTCGCCGATTTGTTCTAACTGTTTGATAAATATTCAAACCAAAAATCCTATGATGTTTTGTGTAGACCTAGTTGTAAATGATCCAATTGTAACTACTTCTGAATTATTTTAAACAGTATGTAAATATTTCATTTTTTAAGCAAATGTGGACATGTGAAGTTTCAGACAAACATGTATAAGTATGATAATTTTGTTAGCTATTCCCTTGTAATCTGTCATGAATCTGAATATGTCAAACGCAATTCGAGACGTCTTTTTTATATTCGTTCGTATTTACATTCGCATATATGTCGCGTGTCACAGAAGAGACGTTCTCCTACAAGACGCATTCGGAATACATTGTGCAATGTTTGCGTACATTCGCTGCGAAGATTTGCGCGAATACTTATGTGAATGTTTACCTTCCCTTGCGGATCGCTTGAAAGCTTCTGGTTCGAAGAATACGTACCTTTATATCACCTTTATCGGAAGTCTGTGCCACGAATTTTTTATTAGTTCGTATCCATTTTAAAAGAATGGTACACTGCACATTTAACAGATAAATCTTCGTTTTTCAATTCAATCAGTAAATGTGTCCTAAAACTTTCTCCTTTTTAAATGTTTAGTTCCAGGTGACATCCATCTTTCGGTTATTAATGATTAAACTATAAATTTTCTGCATTTATCGTAAATGAGGGTGTGCTAAATACAATACAGTAGAAATGTTCGTGAAGATCAGTGTAAGCATTGCTCTACTTTGGACCCAAAAAGCCTTTAACGAAAGAAACAAATCTTTGACATAACTTTAGTTCCGTAAATTGATCTGTAAAAATCTAAAATTGCGTAAGAATCCACAGTCTATGGATGACCGGGAAAGCATACATAATTAAATAATTACAAAACTGATACAGCCATGGAAGATTTGCGGTGGACGATCGCATTACCGTGTACGAATAACGGAAAGTTGAACGCATTTCTATGCAAATCTTCAACGGTAAAGCGAACACAAATGGCACAAGAAGAAACTTAAACTCGTGTCGAGCACAATTACTTGGTTTAAGCCTGCAGGAAACTTTTTACGTTACCAAGTGTACCCACTTGGTCAGCGTAGTTCGATAAAATTGTTCACGCCGAGTCCGAATACATTTTTGGAACGATACTTGCGAAACGGGTCACGCCGTTCCCATGTGAGATTTCTTCTTTTTCCAAAAGGAGAACGGAGGAAAGACGCGCTTATAGGTCCCTCTTTACATAGGATCTTTTGTACAGGAGCGTTATCGGAGAGATTGAATTGATCCTTACGAATCGAGAAAGTGGCGCATCCCTCCGACATGACCGAGGAACAAAATGGAGGCAGATAACCCATGAGAATCCCCAAGAAAAGAAACAACAGGTACTTCTCCTACATAGCGTTAACCAGGAAGCTTGCAACTTTGTTCCCACTTCCACGGAATTCCCAAGAGGCTCGATGGCCGAATTCACAGAAAACGTACTCAAGTTTGCGTAGAATAACTTTGCAGTATGCGAATGCATTTAGTTTCTGTATTTTCGCTTATCACTCTTATCATTGTTGCTTAAATAAGTACCTCCTTTTCTTTTTGCTCTATTATTTTTCACAGAGTTATTAAGCTGACAATTTCAAGTCATACTTGGTTGGTGTTACTTTTAGACTTGAAGAGAGAAGCTACCCTTTCTCTTCGAAGCATCCAATTTACTTATTCACTTTTAACTTGTAAACTACAAAAGATATCGAAATAAAGTTCAGATAACTTTTATATCGTTTTTAGTGGTCCCAATATCGGTAGGAAATAATTTTCAATAAAATTATTTTTTAAAAAATTATTTCCAAAAAGTTACTTTTTGTGAAAGTTTCTTTCTACCGACATAAACACTTGAGGAAAGTTACAGACAAATCGGTGTGTATCACTTTGCGAACATCTGTTGTTAGAGATAAATATCCGATTGTGTCTGCTGTTAAGAAAAGCGTTACAGTATTCTTATTCTATCGAACACATATTTCAGCATTTTTCAATTAATTAATCATTTCATAGGAGAAACATGTTATTACACTTTATTACATTTATACTGATTTGACTCATACTTTATTAAAAATATTATTTACAATAATTCCTCGTTAGACACCGCCATTTTCTATGTGTTATCTCGTACTTTTTCCACTTGAAGAATGATACTCTTTCAAGAGTCAACATCGATTTGTCATATTGGGTCGTTGCATGTAATAAACGATTTTACTGACAGTCATATTTTACGTTATTTTTATGAATGAAATTTATTAACACAGCTCTACTTGTTTCAAGGTACTGTGCAATGTAACAATAAAATCATGTTAAACACTAAAAAGTAAACTAAGATAGAGAATCAATCACAATTATGTAAATTTGGTCATTACCTTCACGTGTATTAAAAGATAAACGTGTAAGCCAAATTCGTAAATAAACTTTATCAAGATGCATGTAAGTTTCTGCTAAAAAAATACTATTTGGTGATAACAAAATTTAGCGAAAAGATAGCAGCTAAATGTGTCTGTGAAAATCATCTTTAAATTCAGTACAATAATTATGTAATGAATGTAATATTTTTTTAAATAACTTATTAACTTAAATCTGCCACTGGCGTAGTTGGGTCATTTAGCGAATACTATTCATGCTAGTAGGACGTGAGAGAAGGTATCACCCATTGAAAATGCTTCAAAATGAATATAACATAATTATCACACGTGTATTTGAATGAAAAGCTTATATGGGGTCAATTTAATCTTACTTGCTCTAATAAAATACGTATAATGTTCAATATAATATCAAGTGCCTGTAATAAAATGATCTTTTCATGTGTAACAACCTAATACATGTATACGTACATGTACGTGTAATACGCGTAATGTGTAAATACAACAACTGATGTCATATGGGAATTCTTCTCGTAGTTGTATGTAATCTTTCAAACAAAGAAATGATAGTTTCAGTCATAAACAGCAGAGAATAGAATAATGTAATACATTTATGATTATAGTCAATAGTGTATATGTTACATACCTACCTAATTTCAAATGCACCAAAGCTTTTCCTAACGAACGGTAGATCAATATCAGACAAGCCAGGTCAACTTCATTCAACTTTCATTCTTCGAAAGTTTACTTATCCACACGCACGTCTCTTCTAATTAATTCGGCGAGTGGAAGTTCTATTATATTCATTTCTGTCGTACCTTGAAACAGAGTTTTACGCTTGCTTGTGAATCGATCGTACGCTTGTCTAAGTAAGTTTTTCCAGAATGCTTAACATCGTGGGGACACATGTCAGAGATCTGGTTAACAGTATAAAATCTGTAAGAGGATGAACTGTCTGGCTCGTATCCAAATGGTATATCAAACTATTATAACCCGCACGCGTGAAATCATAATTTCGTTCTAACTTTCTATTGCATCATCCAATGTCAAAGGTAGCGTAACAAAGAAAGTCGACATGTATTAGCAATAGAAGCACAAAATAACATTCTCCATCTTAACCGATCTACCATCTTACCTCAATCTCCCCTACGTATGCCCTAGACTCCTTAGACACACTTAGATCCATAACAACCACAGGAATTGTATACCTTACAAAAACCTTTTTTTCGAATAAAATTCAATCAAATGTTTCAATATTGAGCCCCGGTGAATCTATGAATTTTTCATTAAAGCGTGATCCACTCATTTGAAAGTTTATTCCTCGAGGTGGCATAAATATTCATACAATGTGTTTCGAATATTCTCCCAAAATCTTTGGTTGAGGATTCTAGGGAAGAAACCCGATGGGAACTATGTACTTGTAATTCATCACAATGATGACAATTCAAGAGGTGCTAACTGCTCCGTCCATTTTACTCTTTGACAGGCATTTATGTCCAGTGACAAATGAATTCGTATTCGTGGATGGGGTACGGTTCCAACCCAACAAAGACGCTTGTCCCCCATCGCAAAAGGACTTAAATTGCCTATATGTATGTCAGAGATATTTGCCGCAACTTTGCCCCTTCTGCTCGTATCCCAGCGAGGATTTTCATTCCTTATTCCGGTTACTAGCACGTCCACTGACACTCGATCAAAGCTGGCCCATTTTTCCATCATGAGACAAGACACGACCACAGGCAGCATCGCTAGAGATCATATCACATCGGCTCCTCCTCCTTTCATATTATAAAACGTCGCCGAATCGTAATCCGATATATTACTTGCTATCGGAAATAGCGACGGCACTCGCAATCCCATTCTATCAGAAGAACTTTTTCATTCCTTTTGTCTTATCGAAATCTCTCTTCCAGTACACCGACTTTAAACCTCGGGTTCACTTGGACCACTAATACGTCCTACTGTTTAAATATTGTTTGGTACATTTTTACAAAAAGATACCACCTTCCGATCTCGATGATTTTTTAATATATTGCCAAGGTCATCAATCTCAGTAATGTTGTCAAGGTTTTACTTGGCAGTCGTTGTTAAAAACTTTAATTTTTAATTAACATCCGGAGTCTATTCATAGGACACCGAACACTGCTACTAATAAATTATACAATACAAATAAATTGATATTGTCAAATTAATAACTTCTGAAATAAAATTCTGTATTATTGATGTTTTATCTCAGAAAAATGGAAACGATGTTATATGCGTTGAACATTTCAAAATTTTCATTTCAATATATTCGTTTGGATTACAAACACCGTCTTAAAGCACTTACAAATTGCTTTTATTCTAGGTTTTTTAGTCTGTTAACCTAGATTTATAAAAATATATTAAACTTCAACAGTGCATTCTATTTTCTTGCGAGACTAGCACCTGTCACATACTGGGTCATCCCATAAGTTACGCGACTTTTCTCAGACTTTGAATTTAAAACAATAAAATAATTCAATGCAATGGTCACGTACCTGCTTAGTGGAAGTAGTATCTTAAAAAAAAAATAGCTCCTAACAGTATTACGTTAAAAATAGACAGGTGTAGGCTTTTATACACTGGCGCGACCACTGATCTACCTTTTGAACCAGTTGCTGAATATTAATTTGGCAGACAATAAGTTGGAATCGTGTGCGTAAACGATGGACAAGCTTGGATCTCATCTGACCCAAGTGGACTCGCGCGTGAAGTTTCGCAACAATACCAGTCGATTATCTCCCGTTTGATGTAAGATTTGAATAAAAAATTCTGTATGGGTAGGTACAAATAAGAAATAGAATATTATATAAAGTTTGCTAAGTCATTTTTTGTGTGTAGTGTGATAACAAGCCTATTGACTACTAACAATTAAACGATAAGGAAGTTGGACTAATATGATTACAAGTATTTGTGTGATAATTTACTGATGTTAATTTAACGTATTTATTCTATGAACGTTTAGAAATGCTATGAGCACTTCAGCTATTGTTTTCATAAATAATATCAGTTTGGTTAGAACTTTTTGATCATTCAATTTTTCAACTAATGTGTGCGTAATATTTTTGTCTTGTTTAGACTTATAAAGCACAGTGGTAAAATTTGACACTTTAATTTAAGATGAACTATAGGACATTGTTCTTTGTATAATTATACATAAACTGGACAGTTTAACAATTTCTGGGTGATATAATAATACTGACAACGAGTGAAAATTATTTTAATTCTAAAGAAACACATAATACTTCGTTACATTAATATCTTGTATTACACATATTAGTTCTAATAATTAGTAAATTGTTTCAATTTAAACATACTCGACTATTAATTAAAATTAATAGGAAATTCCCACACCTGAGTTAGTTTCACGTTAACACGTGAACCAGATTTTACGACTTCATACAAGAAATATATTAAATTTAAGTTAAGTTGAGTTCACTTAGATTTTACTTTAATCTTGATGTTGGAATTTACGAAGCTAATCTTGGGTGGCTTAGCTAATATTAGACGTAATGTAGGTACTTCCGTTCTACAGAGTGGAAAACAATAGATCTTGGAGTTCCTGCTCGTATATTCATCGGTAGCTGAATGTGCAAACTTGTTACGGTAACAATTAGAGATGCATTAAATTACAATTTGATAGATTACTCAAATGACTGTGAACGACTGTGTTATGTAGCAGGATTGAAGAATAAAATTTTCACATTACTGTCAAAATGTAGGTTTTAACGCAACTTCATATTTTCATAATTTTATTTTATTTATTACATTACAAATTTTATTGCGTTAAGAATAAAATAGTAAGATTTATATTCTCTTATACGAAATAAGTATTAGGTGTAAGAAAAGTTCTGTCCTCTATTTGGCAAAATTTTATCTTTATTTCAAAAAAATATAAATATACTGAGCCATTAAAATATTCTCCACTATTGTTAATCAGTTCATTCTATTTTGCTGTATGAAGAAAAAAATGATGAGTCGTTTTATTGCTATAGTTTTATTACTATACTACGGATGAGTGCGGAAAGGTACATTTTTATGAACTAATTTGCAGAAACTGGAATACATTAAAAATTGACCACTCTATCACGGATTCTTTTATGTTCGGAGTAAAATAAAGACTATCTACCTCTGTCTAAATTTTTATTATACTGAATTTTGAAAACTCGAGTATACTATACTATAGCGAGTATAGCGAATCTAGTATACATACATACTATCTGTAATTTATTTCTTCTTGAATAGTTTAAACTACTTGAAACTATCAAAACAAACAAGGAAATGAATTCAGAAAATGAAATGAAATAAGTTGCAAGAATTAATACATTAAAACTTCTCAATACTTGAAAATAAATGTTAGTCGTTACTAGACAATGGATGTTTTTGAAAATTGAAATGTTTATAAATTGATTTGTTGAACACAAGTTATATCTGAGATTGGTTTCTTTTATTATCGGTTTTATTAATTACAAAGTAAAGTGAAATTGATGCTAATCTTGACAAAAATTGTTACTGTATTGTGTTATGTGCATTCATATTTATGATACCTACAGAGAAACCGCAGTCCAGTCATTACTATTATTATACTAGCCTCAATGAGAATTTTAAATGTCTTTAATAAATAGGTCAGTCAGTTTTGACCAAGAAAGGAGCACTGAATTTTCACAGACGAACCATCGTGGGCAAATCATTTTAAAAGGCATGTCACTGCAGTAGAGAGTGCTGCGTATTTTTTACCAGAAGAATTAACAGCTGACAGGTACGAAAAATGGCCTTAAAGGAATCTAACTTTGGCATATGTCCAGAATTTGAATTTATACTGGCTATTCGTTTTCGAAACTTTTCCCTATATTATTAACAATAAATTAAATTCTCAGACGCCAATCGCTAAACGTACTAAATTTTTCTGACATAACATTTATCACATCGTAGTTTGCAATCTTCATAGAACTTTGAAGCAGTATTCTCTTAGTTGAAGGAAATTCACGTTGAATCTTCGGCAGTTAGTTAATATAGATATAATTTAATTTTGTTAGCATCATCATTACTAGCAGAAAATGCAATATGGTAAGTAAGTTGAAACTTGACAATTACGAAAACCGCGATCAGAGGCTTTGTTTCTCCTCACCCTCAAAATTAATTGTTATACCGTGCCAGAGAGATAGTTACTGTTAAATTTACCAGAGTTGTTGGAAAGTTGTTACTTTGTGCTGGCTTGCAGCATTCAAAAAGAACGAGTATCATTAAACTGAAATTAATTATGCGCTAAAAAGAATCTAGATACGAGTCAATAAAAGAATTAAGATTGCAAAACAGAAGTTAAACGAAATTTAATCAGTTTTGTTATAAAATTCCTAATGGATTCATGACAATTTTCAGGCGTTTCTAGATTTAAAATGCAAAAGAGGATTTCAAGAAATATTGCTCCATTTTATTTAGAAACTGTACATGTGTGTGCATATCCTAATTCATAGTTTTACTTCTTACTTTCTATCTATTCAGAAACATTTTGTACCTATAGCGGGGAAAATGTAAATTCATAATAGAATTCGTATTCTTTAAATTATTTTTCTTACTATGGTGCCATAAAATAAATTTGCATATTTCGTGACTGGAGTTTTATGTTCTATAAGTAACTTTCGAATAGTGGATGTTTAAACGATTTCAACGACCTAAGTACAGGGTCTGTCGACGGCAAATAAAGGAGTAAAATTACTATTCTCATGCCAGAAGAAGCTTCAGCAATTTCACAATTGCAACGTTCCGTCGATGCAGACAGACACCACTTCCAGCATTTTTTATAACGTAAGTCTCTTTACTTATTTATCCTGTTACCTATTATCGAATGTCCTTGTGTTAGAGGTCGTTAAAATTGTAAATACAATTTTTCCATGTCCCTAAAAGTAACGGAGATATTCACGGTGGTCAAAGTAATTGGGTCACCATGTAGAGTAAATGTGTATTATAATATAGTATTCTTCGAAAACTTTAAGTATCATACTGGAATTTCAAGACCATTAACATACATCAGTTGTTTACTAATCGTTGTTTATTCATATGATAAGTAATTACAACTTGGTTAATATTATCACAACCTTTTCCGTCCTTCCATGAATTAGATCAACAAATAAAATCTCTATTTATAATTTTCAATTACTACATATTTTGTTTTGTTTCTTTTTAAATAACCTGTGGGTAATTATTTACAATTTACAAGAGCATTATAGAATATGCTTTTGACAGAATACCAATGAGCAGCGTAACATTACTGCATAATTGACTACTGTTCGTTCTCCATTTTCCTTATTCTTACAAAACATATGAAAGAGACGGGTGCTTCATTCAGACATACAGGTACCAATCCCGACAGCTTTTATCTTACTTGCGCTTATATATATGTATAGCAATTTGCTTCATACTTATGGTCTATTGAAATGTTTCTAGATCAGAGAGAAAAATGGCAACACGAATCGATACTGAAAATGTAGATACATGTAGATGTGGAAGCATAGAAATAGCACCCACCAGCAATTTAAAATGAATATTTCTCCCTTGGATTTGTCAGTGCTGTTACAATAATAAATTGGGCAATAGGTAAAAGGTATAATAATGAGTAACAGACGACAATCAAATTTTGTTTATTTCGCGACCAATTTCAATAACAGAAACAGATCGATTCTGAAATGATTAGGACTGTATACCATAATTAGTTTTTTTCGCACTCGCTCGGATAATCGAGAGGTTAGAACATCTTACGATCATGTCTTTCACGAAAGGGAAATTTGATCGTCAGCACTTCAGCAAGGTGGATTCCCAAGTCCAGCTTGCTAGCTGGAAAAGTGCCAATTGGTTTGACCTACATTCGTTCGAAATGACAGTAGACTGAGCGGCACTCGTTAGGAACTCTGATTACCTCGAGAATGCTAAAACTTTCCACGGGACATTCTTACGATTCGAAGTTCCTTTATCACTCTGATCTGTAGTACACAACTCGAACACGGTACAACTTTCATCCCTTTGTGTCCTGGCTTAACCTCAACTTAAAATTGATACCGAGGACGCACCGAGTACGACAAATAAGAAAATCATAAAAATGAAAGATTTGTATAACGTCAGTTTATTTTAGTCTCTACTTTGCTCGAGAATGAAATAGGTCACTAGATTTATTATATTCTTTTGCAATTCGGTCGTAAATACAGATGTGTCTTTAGTAACCATGCACATTGATAATACACTCGATACTATCAGGCCATTTCAAAAGGATTTGCGTATTTCGTAGGATGCAGTTGTAACGCAATTTTACGTGTTTATCTTTTATTTACATTAATTCAGCGTTTGTCTTCTCTTTCGACCATCAGTGCAGTGTTAATATTCTGTCAGTGAATGGAAGTTAGTTTAATTCGAACAATGGCATCCGATAAAGTTCATATAAGGCTTTATGAATACTACAAAGGTATAAATGCGGACGAGGAGGACTTTAGAGGACGGGGAGCCTATTTCTACGTTTTTAAACGGGTTTCACTTAAAAATATCATACATACGGATTTCTTCGGTCGTCGAATTCAAATTTCATTTGAAAATTAAATTTCGACAGTTCACAACCGTTAATATTGTTATTATAATGTAGCTAAAAAAGTGTTGCTCTCTTTGTCTAGCCTCTAGATATTATTTAAAAAATTCTGTTACTACTGTCCAAAGAAGAATTCCGTGACGAGCTCTAAGTTAATCGCCTGCGATGACGCGTCTCACAATTTTCCTGCGCATTAACTTTCTTTCTGATTTCCCAATACGCCTTGCAAGCCACTCTAGATCATCCTCTGAGGACGACTCTCGGCGTCTTGATTTTATCTTTCCCATATTCTCCTAAGCTTTTACGTGTGAATTTTTGTGTGCGTCTCTTCCGGCACAAAGAAAGAGAACGAGGATCGCGGCCGGCATCGCATGCATGTATTGTTTTTACTTTAAAAGTATGGCAACTCTGGCATGAAGTAGGGGTACTACGATTTGATCTTGAGGAGGAGGCGCGAAATATAATTTTTATGACATGAAATTTGCACTCGATCAAACAGCTCACGGATTTTATTAAAAGGGTGACTGATTATTCAGGGGGAAATTATATTGATCGACGTGGATTTTACTGCTCGTACAACCATGAATTCGTTAAAACGTGAATATGAATAAATATATTTACAAAGGATATGAGTCGTAGTGAAATTTCACGGTTTGCGTAGCTTGACGTATGACCCTCATCAAATTGTTCGAATTCAACGAAACAGAAAAAAGCGTCGTGCAGTCTTCCGAAAACTGAATCTTCCGAATCGTGTCACTGACTTTTAACCGTTTCATTTTATTTGCTACCCTGTCAATCACTTTGTAATGAAAAACGGCATCAGTGATTTCATTTATTGATTGTACATGAACATGTAAAGTAACGGTGATCTGTATATGTATAGTCCTTAGAAAAAATTAAATTATAAATATTTATAATTCTAATAATGATGTGCAAACATTTTTTGTAAAAGAAAACATTGAAAGTTGTACAAATTTGTTTAGTTTTAGTTAGACATTTAGTTATGGACAAAAATGAATTTTAAAAATTTGTCATTTTACATATATAATGTGACAAATAAGATGGACTTTCAGAATGAAAATTAACCAACTTAATATTTTGAAACTATGGAACGGTAATTTTGTATATTCTTGAGCTAAAAGAAATAAAACATCAATTTTTCATGAAAGAATTTGTTTAACGAGTAACTGAGTTTTATAGTATTGGTAATAACTAGACTGCGGATTTTTATGCAAAATAAAAGTAAAAGTTTCTAAAGTAATTTATAAAGACAGCCCTAGTAACACAAAATATTGAATACATAATCATCCAATATTAAAAAGAGATTCAATCTCTTTGTAATATTTAAATATACATGCAATGTTTATTTCATGTTACGAAAAAAATAAATATTTATTTAATATTGAAAACAAAATATTTTTTCCCAATATAAAATAAATATTTATTTATTATTCGAAAGAAAATATTTTTTTCCGAATATACAAGAAATATTTATATTTTATTATGAAGAAATATCTTTTTCCAAATATAGAGTAGATATTTATTTACTATTAGAAAGAAAATATTTCTTCTGAATATACAAGAAATATCTGTTTGCACTCACTTTTCAATATTATAATTAGAGATATAATAATTTAACGCATAAATGTGATCCGAGTGTGTGCACGTGTTGAACACTTTTTTATGGTAAGAATTTTCACTGTCGGTGAAGTCGATAGGGGCTGGTCGCGGTAATTTGTCGATCATGTGGATTAGCGGAGACCGTATACCTTTTGAAGGTTTCGGCACTTTTAGATAATTCATCCAATTGATTCTATTGTATTGTCATAGCTTACTTATGTAGTACAATATATTTAAATTCGATTTGCCTGAGTCATTATATCGCGAACTGTATGGTTATACAATCGTATATACACACGGCACCTTTGGGAAGCAGCTTGTCCAGTATTCAGGAAGTCAAGAGTTCGAATTCCCACAGGTAGCGAAAAATTTCCGAAGCCAAAAGAAAGTGTTTAATAGACTGGAGGCGGGGGGGGGGGGGGGGGTATAATCACGGACAAGACTAATTTTGAATGCGAGAAACGGCGTATGAAACTTATTTTAATTTTCTTTAAACATTCTTTTCACACTTTCAGTATTTAGTAGAGTCTTGGTAGACGATTCCCGAGACGAAACGCCATCTTTTTGATACGCCTACAAAATTCATTTTTGCAAAAATCCTTTTTTCGAACCAAATTAGAGATAGTTTTACATAGTGTACACAACTGAATTTTGCTATTTTTCAGTAAATGCTGCACATTCATTTCCTTATTAATCGCTTATCAAGCCTTGCAGTACCTACTATAATTTTGTGCTAAAAAGTAAGTTCATATCTATTGCATTATCGAATTCAGACTGTTTAAAAAAAATACTAAACAATTTATTTGGATATGTTTTCTGCCACTGTACATTTAACGTAGAACTATTTAGTCCCTATCAACCATCGGCAAATTAACCATAAAAATTACTACAAAAACGAGTGACAGAAATTTACAAGCAGCGTCTTTTAACGACTTTCATTACTCTCAGAGAAGGTCAACTGTATTTAGTCTTTCAGAGGCTCGAAGAGGTCAGTTGCTGGCGAACATCCGCGCAATTCAATTCGTGCAAACCACAGTGCTACTGAAATATTCAAATTTCTACCTTCATCTTAATCTTGGTATTTATTCGACATTAGTTTTGTTTCATGTTTGTTTTTATTGTTTGTGTCTGTTTTGCTTTTTTGTATGTGCTTTTGTTTTAAGTGAAAAATTATCGGATGTGCATGCTTGATATAGGGAAAAAAATATCAGACAACAATCACAGGCGAAGAGTAAGTACTTAATATTCGTTTTATGGGGAATTTTGTGTACAAGAAAATGTGACCATCTGACATCCATGATTATAGGATAGTTGGTCTTCTAAAACAGTTTATAATTGAGAACTTAAAAGAAATTAAACTGCAACCATAAAGTTGCTTTTGAGAGAATTTATATTAACCTTTAATTTATTATATATTTTATACTATATTATACTAAATTGTATTATGTATTACTATCTTATACAATTTAATTTGGTATGCATTCAACCCTTGTAGTTTTAGTGATAAAGTGAGGGATAAGTGTATTTGCACAGTAAAAAAGCAGAAATAAATGAAGCTGCGGTTTCTCCGTTAGTAGGTAATTATACCCAACGTTGTATTTTGATAGATTATACGAGATTGTGGATATTTATGCATTTATAGCAAACCTTAACCTACAAAACACAGTAAAATGAAGGATAAAGTTTAATAATATTTTTATGTCATTATGAACATAATAAAAGATCCACTAGAGGAAATAAATATTTGTCTGATTTTCATTAGTATAAATCAGTATCAAAAACTGTAAATTTACATAATCCTGCGTAATCTAGTAGTGTCTAATATACTAGAACAGGAACTAATTACACTACCTATGTATTATATACAAAATGTAAGAATACATTGGTCCCTCATTTTTCCGTTATTTTATTGTACACAGTCGATCCTACCATAAATGACTCAGTTTTGTGAACATTCCACAGAAAATAGTTATTACTTCTAACCCTTTAGTTGATTTATAAATGTTGGTAATGTGAATACAAATGGATATTCCAATCTACTCTACTATTTAAATGTAAATGACTGCAATCAAAATGAATCTTCTCGAACGATTTAAAAGGTACCTGTGTGGAGCTCATGGTCATTACAACGCGTGAGATAGAATACAGCTTCATGTTGCAACCCGATGCACCGGTTCTGTACATGTTGACTTACGGAACAACATGACCATAAACAACTACCCTCGGGAGCCACCCACAGCAATCTAGTACACTCAATTTCTATGAGATCATGCTATAAGTAACGACATATAATAGGTAGATTCTAATAAAACTATATTCATATAATTGTAATTGTTTGATTTTTTCTCAAACAGATTTCCGCGTAATCAGAATATCTCATTTGAATATGTGCCAATAGATCTAGTAGTCACATTATATTGAATTGAGTCATAAATAACTTCCACCGTAAACAAGAAAGGTTTCTTAAATAATGTTATTTAAAATCCTTAATTTCACAAAAATGAAAGACTACAATAATTATGATGTACATGTAGTAGATTCATGTTAATTGTGATGTGTTTTAGTTCGAAATACTAGTAAAAAGATCAAGGGAAATAGTATAAGACTCAAAAAGTTCCAAGCCATTTAATTGTGATATAATAGTTTTGGCTATCACTATTATATTTTCCAATTAAATTATGTGTCCTGCACATATCTAGTGTCCAGCTATAGTTGGTATATTATTTACATAATAGAACGTTTGCATAATGAAGTGTAATGTTACTGCACAGGGTATAATTAGGTAATACCCCCGATTGACAAAACGCCTCACTATTATTTTACGCACACAAGTAAAGATAGATACACCGCTGCAAACGACACGGGCGTACTTGTTTCATTATCAGTTGGCCGCAAACGTTGCCAAAGTATAAACGTCATTGTTACTCTTCTCCAAAAAATTTGCAAAAATTTGGATTTTCGCTTCCTGAATAATTTTTGGTGAGTACAAAATAAATTCAATTTTGTTGATTTTATTAAAATTTTATAATATTTCATTAACAATAATATAAAATAGTGACTTCTTTACGTAGGAGCGTTTTGTCACATAGATGATGAGGCATTTTAACCGAGTACTGTGTTACAAAATGCCGTACCTAAGGTTAAAAATTTTCTGTTATTTTTTGTTACGCTTTGATCATACTTAATAAGTAGCTGTGAGGAAAAATAAAAAATAAATGTAATTTGCCGGATAAAGTAAAGAATTACGGGAGAATATCCTTCTTTTCAGATTTCTGTAAAAGTGGAGCATATGGTCTAGTTTTACCCTAGAATGTAGAGTGCCATAGATATTTAAATATTGATGGTGATTTGAGTTCTGGATTAACAATGTATGATAAAGACCATTAAATATTTAATTGAACAGGGTACATGCAGATGCTGATTTTGAGATGTTAATTTCAACGTCTTCAGTTGTAAATATACTTCAGTCACATGCTATTCGAATCATTGGAACGATGTGTTCCGTTTTACAATTCAGCTTTCTAAGTAGCACTCTAGCCAGCCATCGCGTGTTGGACACAGCATGCTTAAAAATTAGATTTCTTATCTTTTTGCGGTTTTGGTGCCTTAGGGAACTAACATAAAGGCCTTATTCAAATACGGCGATGATGTTTGACGACATACATTTATAGAGCGTAAAAACGAAAACGTATAGCTTTTCCCGACTTTCTCATAATAAGAAGAATAAACTTTAAAACGTCGATTTCGAAGAAAATTGTATTGAATTGACTTAAACGGAGATGGAGCATAATTTTGTGGTTCAGCCGCGAAGGAAGTGACTCTTTGTATAACAATATATGAGTAATATACTACATACGTTTAATTATGAGAAAAATGTATTCTTATGACTCATGAGTAGATTGGACATTTCTATCGTTTATACTGTAGGTATACTATTGTCTAAAACTTACAATTAGTATAGTAAAATATTATTCATACTATAGTCGTGAGTAACGATATCAGTTTCAAATCAAATTGATACTTCTTCCATTGCACTTATTCGCTTAATTTTAGGTAATTTAAATATTTGCGCCACTAGACTTACTGCAAAATTATGCACGTACTTCTCGATTTTTAAAAAATTAATTGCATGTGTATCTTTAAATAATTTGAATCGTGGACATTGATAATTTCGGTAACGTGTTCTGTAATTCCCTTATACACATTTGTATTCTTATATGTTTCTTGCCACTTCTAATGTAATTCATTATTAAGTCTTGTGTATTTATTTGCAACTTTTAAATACGATTCTTAACAAAAAGTATGTCACCAAAGAAACAAAATTACTATAGTAATGTCTCGATGAGTGCGACAAACTCGGGTCCGCTTCGGAGCATTCGTGACAAGACGGAAAGGTTTTCAGCCCTTTATTAATTCACTTTTTGCACTACGCCGAGCCTCTCCTTAGCTTCTGTTTACTTTGTTTTAATTGGTTGCAAAGAAGGGCCGCCCCCCCCCCTTCCCCAGCCGCCGTCCGCGTCGTATTCATCGAGGAATTACTGTATATTGGAAAATAATTATATATTTAGCATAAGTAGTATTTCACTCATGGTGAAAAGAATAAAACACAATAGTTAGATTCGCTTAAGTAAAATATTTTTTATAAAAATAAATACCTCTTTATTTGAAACATACAGAATGGAAAATTTCAAAAGTTATTGTAGAGTGTGATTAATTAAAATCTTATTGTCCATGATTGTTCAGAAAATGAACAATTCCGTTAGTACTTTAACAGTACATACACATAATTTTCTATGTATAATATTCATATCTTAATACTGATTATGTTATTCTATACTTTTTATAAATACACCAATGTATTCATTATTTTTTATAGAAATATTTTCTTCGAACATAGTTAACTCTTCTATTTTATATCTTTCATGTTCACATCAAAATAAATGCCCACTTTCAATACACATGTGAATAATTCCTATAGTGGTAACGTTTACCAAATTGATTGTACGCTGTCTATCAGCAGTAGTAATGATCAAAGTTTATACACCTTAAAGGAAATAGAATTTCTTTTGAGTTACTATTAATTCAAATAAAAATATCACATTTATACGAATAAAATTACGCTACCTGAACTAGACTATTTAGTCCTTTTACATTAAAATTGCAACACATTCTGTATTCATCCTAGTAACATTTGAGCCTTTCACTTATCAAAGTAATAAAAGTATAAAAGTATAAAATGTTAATATAAATTAATATTTTATACTTTGGCAATCACATTTTGAAAAATTCCAAAACTGGAGTTAGTCGCTTCGGCCTGAGAAATTTCTAGAAAAAGTTACCGACATTGGAAGTTTTGCAGTAATCAAGAAGAGGAATGCTACATGTATTGTGTGCGAACATGAAATCTTATCTCTCTGGTTTAATTGCGCGGCATTCGAGCGGTTTCGTGATCACCGAATTGGAAGCACACCAATTGCTATTACCGTTTCAACAACTATTCTGTATTATTGGCATCGCTTCCATACCGAGCCATAAATTTAACGACGAGTATAATTTGGGAACATCCTGCGAATAGCGATTTTACATGCCAAGGCCACAGGTTACTATCCACGTAATGTATTATTCTACCTGTTGCCTGGATAGCCTCTCTCGGCCTATAGCGGCACGAAAAAAGGGGTTTCATCTTCTGAAAGTTCATGTGATCTCACAGAGAAGCGGCAGTTCCATTATTTAATCTTTACCCTTTCGGTATATTGTTCGTTGTGCCCCCTTGCTCAGAAAACTCCCTCAGGATCCTGACCTCAACTATTATGGATTAAATTTGCCCTATAGCATATAATATGAATCATGTTACCCACGCGTTTTCATGAATATTTCATTCTTGAACCCCATATTTTGGCACAATTAATGTGACCTTTGTTACTATCAATAAATAATTACTAACTTTTACTTATGTAAATAGAAAAAGTCTATCAGGTTGATCCATAAATAATTTCCATTTCTCTTTTGTATGTTTCTTTTCATTAAAGACATTTGGCAAAAAATATGTTTCTATACCCCTCTAATGCACCTATGGTAAAACTATATATACTGTGTAATTTCCTCCTCTTAGCGGTAGATTTTCTGTAAGAACAGTTTTTTCGTACTTTTAATGATCTAAAAAATATTTAACTATTCACGGATAACTCAAGAATACGTTATTACCTGTTCAATATTAAATGGTGAAATATGTATATTCCTACATTACCTTTAAGGGGGAAACAACAGTATATTTGGCAACTTATTAAAAGACAATTACTTTATAAATCTTTTTGAACCCTTCGAGGACTTTTTATTAGATATTCAAATGATAAGAACAATTTTTTTTAAGTTGTTTAAAGCAAATTTTCAAGTTGTACAGGACCAGTAACTAGCACTGCAAAAAAATCTCTGCTGACTGGTTGACAGCTGTCCAACCAAACGATTCATCTTATATAAAAAACTGAAACAGTGTTAGAAACTACATGATGTAGGAGATTTAAAAAATTTTGAAAAATAACAAAATGGCAACACTTTTGAAGGAAAATATTAAAATTTTGCCAAAAAATTGTCTTTTTTTCGGTGAAAAAAAGCTTCTTTCAGTTAAAATATTTTATGAATATTAAGCGTCATAATATAAGCATTATTTTGATAGATTTTTTATACATTGGTCTTTATAACACTTCTTTGTTCTATAGCTATTACTCTGTTTTCTTTCTTTTTTGAATTTTTACTTTGAGAAGGAGACATTCAGATGTGATCAATTACCAATAATTTTCAAGATAAAATTTTCGAATTACGTATCCTTATGTTCTCTTTTTGCGCTGTATTCAATTCATTAAGAACTAATTTTTTAAATAAACTTTATCCATTGTTTAAAAAAAATGTTGACACAATTATCGGGTCGTAAAATCTACACCCTCATTTCTTAATTATCACGTAAATAAACTATAGAACAAAATTCATGTCTGCAGAAGTACGAAGCATCCGTTCATTAATATTGTTGCGAAGTGTTCGCGAAAAATGTTGAAGTTGGAGTATTTCACGAACGTCGCTTTCCGAAGAATAAATTAATATTATCGGAATAGTTGGAATAAAATGAATCGACACTGGTGTCGTGTGTAGAAACTGTATTTGGTATCTGAGAACGCACTAGACTGACGAAGTGGTCTCTACTAATGTTGAATACAGAATGTCTTGTTGTCGTAGTACTGAAAATATCTACAGGTTCGTGTGTGGCTTGAGTGGTGTGTTGGAGTGGTGGATGTATTTGTATATGATTGGTGTTCTGAGTTGGTGCGGGTGTGGCAAAATTTGTCTGTAATGTTGGAAGGGAGAACGATGCGCTAAAGTTCCCCTTCTCGAAGTAGACCTGGAGTTCCGGGAATCGATGGTCAGGAAAAACCGAAAATTAATAAAAATATGAGTGTCCTGCACGTGGTTTGCAGCTGTCCAAGAATCCCAGGTGATGGTCATCGTCGACGTCTAACGGCAATTTGAAAACAAAAGGCCGCGGGTCGGTCCTTGGCTGAATGCGCTGGCAAAAATTCCCTGCCATAAATGACCCGATTGCTATAGCCCCGACTTTGCTATAAGCACGTTTCAACAAATATCTCACACAAAATGCTAATGAAAAGTAGTGTATAAAGGATATTTCTCCATCGGAACAGCTGATTGAAGCTGCAGAAGCAGTCAGTGACTAGAATGAAGGATGCACTAGAACCATAATGAATTCATTTCAAGACAATGGAATTCAAATGAGCAAACATTCATTGAAAATTGTTTAACAACGCCATAGAAGACGAGTACACGGTTATGAGAATAAAAACTTCGGCAAGATATAAACGCATAACGAAGATTGTACGAATTGCACAATTACGAATAGAACTGACTTTACATGAAAAAGAAGGTCCAACATACAGAGCAGGTGGTTTTTAGGCACTACTCATCACGCACCATGTGTCAACGTACAAGCTATACAACAGATAATTCATCTTAAAATTAAAATAATTGTCAAAAATGAAGTTATCTTGAATCAGAATTCAAAAGAAACAAAATGATTTCGAACCAGAATGTTAAGTCAACTTAAACTTTACATTTTAAAATAGTGGACACTAATTATTGTTAGTCAATAACAGATGTGACACAGTAATTGTATTTACATTCTGAAAATTGTACATTTCTACACATTCTATAGATTCAAAACTATCAATAATTTAAAACCAGGCTATATCTTCAGTAGTAACAACATAAAAAACTTTTATGCACATTGTCTACTATGTTACTTGTAAAATGTGAATAAAATACAAAATTGTCTTTTCACTTTATATGAAGCTACAACAGAAAGCGTGGAAAGAGATTTATTTAGAAAAAATACAATGGAATTCACAATGCAAGAACAATTTAGAATGTTGTAAATAATTTCTAGAAACATTTTTTCACAATATCCTGCACGCCTTTTAATTTCCTCGGAAAATTTACGGTCAAGGAACCGTGTCTCGTTAAGAAATGCTATGTTCCGTTTATGTTCCCAGGGTATGTGGGCTTCAAAGTTTATATCGAATCATAAACGCTTTAGGAGAAGTTTTGTTCACAGATTGGGAAAAAGAATTGACTACCCACCATATATCTTCCATGAGTATAAACACTTGAATACAGAGAATGAATGTCTACTTACCTACATGTAGTTGGTTAATGTAAATAATACACAACATTCTGTTTTTGCAAGTTCTAAAGTAAATCTGAAATTATATCAATAACACTGTTCATGGGCGTAGCCAAGTTATCAGTCAGGGAGGGGGGCCAAAAATATTAACACGTCGACTGCCATAGTGAAAAAAGCTGTACGTAGCCAGACACACTTTACTTTGTTTTTAAAGTCATAAATTGTTGAAAATGTATGCGTTTTCTTAATAGAGACTGTTGGGCGTGTTTCAAATTATACTGCAATATTAAATATTACGCAAAAATGTTGTACCTCTGGGAAGGGAGGGGGGCAAATCCAACTTTTTCTTGTAGGGTGGAACAAAAGCCACTTTTTCCGTCCAGGGGGGAACAAGTTCCCCCCTCCCCCCGTCTCCTGGCTACGCCCATTACACTGTTCAACAAATTTGAACTTTTTTTCGTTTGCGTAACCTCCAATACGCGTTTCTGATTGATCTGTATGAACTGAATACGAATCTACAAACCGTTTCTTTCCAGCACGTCCAATTTTGGAAAAAATCAAGTTATTTTTTAAATTGCATATTTTCAACTTTGGAGCTGTGTTGTGCTTTTACATTAAAAGTTATTCAGTTTCTTTTGACATGAAATAATTCTGCAGGCTCTTCCAAACAAAATGATATTGTTATTATATTGTAGACATCTAAATATGTTTAAATAATGTTCAAAATAAAACGGACACCGAAAACGCACCAATTTTTGCTGACAATTCTTCAATGTATTTAAAGAACGTACGTGTAGCGCTTTCATTTAGGTATGCATGCAAATGAGTGACAGACAAGACGACCGACGTCATTGAGGACCACTGTTATCGCCACGTGTTTCGCTGAACTATTTCACTTCTCTATTGAAAACAAAACAGATTTTGTAACTTTCCTTAACACGTACCTCAGAAGGAAGGTCTGCTCTGTTGCGTGCGATGGTTAGGATATCTCCTGGACCCTTAGTTTTTGAAATATATGGAAGAATTGTCAGTAAAAATTGGTGCGTTTTCGATATCCTTTTTACTTTGAACATTATTTAAACATGTTTAGACAAAACATGTTAGAACAATTTAATCGTGTTGTTTGGAAGAATCCAGAGAATTATTTCGTGTCAAAAGAAATTGAATAACTGTTGCTACAAAAACATAAAACAGCTCTGAAGTTGAAAATTTGCAATTTTCTTAAAAATTCAATTTTTCAAAAACTGGACGTATTGGAAAGAACCGGTTTGCAGATTCGTATTCAGCTTATACAGATCTATCAGAAATACCTATTGAAAATTGCAAAATTTTTTACCTGTTGAACAGTGTAATTATACAATGCAAACAAATTTTTGAATATTTTAAAAGTCTTAAAAATTTCAGAATATTTGAAACATTACTGGTTATTAGAAACAAATAGTCACATTTTAAATGTTCCTTAATTCTAAGGATATTCAACCCAATGTCCGGTCGCCTACGAATGGTACTGTAGGTGTACAGAACATATTTTGATGACTAATAGAATCAATTATCTATTTTATACATGAAAGATCGCGAAATTTTAAAATACTTGTCTGGGTCCTTTTTGACTCAGAATTTCATAAACTTCACACCATTCCACTTTACAAAAACTGTCTGGCGAATACAGTTTTGTACACATATTAGCATTCCATAAGAAGACCAGCATAATTATTTTGAAGAAATCGATTCCGAAACACATCTCAAGACATATTAGTAGATTTCTATTTGGACCCAGATGCCGCCATCTATTCGATTATCAAAAACGTCCATCTTCAGACGGTTAATATCACATATTAGTGCACATATGCATGTTTATATTCCGCTACAGCATACAGGGTGTCTCGCGGTAAATGCCGTTTGATATAACTACTGAACAACAAGTGATAGGACAAAAAATATGTTAGAACACTTTTATCATCATTTTTTGTGTAGAATGTAGAGCTGTGACTTTATAAGATACCCGGGTACTCGGGTACCCGTGCGATAGCCGGGTACGCGTATATCCATAAGATATCCGAATATATGAGACAGTCGAGAATTTCGATTCGGGAGTCTATCACAGACGCGTATACTGCGCTACTTACAATTAGCATTCACGTTACATTGCAAAAATATGACTTACTCATTATTATATGACTACTGATTACGAAAGTATATTGCAATATTATTATCCAAATATTTATTAGCGTTTTTATTACAATATTTATACACGTAAATGTTTATAAGGTATTCAAGGGTTCGAAAGATATTCAAGCGTATTCGTAACGTGCAGGTAATATCATTCTCAATTTTTCACACTTTATTCCGTTCATTGTCGATATCGATCGAACATGGCTGAAAAATGATCGACTCTCGAATCAAGATTCTCGACTATCTCGTACATTCTAATATCTTATGGATACCCGGGTACCCGGGTAATTTTTGTTCACCCGGGTATCTCATGGGTACCCGAGTACCTGGTCATCTTGTGCTTTTTAAATGGAATGCTGTATTCTTGTTTTCGTATTATAAAAGTACAGAGAAAAAGAAGTTCAGCATATGTCCTTGAAATGACTTCGAGGCAACTCAAAACCGCACAATCGAAGAAGTTTTAAAACAGACGACAATCGATGTCTGTATTACTTTACCTGTCTCTTTTTACATTTGATGTTCAAAATATCTTCCGTCAGCTCTTAAGCATTGCTGCAACCTATTGCGAAATGAACGCTTCATCGCAAGTTCAACTGTTTTTCTTGGTATAGAAGCATATGCATTGATTATTTTTATTTTCATGTCTTCTCGTGTCGTTGGCTTCCTTTTTAAAAAATATTTCTTTTACGTGACCCCATAAGAAGTTATCTAACGGTGTTAAATCTGGTGACCGTGTTGGCCAATTTATTGGTCCACCACGTCCAATCCATCGATTTAGAAACTAATTTCTTTCAGTAAATACGGTAGCTCGTTGCGAAGAAACGCCTTGTACATGCCAGGAGTTAAAGTATCTTCAAAAAAGTATAGACGAATAATTTGGTTGTTAAAAATTCCGCACCCGGTACTCAGACTCAGCAACAGTTTGTAGCATTTAATTTTTTTTCAACGGCTTAAGGATTCTGTCGGCGAGGTCTTCTATAAAAAATTCCAGTTTTACGTGCTGTCGATACCATTCGTTCGATTGTCCTAAAGAAAACACAAATCTCGTTGCATTGAACGAATATATTGTCCTTCATTGTATTTCACAGAGACCTATAGGCTATAAATGCATAAAATCTGCAGTCTACTTATAAGTACATAATAGGGACGTTCATCCTCTTACAATAAAAAAATTTTCGATTTTGCGACTTTGAGTTGCCTCGAGGTCATTTCAAGGATATACGCTGAACGTCTTCTTTTCTGTACATTCATAATGCCAAAACAAAAATATAGCATTCTGTTTAAAAAACACAAGATGATCATGGTATGACATTGAAACATTGACGATAAAAAAATTTGTTTATCACAGTGACATTCTACCCAAAAAATGATGATAAAAATGTTGTAACATTTTTGTCCTATCACCTGTCGTTCAGTACTTATATCAAACAGCATTTATCTTGAGACACTCTGTATATGCAATACATATTTTTCTTCTCTTTTTAATACTTTTTTGGATCTAGAAGATATTTACATTGAGTTTCGTAGTTTCATGCAATTGATGAAAGAATAATCTTTTTTATCTTCTCATCGTTATGTAACGCTATCAGAAGATCCTTTAAAAGTTCACTTTTACAATTTTTTTGTATTATTCAGTTAACAAACATTTGAATCTGTTCGCCACTAAACTTTCTCTATCCCGTCGATCCCAAATCTTACGTTATACGAAATCTATGTTCCATCGTTGCAGAACCGATGATGCACATGCGTAACTTCTAATTGAATAGGACTTATTGTTTGTATCGTGTTGCTCATATCGTGAACCACGGGATGCTGATTAGATTGAGTAGGTAAATTGTCTCTTTATGTTGGACCTTAATGCACAGCATACATGTCTGAAAAGCGTCAACCGTGACGAACAGGTAATCGGGTGACCGTATTTCCTGCTTGAGAGAAGATCGATACATGTGATAGAGGTGAGAATCGAAATTGCAACGGCCTAGAGAATAATCGAGGATGAAGGCCCTAATAGCCGAACCGCGTAATGGCGGCGAACCGGCCAATATCGAGTTATGCTCCGCAGGGAATTGGATATCAAATAATACACCCAATGATGTCACGCCTTGAGGTACTGGTAATGAATGTTTAACAGTGCCTGGCTGTGTAACTAAATACTCTGAAGTCTCCGAGCCTTACGTGAGTTACATGTACACCACACACAGGGTGTCTACATAGATCCAGCTTCTTGTGCTTACGATCGAGCAAAGCTGAATTTCTCTGACATTTCGTGAGACAGTGAAACAGTTACTAGAGATGTCAGTAAATGAACTTTTGTAACTATTAAATTCGAATTTTAAATAATAATAATATTAATAAACATTTGGGACGGGAAAATATTAGATTTTTTTAATATCTATACCTTCTTATGACATATAGATTTCAATTTGGAAAAATAGGAAAATGTAATTAATTAAATTAAAAAGAAAAAAAAATACAAATTTTCCCAGGAAGTGCACAATGTTCAATAAATGAACTGGAAGGAAATCAGGGATCAAGGAATTGAAAACATCAATATTTAATCACTTTATTATTCTAATAACCTAAATTTACTCGTTTTTATATAAAATGTCCATTTACTGGTACGTGTTGATTTACTGGTGCATCCACCCTACTATATCTGTTATTTTATTTTGTTTAAAAACATCATTATAAATATGAATGTTTAAAATATTACAGTTTCTTATTATCCCTTTTTTACATTTGTATTGTGGCAAGCGGTGTCGACTTTTTAATTAGTTGCTAATGAAAATCTTACAATTATAATGTCTATAAGTTATTGAAAAGCACTGATTGTAAGCTTCATTGCACAGGTCAAAAAAGTTATATACACGTATGTGTGTAGCAATAAATTGTTTACTTTTTCTATTTATGGAATAGTATGTACTTCGGTTCAGCTTTTAATGTTGGAGTTGAGAAACACAGTCAAACCCTATATTTGTGTAATAGCACTATAATTATTAAACAGAACAATGACTCTTTTATGTGCATTTATATCTCTGCAGTTCGACAAAAATTAACAATGAACTCCCAGAATTAAAATCGATTTCTACTAAAAATTACAACTAGAAGTAGTATAGATTCAGTCACATGAATTTTAAAAATCGAAAACATTTTTTTAAATCGACAGACAAATCTTTTTATTTCTGGTGTTCTACATACTTTAACAAAAGGAATATAAGGAAGTATTTATTCCGTTGCAAAATTTGTCGTATATACGACAAATAGTCATATAGACGATAGTCATTGTTGTATATACATTGTGTAAATCACCTGATTTATGTTAGTATGGTTTAAGAATAAAAAGCATTACGTGAAATATTATGGATCATACAAATTTCTGCAGAACCATTTCAAAGAGACATCATGTACAAAAAATTGTATTTATACACACATGCACAAAATATGTTTCCAACATTTAGAACCATCTAATGCCTACAGAATATTTTATTTTTACAATTTTTATTCGCATCACAAGGACAACACACTTTTCTTTTTAGTATTTGTATCAATATTACAATTGCTTTTTGTGGATAATATAGCCGTGGTATTAAGTTTCAGATACCGATGCAAATTCCAATTATTGACTAGAACATGACTTCGCTATTGTAGTGCGGTGCCATTTGACTGTATAGGGCGATTAACTTTTACGATTGAAGGTATGGTATTTTATCAGTATACCTTGCAATAAAAAGTCGAAGACAGAAAAGAAACTGGCACATTTATAAAATAGTTAATATAACATTTAAAAACATTTAAGTACTGACAAACTAAAATGCAGTTTAAGAATTAGTATCTTCAATAAGATAAAATCCTTAATAACTGGCATGAATTATTTAGAAGTATTACTAAACTAATTATTTCTCTCGAAGATTTCAAATAAAAATGTTAAAACGTGCTGAAACACTGCGTGTACAAGTTGCTAAGTATTAGTATCTACTTGTTTTGCATGATTCAGTTTCTATTTTGAGTAAATTCACTTGGAAAATGAAACTCCCGAATAATGCTC
Organism: Dufourea novaeangliae; assembly: GCF_001272555.1. NCBI lineage: Eukaryota > Metazoa > Arthropoda > Insecta > Hymenoptera > Halictidae > Dufourea > Dufourea novaeangliae. Next base: position 252,131 of record NW_015373979.1, on the reverse strand, counting down.
ACTGTGTAAAATCAATTTCCGCTTTGAATCAATTATGCTTGCTTTACGTCCGTTTTACGTCCACAGTACAAGTGAATGTAAAACGCGAAATAAGGGAATAAAGAAATGAAAAGGTAAATTAATAAGATAGACCAATTGGCACAATTTCTCTTTCGTCCGTTTAACGAGACGACTCAGTAAAAATAAACAAAAAATTTACGTGCGAAACCCAGGTAATGGCTGACAGCTGTCCCTGTCCCACTTAAATGGTCATCACCTCCCTCTGCTTATAATTTCTGATTCGAATCGTTATATGAGGTATAGTAGTTTTCAAGATACTATTTATTTTAATAACGATATTATTCTCCAATAACAATAAATGTATAATTTTTCATAGTATTAAGGGCAGTTAATCAGTTAATCGCAGAACAATGTTCTATTCAGCAAAGCAGTAATAGTCTTAATGAAACATTCACTGTTGCCATGTTATTTATACTTCCGCAGCTAAAAATTGCGTATCAGAAAAAATATATTATTGTTATAAAACAAGCCATTCACCGATCGAACTTATTGTTAGATTAAAAAAGGAATTCAAAGCACGTCATATTTTCCTAAAAATGAAACCACATCAGTCTGATCCATTGTTTCTACGTCCAGAAGGAATGAAGTTATTTGGGTGACCTGTTTTAAGGAACTCGCCCTGTGTATCCTGCAAATTGCAAGTCTCCCTTGAAATCCTTGGAGTTTGCCTCGGAATTGAATCGTAAATAAGAAAATTATTTTCCCGACTTTGGTAAACAGAGATAACCTGCAGGATAAACGAGGGGGATATCGGTTAACCCAAAAGCCCCATTCAAACAAGAATAAAGTGCTGCGTCAATGTTAATAAGGTCACCGGATAAGATGCAAATAGGAGCGCGTTTGCCGTACCTTAGCGCAGCAAAGGATTTAACAGTTTGCTAGAACCGGTGCTATTGTACAATTGAATTGTCTGTGGATAGATTCACGTAAAATAGTTACAACTCCAATTTTCAATTGTTACCATATATCACATTCACCGGTACCATTCGTTAGTTCGTCACAGACAGTTCCCTAAAAATAGGATATTACTATGCTAGTCCATGATCGACTGATCCTACAGCTATGTTGGTCCTTATATACAGTGTGTCGACCATAAAAATGCGTCGACCAGCTACTGATTAATTGAAAACAAAAAACACAAACGAAATTGTTGGTGGTTTTTCATATCCACAATTAATTTTATGCATAGAATGATTTCGTGACTCCTTTTCCTTGAATAAAAATATTGTTAACTTTCACTGTCGTGGTATGTGTTTCGTATGGCTCATGTTTTGTCCTTATGTTGACCATTCAGGTTAAGTACACCAAAGAGCGAACTCGGCTTCCGCTAGGGGAAAAAGTGTCGTAGAGGAAGGGCCTCCTATCACTCGATCTCGGGAGTTTCTGAAATGTATGCCAAATTAACATTGACTTGAATATTTATTTTAGTACTTGAAGTAAATTTACAAAGTGATAGGTGGCCCTTACCCCTACGCTGCTTCTTCTAGCGAAAGCCGAGTTTGCTCGTAACGGTACATACAGGGTATCTCAGCTAATTTGATCACCTCGAACAATGACTTAACGGTACACTGTATGAAAATTTTGAGGCGTGGAAATTAAATGGCATCAAGGGGAACATCTTATACGGTACGTGATTTTTTTTTGTGGGTAGAGGCATTTCAGAGATGTTAAGGACACTAGCCCAGTAAAAATGTTTTAACCTTCATACGTCCTAAATCTAATAGGTAACAAGATATTTACTAAAGAATCACTGTATTAAAATCGCTGTATTACAGTTGAGGGGCATGAGTTCGAGCACCTATAGCTTCCAGATAGTAAGTACGTATTAAAAATTATTTTGTAAATATCTCGATAACTGTTGGGTTTAGAACGTATGAAGGGTAACACATTTTTACTCAGAATTTGGTACTCTATCCACCTGTGGTACGATAAATTGGTCATTCCGTTAAAAAAATCAAGGTGACCTTGAAATCTCTAAAATGCCTCTACCCAGAAAAAAAGCATATACCTTATAAAATGTGCCCCTTCATGCCATTTACGTTCCATGCCTCAAATTTTGTATAAAGTGTACCATTAAGTCATTATTCGAGGTGATAAAGTTAGCTGAGACACCCTGTATCTTAATCTACCTTTGATTGTATCTTCAATACACTTCTATACGGGAATGCTGATGATGCCTGTTTATATGGGTTGTCCGGGAGCAGATAATACAACTTGGCAGGCGGTGATTCTAGAAGAAAAAATAAGTCGAGAAAAAAGAATAAAAAGGTTTTCAGGTGATGCTTTGTTTTTGAGATGATCGAACTTGATTTTACGACTAGATACTTTGCGGCTGACCGAAGACCCATTGATGAAACCGTAGTCAGGTAGTGACCACACCAGGTTTCCAGGTTTACGATACGACTATCGCTATTGAGTATGGGGTCCGAGGAATTAGAAGCGCATGTGTTCGCCGTGAGGATAACTTCGCTCGGATCAACTTTCGATTGATCTGCACAGCCCCCACTATTGCCTACCGATCTGACGCATGCAATTACTCGTAGCGCTATTCCTGATGATCTTTTACTAATTGTTCCGTCGTAGACCCGAAACGACGGCTTTAGAATCTAACATTACCGTTATTTTTTATTATTTTATTTCCTTCGTTCAAGCAATTTCAATTTCATTGACACAAAGAGAATAATAGAGAAAAGAAAGGAACATTTGGTCTGCAGTCCGCCACATGCGCTCAATAATCTGGGACCCATCCGCGTCGGGCCTTACCAGGGCGCGCTGACTCGCAGACAATACAGCTATAAATCCTACCGTTGAGAGACTCGAAAATTCGTTCGCGGTCAACTCGCACCGTGACCACGTGCGCGATATTTTTCTGACGTCCGCTTCGCCCTGAAGGAGAGGTTTTCCATCTCCACGTTACTTGGAAAAACCGAGAAATTTGCCTTCCCCTTCAGGGCATAACCAATAAGGAAGCGAGTTTTGGTAACGCTTTCAGCGAATTTGGAGGAAACGACGTCACACGAAAATCAGACTCAAACCAGAACTGACCCGATGAACATCACACACACACGCACACAAACACACGACTTGTAAATACAGTCATTAAGAAACAATCAAAGTATGTTTTATTTTCGGTTTCGAAATCTAAAGATCGTGTAACGGTTCGGCGATTAAGTGCGAGCATTGCACGACCTAACACTAATTAACGACATAGCCCAAGCGCGTGGCGTCACCGACGCCAAAGAAAACAATGCATAAGTAGGGACTTAGACCTTACAACACATCCTGAGATCCATCCTATGCGTGAAACGAGGTTATTCTTACGGTGGATAGAGTGCAAGGCTTTAATCCTTAAACTGGCTTAAATTAAGTGAAAATAATAAATAATGCGCGTTTTAAAAAATAGCGTGTTCCGATCATCCGCATTGTAAACCTGGTCGTACAGACGTCCTAACAAGTTATGATTAATGAAAACTATATCAGGTCGGACAACCTTGTATATGTATGTTTAAATAGAAAAATGTTACATTAAAGGAATGAGAAACATAGATAGCCTAAAGAAGGATAGAAAGAAGAGCAGAATATTCAAGAAAAGTGTGAAGGGGAACAAAAGAAAAGGGAAGGTAAACGTGCAGAGATTCGTGAGGGTTTGATGGCCAAATGTGCGCGAAGCTTAACCAAGCCCAAGGGAAACTCCGGAAGAAAAGCAAGAAGAAACGAGACGGAAACAGTTGAGAAACGACACGAACTTGTAAAAACCAGGGAAGATGTGGAAGAAGTATCAAAAGATCTAATGAAAGTTAAAGAGGTTCGAGGGAAATCTTGAAAACACTCGAAGAGAGAGAAATGTGAGTAAATATAAGGGAGACCGGGGCTAGTTATTATAGTTCAGTTTAAATCTTTGCCCCTTGTAGCAGCACTTTGAAATTAAAGTGGCTGATGTGTTTCAACTGTACACAACTGCGTGTGGCATTATTGTAATCGGTTCACGCGTGGCGACGTTATTATTGGTTTTATAATACATTTTTTAGTACAAATCGTGCTTGAAACTGTGTTTCTGCACATAATGTTATCCATTTTTGCACTAGACATCCTATATTTCTCAAAACACACTCAGCATTTCCTTTCCCTGATCTCCTTTTTTGTTTCTCTGAGTTTCGGCTACGAACGAAATTGGTTGCGTTTGTTACGCTAACCCCGAGGATATGCAGTGTGAAAAACGTCTATTTGTATTCTGCGCACGACACGCAGCGTGAGAAACACTCGTGCAGTAAATTCAATTAAAAAAAACGCTGAATTCATTTGAAACAGGCAGACGCAGCGTGCAAAACGCCCGCGTATTTCAAGCCTAAGTCACTATTCTGCATAAAGACGTATGACCACGAATTAAAAGATCTGCAGTGCCGGCCAATATTAGTAACAACTTTATCGTAGTACTTCTTCAAGGATCACTTCCTTTAGCATTTTCTGTATTAATTAACGAAGGGTATTTATTATTAATATTTAATAAAAGGATAACAGTTAGAAGAATCCATACTAATCGTTAAGTAATACAGAAAATGCTAAAGAAATAAATCTTCAAAGAATAATTACGGTCAAATTGTTATAGTTTCTTTCCGGTACTGTATGTCTCATTTATGTTAGTCAATATTAATGTCAAATATTGGATAACTATACAGTGGACCAATTAGTATACAGTAGACGAAATTTCTATAAGGACACTATGATTTACTACGAAAAATTAATGTACCTATTCCATACATTTTCAGTAGTTGTAAGTTCTTACAAACACTACAATGTCTTTATTATAGAACGGTTTGTGTAAACATACTCCGAGTCTTATGCTGTTGTTTACAAAAACAATCACTCGCGGACCAAAGTCAGTGTGTAATTTCTACAAGAACGGTCACATGTATTTAGTTTTGTCGCAGCATTTGTACAGGAAATATTTGAGAGTCAGTGTTATCAGTGTTGTAATATCGTATTTATTAAATACATATAGTAATATTTTAAACAATTCCTCTTAAACGAAAATGCCATGAGGAAAAGTTTCAACATCAGAAGAACAAACAAAAATTGTAGCACATCGTGATTTAGACTTATTTATCCGAGAGATCTCTACAAAAATTAATAGATCCATTACTTGTATACACAGCAATTTAAAAATGCGTGAAAAGTACAGTAAAAATCACTATACAAATCGCAATGCTAAATTAACGACGTGACCGTTCACAAATGTTTAAAGAAATTACTACTGGAAATAAAATTGATCACACGATGTATCCAACAAATACTGCAGCAAGATAAAAGATTGAAGTGGACAAAAAAATCGTTGAAACACCTCTTACGCAAGAGCATAAAAGAGCAAAATTGGAATTCGCATGAAACCACATGACCTGGCGTGAGAAGTGGAAAGATGTAATATTTTCTGATGAGAAAAAATGTTATTTGGACAATATATACGGATTTAAATATTACTGACACGACTTACGCACAGATAAATCTGCTGCCATGAATAATTGCGGCAGAAGATTTTCGGTAGAGTGGCCTGCATTCAGTTACTTCTCAGACACCAATTTATAACATTTCTACAAAAATGAATTCTGAAAAATGCATAAACTTATTACAAGATTATTTGATTGTATTTGTTGAAAAAAACCACGGAAGGAATGTTATTTGCCAACAAGATAACGCGGCAGTTCACACTTCTAAAAAAGCACTCCAGTGGTTTTAGTAAAAGGATGTGCCACTTATAAATGATCTTCTCGCTCCCCGGATTTGAATCCAACGGAAAACTTATGGGGAATCCTATCGGAGGCCATACATGAAAATGGTAAGCAATAGAATAATATAAAGGAGCACGAAAAGGCAATTAGACTTAAGTGAAGTAAAATCCATACTATACACATTAAAAAATTGATTTGTAATATGGAGAATCGAATATTCGAAATGATTAAACGTAATAGTATAAGCATATGTTATTAATATTATTGTATAATTTTTGTTTTTTGTAATAGTTTAATGCACTGTTCTTATGCTTTCGTAATTTTCCTATAGGTGCGTTAAATAATTACGTATGGTTTATAACAAAAATATAACCGTTTCTCAGTTCTTAGTATTATTTTCCTATTTTCTATGCTTCCGTCGTTATTACTAACGTATCCATTAATTGCGTTAAGGAATTACTTCATATTTTTTATTAAAAACAGTAGTGTTCTTATAGAAATTTCGTCCACTGCACTACTATAACTTGTACATTTCTTTTAGATTTTCTTGAAACTTTAGATGATAAAAACATATCTCTGCAGTATTGAATTGAAAATGGAAAATTTAGCAAAGATATGAAAGTGGAAAGGTAACCGCGTGAAGGTAGAAATCTAAGAGTTCAATACTTCAAAGCTATTTTTCTCGACACTATTCTTTATAGTTAAAACTACAACCAGCATTGCATTTCCAACCACAGCTTTTCAACTTGAAAAATGTGTCTAATTTTCTATGGAATTTCCCTACTTTATCTTTAACTTGTCAAATCTGTATCAGATTCATAGCATTTCTTTAATTATCAATATTTTTTTTCTTTGTAATTCCAGAAATTGCTGTACTTATATCAATTATAAAACCTCATCTATTTGTTTCAAGTCAACGGAATTAAAGGAAATAGGATGCTTGGTTTTCTCATCTCAATATTTAGGTTAAAATAATTATTAAAGGCGCTAAAATAAGTTTTTGATTTCGTAGAAATTAAATATTAAGGGGATCTTCTTGTTATAAGTACTGAAAAAGACTTTTGATAATAGCTGTTCTAAATACATACTTATTTGTAACACCAATTATCGAATTAAAAATAAAGTAAGATCTGTTAAATTTGTTGCAAGTATGTATCTATCTTCCTCTGTTTCATAAAATCCTATGTTACATTAGCATAATATCCGATGTCTGTTCAGAAGTAGTAACACTAGAACTATGTACCAAACCAGTAAAAATAACTGGCCAGTACACTGTTATAAAGATAATTAAAATGTTATAACAATACATTTTCTTACATGTATTGCAACTTTTTTTTAATCGATTATTTAACATCGCATCAATCTTATTAACAATCGTTATTAGCGACTCAGAGCCCTGGTTTACTGTTTATTGTACAGTTTGGTATGTTTTATGTAGTGTAGTAGGTTTGGAATCGATTCACTGTCCTTTAAATTAGCTGATTCTTATGTTGAATTGTTGCCTGTCAGTGGTGTATCTTCTGCAATGAGTGATAATGTGCTCCACTGTCAGGTAAACTTTGCACAATTCGCAGGTTGGGGGTTCTTCTTTATTGAGGAGGTATTGATGAGTGAGTTTCGTGTGTCCATATTTGGTTCATTACGATATAAAAGTGAATAAATCAGTTAATTTATAAATTTCTAAATATTCTAAAGTTTGTCATCTTTATTAACCGATCGAAGTAGGTACACGTTTATCGTCGGTAGTTCTATTGTTAAATACCTCACATTGTACTGTTGGATGACAAACCTATGGTACCTATTGACTTTGACTGACTCTATGAACAATTGCAACCGCGCTGCTCTACTCCCAAAGAAGTTAGTCACCCTTATTTTTCCCAAAGACCGAACGCCTACTTACTCATCCTGTACTAAGACCCACAAGGATCCTCTCCATACCACAGAGCGATAGTGTATAAGAATCTATTCAATTTCAAACACAGCTCAATTCTTGTTCGGTCAGTCTGACACTTACAAATGATCAGTGTTTTCAAATTTTCTTCTTAAGAAACAAAACTTTTTTCAAAATTTAGTTTATGTAAGTTTATAGCGCTTGTTGTACCATTAATCTTTTGTTTGAAACAACTTTTTTCTATTCTTACAACAATTTTTTTCTATTTTTTTACAATTTTTTTACTATAAAAAGTGGGAGTGCCTGTTTGACTTTGAGGTTAGTTTTCACACCCTTAATGGGCGACTGGGCACGAATGAAACATACCATTATTCTTGTCTTGAATCACTCTATAAACCCGCCAGGTTTCATTCCAATCCGCGAGTCAGCATTTGCGGTGTTCCCTTGTTAGTGCTTCGTTGCGTATAAAAACAAACACCTTTTTGAAGTTTTATTTCAAAAGTATTGTTCATATTTCATCACCCGGAATCCAACGGTATATTATACAATACTTCACACGTAAGACCTTCTCTTGAGAAGTAAAAAATATATAAAGTATTGAAGATAATTGTGTCAATTTGGGAAACATGTATTACCGAATTCCGTAACTCACAGGTAGGAACAGTTGCAACATAAACCAATTTCCGGTATTCACTTTGTAACATTCTGTGTGCACGGTGTATCGGTGTGTCAGTGGTACCAAGTTTCTCGTAAAGCGGCAGACGTTTGGATGAAGAGAACATCAGGGGACAATGGAACAACATGGGAGCTTAGCTAAGCTTTATACAGCTTTGCGCAGCTTTGTGCATTCACGATTTCTTGGAGACGGGTTGTACAGTTTGCATAAAACCGAGCGATGTCAATGATTACTCACTAGCAACGACTCTACCTTAACACATCGAATTGACTTTACGATCCTGTCGCACAGCTTAAACGTTAGCGGTTACTCATAATTGAATTCCAATAGAGAGTAAATTGGTGTGCAGACAGTATAAAAATATCGTTCGCATTTATCGTAGAATTTTTTACAAATTCCAAATAAATTCATATATTATCAGAAATAAAGGTGAAAAAGCCTAAAGAACAATTAAATTGTATTTCTTTTTAAAGAATGCACCATACTATGACATATACTTGATATTGTATGTACTTTTAATTTGTTTGTAGTGAATATGAATAAAAAGGAGTGTTCACAAGGATCATTTCAAATACGTATTCCTTCCGCTTTTAGAAGTAAAGCTTTAAAGTTTCAATATAAATGTTTCCTCTGAAATCCTTATAAAGTGTTACAGAACACAGTACAATGAAAAAATCAAAAAAATCAAACGTCATGTCAGTAACATTGAAAACGATAATCAGTGTGTACTTTTACTGTATTAGAAGAACAAATTATTTAACAATTAAATACGGTGTTTTAACATTTTGTTGTATATTATTAAGTAACGGTTAGAAAAAAATTGCCGTACGTATATGAAAGCAGTGTCTTTGTATCCTAGTTTATACAATGCATTCGTAAATCACATGCTACATCACGCGTTTATGTTAACATGACAATTTCTTCCTTGAGATGACGGAACGTATTAACGTAAAATTTTAACGTGAGAACTTGTATTTACTTCTAAAAATCGCACAAAGTGCGCCAACATACGAATACTTAATCCAAAGAATTAAGTACAACCTTAACAAGTTTAATAATATGCTCTTTCTTGAAGACAATTTTAAATGGTCACAATCTAAATTTCGCAACACGTATTACAGCGGGGGACAAAACTACTTTCTTCGCGATTCAGATCAATTGTAACTTTTAACTCAATTTCACTCAATTTTTTTTTACACATCATTTAGTAAACTAGTGTTCTTAACTTCACAAAAGAACTCGTCATTTAGACCAATTTTAAAAAAGTTGTTCCGTTTTAAAGGGTGTACGAATACTGTTGTCCTCCACTGTATACATGTGTCTAAAATAATTAGGATATACCTGTTTAACACGTCTAACAACACAACACATTATGTAATGTTCATTCTAGTGAAACTACAATCAATTCTTCAGAAATTTATAAATAATTTTTATTGCCACAATATTTGGTTCAATCAAAATATTTTCAATTTTATTGAGAGTAAGGAAAATTTGTAACTTACACAAAAGATACCACTTTTTGCGCTCTAAATTACGAATCAAAGATTATAATATCAGACTGCGGAATTTACGCATTGTATACATTATAGAACCGATCACTAATTGCCTTAAAACATCATAATACAGATTGAACTTCGCCACTAATAACCTATATTCCTAGTAGTCGATGCGACATAAAAAAGAAAACATTTTATTTATTACCATTAACTTACATGGCATCGTCTCGGAAAATTTGATTTGTGGCCGTTAGGTGGATACATTTTTGAAAATAATATTTAGGAATCGTTTAATGAATACTCATTCTTGTTTATCAGCAAACTTCTTTTGTTTATTTTTGTCATTTTCCTGATTTTCTGATATTCAAGAAATAACTTTATGCAATAAAAATATTTTTTTTAAGAAGGGAATAAGACCTGTAGTAGATAGAATAATGTCTTGGTTCCCGATTTTGGTAAATTAAACCATAGAAAGATGAATTGACCTGAACAATCGCAGCCTAACATCACATAATTTCTGCGTTGCGACACCTTTTTTAGAAATGCATCCCCGTGCACACATTAATCAGAGCTTGCGCCGCGCTGGTTAGACGCATGTAACCGCTTTTAATAGGTTGTTAAGCTCATCTAGCTTCGTCGGCCTCCACCTTATCCAAGATAAATACCGCATATAGTATGGACACGGAATAAACGATAATGGAGGCCGACGTCTGAAAGCTCTCGAAGCTTCCATTTCCCCAAGGATTCGTCGCGGGGCGAAACCAATTGTCCTTTGGGCGAAAGTGGTGTGGAGCCAGAGCGTGCGAACATGCCAGGCCAGTCCGTAATGTACAGGGTGTCAACGAATTACATGTCGCCTCTACCATAGCCGGATTCTACACCTTTGGTTTGGTAGAGATTGAGATTAGAAAGGTGATGCAAAATTGTCCTCGATCTTGAGTTTCACGGTCAAATTTTTTTTCGTTACATTATATTCTATTCACCTTGAGAATAAAGAGTCTGGGAGTAACCGTTCTCTTGGAAAATGATGTTGAAGTTGTAGTAGCATTCGGACTCACTTCATTTGCAATGTGCTCACTTCATTTGCATGTGCTCACAGTCAGATGCAGGGTATTTACCAGCATCTATTGTCGCACGTAGAGACCCCAGATACCCCATTTAATATCCCACATCTTTCTTTCTTACTATGACACCTTAACAGTTCATTGTCCCATATATGAATGTATGGGACAGCGTACTCCCAACTCACACAGATCAGCTGCTTCATATAGGGTCATTCCACGCGAAATCGGACACCTTTTGAAACACCATTTTGGATTTTGTTCCAATTTGGATATGTTGTAGTCTTTATCGATATACAGACGTATCTCAAAGGATTTTTGGCAATTTTAAAAATTGTAGATTTTACAGCTGTTTGAAATTTAGGGTCAACCTATCTTCAATACATCATAATTATTGAACTAACAAACTGATCAAACTGAGCTTTGCGGGTACTTACAGTGGAGACATAAGGGTACAAAATAAAAATTATTTCAGTTGAAAAAAGATATTTTTTAAACATTTAATTTGCAATTGTTTTAAATAAATGCCCTGTTTTTATACTGCCGAAGTATTTAACAATTTGAAAAAATGAGGATATAGCCCCATTTGTCCTCTTTATGGGCATATCTTCAAAACTGTGGAGAGTTTAAAATTGGCCGTATGAAAATTAATTGAAGTGAACGCTGCATCGAATTGCACTGGCTTTATCGGCTAAGACGTGTGGTACTATGGTCTGTTTTTCGAAAGATGATGCCTGGAAGGTAGGCCCGAGTTTTCGCGGTGTTGCCACGATCGCGAGACGCCTACGGCACTTGTGTCTCTCTCACTCTTCGCGTCTTAGCCAATGACGTGCGACCGTCGACGTGAGTCCACGCCTACGGTCGTCTGTCTCCATTACACGTATTACAAACCTCTCGAGAAGGACCTACCTACAATCTCAAGGAGTGGGGACTGCGTTCAGCACGTGGCCGTCAATCATCCATTGTCTGGAAATGGTGGAGAATGTTGACGAGACGCAGAACGTTTTCACACGTCAAAAGTTAAAATACATGAATAAGAAAAAGTTTATTTCTTCTGAAAGAATGTATTGTACCCAAATATTGAGCAACATATTAAAAAGGAATTAAATTAATACGTAGGTTATTAAACGCTACACGTGGAAATTGCAGGGTAAAGACGGAAGTTGGTTTACCGAGCGTCTGAGCGAGAAGCTGCAGTGTCGAAGTGCTGGAGGTTGGAAAGAGACACACAGTGGCAATGAGACCGTCACAAAGTCGCACAACATACGTAGGTCACGTTGGATCCCCTCCAGGGCTTCCAACTTTGATACTTTTTTTTTTTTTTTTTTACGTGAGGAAATGCATTTACGCACACCCCCTCCCTCCCCCCAATGTGGGAGGAGTGGGCGGGGGTAGTGTGGGACTCACCCCCAATAGGGCGGAGCCCAGGGGAATACCCACTAAAACCTCACGGTGGCCGGGCTCGGCGCCCTGCGGGGAAGCACCGGGATCTCTTGCGAACACAACCGGTACCTCCCCAGCGCCGGCTCCGCCAGTTGACGGCGGAGCGCCCTCTCTGTGGTGGGGGGAGCGGAGAGCCCCCCCCCCCACCGGACCGCGGGTGCCACAGTCCCGCGATCCCAACGGTCCCTTTTAGTCGCCTCTTACGACAGGCAGGGATTACCGTGGGCGTATTCTGTTCCCCGCCACACAGGGAAGCTCAACTTTGATACTTGGATCAACCTCCCAGGCATCATCTTTCGAAAAACAGACCATACGCTAGCCGGTACGGCTCGCTTGTTGGAGTCGAATGGCTTCGACGCAGCGTTAACATCAATCAATTTTCATATCGCCAATTTTAAAGTCTCCACATTTTTTAAAATTTGTCCATAAAGAAAACAAATAGGACTACATCCTCCTTTCTTTTCAAATTTTTCAATTGGGCCTTACTATTATAAAATTACATTTCTTTAAAACAATTACAAAATAAATGGTTAAAAAATATTTTCTTCTAACTGAAATACTTTTAATTAGGTACTCTTGTCTCCACTCCAAGAATTCGCAAAACTCGTTTTGATCAGTTTGTTAGTTCAATAATTATGATTTATTGAAAAAAGGTTAAGCCTAAATTTCAAACAGCTATAAAATCTACAATTTTAAACATTTTCAACAATCCTTCGAGATACGTTTATATATCGATAATGACCACAACATATCCAAATTGGAAGATAATCTGAAATGGTGCTTCAAAAGGTGTCCGATTTCGCGTGGAATGACGCTATAGTAAAGTCGCCATAACTGCGCGCAAAGGCCTTGCATGCAGTCAACTGGAGGCCTTTGTGGACAGTTAAGGCGACTTTAGTATATAAGTTAACTGACGCGTGAGTCGAGAGTATGTTGAACCATAAAACAGAGTGTCCCAAAATAGCTTCGACTCCCGGATATGAGGGGTTCCTGGGATGATTGGAAACAGCATTTTCCTTAGCAACAATGTTATCCGAGGCTTTGTTAATGAGATATTAACGAAAAACACTGACCAATCAGAGCGCGAGTCTGCCGACTGAGCTTCCGCGGTAGCGTTGGATACCAATCGCAACACGTAGCTAACGATACTGCCGGAACTCGGTAGTCGGAGTTTTTTTGCTACTATCTCGTTAACAAAGCCTCGGATAACATTTTTGCTAAGGAAAAAGATGTTTGAAATCATCGCAGGAACCCCTCATTTCCGTGAGCCGAAGCTTAGTTGGGACACCTTATATATGAGACGACGAACTATGAACGTGTTATAGCAAGAGAGGAAGAAAGGAACATATGGTATATATAATGGTGTAGGTGGGGTGTCTGTGTGCAACAATAGATGCTATTTACCCTCCATCTGAATAATGCTACTTCAATACAATTTTCCAAGAGAACGATTGAGTGGCGACCCATGGTTCCTTTCAGACTTTTTATCTTGACGATGAATAGAACATAATGTAATGAAACAAAATTTGACCTTGAAATTCTCGGTCAAGGTCTATTTTGCGGTACTTCTTACCCCAATTGCCACCAAATCAAAGGTGTAGAATCTGGCAATGGTAACCACGGTATGTGATTTCTTGGCACCCTGTAGATACATTCCGGCCGAATCCATTCAGTCCTTAGTGTTGGGCTAATTTATGCGCGGGTAAATCGGTCAGGTTCGGTACGATGGAACGGCGCACGATATAAGTTACGTGCACGTACAGTATCTGTTATGTAAATCCGTCCGAACAAAATGTCTAAGGTGTCCCCCGCGTCGCGATATCTCTGTCTTCTTCGGCGTAACGATGAAAATTATAGGCTGCTACTTTGGAACGGTCTATCCATTGGCGAGGGTAGAGTACACTACGCAAAGGCTGCCACGTTGCTCGAAGATTTGTTAGAGGTGGCGGCCTGTCTTTCTCCGTCGACCCTACGTGAGAGACAAGTTCGGTTCCCAGTTTCGTCCAGGGTCGACTTCGTTCCGCGAGCACGTTCATAAATCTTCGAACTTTAAAGGCGGACTCGCAGTGAGAACATGAGCGACGGTGGTACGCGAAGCGATACCGTGATACGATTTCGAGGTGAATAAGGAATGTCGGCACAGCTTTCGGAGTAACGCATTACCGCGACCCTGGGGGAGCCCTGCTCTGAGCGTTCTGAAGGAGGGGAGTGGGGAATGATAGAATGTAAAAATGATTGTGAATGAATGTAGCCATGGTGCCGGCATGCTACGATAGTTTAAAGTACTGCGCAACCATTTTAGAAGAACTTAAATTGAGACAGAAGATTCATGCCAGATGTCTTAGAGGAATGCTACCACGAAGAAGGCAATTGTACCCGCGATGACAAATGGGGAATGCAGAGGAAATTTCTCGTTTACGTAACTTCTTCTCCCAGATAATTGAATTCGAAAACACTACCTCATGTGTATACTTAAGTAACATTTAACTCGTAGTTGGTTACTTTATTACAGATCGTATCTATAATAATTGTAATAATATTTTGAAAAAATTTACTGTGACATAGCGCACTATTATTAACTTTCCACGGTAATAGATGCAGTATGATATAGTTGTCCACAAATAGTACAGAGACGTCATATACACGTCCGGAAAACGTACGTTCCGGACGTTCGGCATATTCGGAGGATGTCCCAAAAAGGTCCGCATGTCCCCTCTACGTCCTCTTTAAAATCTATAAATGACCTAGGAAGTTCCTATGTACAAAATGGAACGACCTGAGGACGTCCTGTGTCAACATTCTCAGAGCATTTTCCGAATGTGTAAAAATAACGTTCTCTGTACCTTTTGGGAACGTTTAAAGAGTTTTTAAAAACGCTGTCTTGAAAAGTGTATAAGAAACGTTTCCCACATGTTTAAAATTACGGTTAGATTTCATTCTGTGCAAGACGATAGAAGTCAGGTTAGGTTGATTTGTGTTTAATAAATAAAAGATTGA
Organism: Dufourea novaeangliae; assembly: GCF_001272555.1. Taxonomy (NCBI): domain Eukaryota; kingdom Metazoa; phylum Arthropoda; class Insecta; order Hymenoptera; family Halictidae; genus Dufourea; species Dufourea novaeangliae. The sequence goes on along the minus strand of NW_015373979.1, from coordinate 236,784 downwards.
CTTTCCTGCAATTTCCACACTTAGTAGAAATTAGATCAATTCCTGTTAATAAATAAAAGGTTAAATTTCGTATAAGGAATTATAATGAGAATATAGGTCTAGGGGTTATGATCTGTGTGTATATTGTGTTTATGTTTATTTTCAATGCGAAATACTGATTGTGTGACGCTTAGAGACAGTTACAGACAAAAAATCACTGATTCAAAGCAAAATACTTATTCTGTGTTGGTTACAGACAGTTTAAGAAAAATAATATTGTTTCACTAGTGCCGTTACACTTCTGTATTGATTCTCTAAAAAATGACACCTTGCTCATGGGGTTCCATCACCTTTCAAGGAATGACAATGAACCAAAATTACTAAACGAAACAATCCGAAATTTAAATGCTACGAACATTCGTAAGACTTAAGAAACGAACATTTCTAGTACTTGTGAAATTTAAGTCTTGAGAATATCCGTAGGACTTTCGGGGCGAACGTTTCTAGAACATTCAAAATTTATGTCTGGAGAACATCCGTAGGACTTTCTGGACGGACGTTTCTAGAACATACGAAATTTAAGTCTTACGAACATCCTAGGGATGTCCAAAATGGACGTAGGACATTCGGATATAAACTGGACATGAAACGAACGTCCTTTGAATGTACGGTGCTATCCGGGGTCATTGTTTATTGCAAACAGAGAAAACTTGTAATAGATAGCACATTAACGAAATAAATGAAGAAGTTACGTACTAAAATATTAGATCGTTTGGAAAGTTCGCTTATACTGGATGAAAGAAAAATCGCTTGATCTAGTAAACAGGTATTATATTCCAGATATGGATTAAGTATTTAAGGACCAAAAGTAAATAGAAATATTTATAAAATTATTTAATTTCTTTTTGTTACAGTTATTGCTTTATTAATTTGTACATATTTATATATAATACAAGTACATAAAATTTACAGTCGATTTACTCCATTTTATCACTTCAATCAGTTCCCTGAACGAAATCAGCTTTATTTCAGTACCCTATACACTTTGAAAGAAGAAGTTTTCATAACTGTAGTGCAAACAATAGCTTGATCATCTATTTCACAAACATTTGCGATTAAACATTAGATTGTTGCACACGAAGTGATATATTTCACTGATGATTGTGTTTCATTATACTTGTATGAATGACAATATTTAACAATGGTTGCTATCAGCACGTCAAATTGAAACGCGGTCTCTATTGTATACGATGAAGTTTATTTTTTTTTTTATTTCAACAAAACTCTTTGAATATCATTTAAAATTATTGAACGCTAATATTGAGGTACAATTAAATTTGTTTACATTGTTATATATTAAGTCAAACTTTAAGGGTCTCATAAATTCAATTGTTACAAACGAAATGAGTTAGCGGTATGACTTTTTTTGTTAACAATAACTTTTGGGCAAATTACACAATTTTATATATGTTATCTTGAAACAGTAACAGTATTGCTGCAACAATTTTATAAAAATTTATTTTGAAGTGGAAGTGAGTTTATAAAGATTCCAATGAAATGCATAAAAGTTCATATTCATACGTCATTACAACCCAAACATAATACCAAGACTACTGAAATTAACTGTGATATCCCAAAAATAAATCAGAAATATAAAAAGGTAATACGCATATAAAGTTTAATCAGCTCTTTCCCTTTTTTTTTCCCACTAACATAGCATAAACTGAGTTGTACTGAAAGTAAAATTATACATTAATTGTATAATAGGTTACAATGTACAGAACTTATAAATTGCATTAAACATACTGATATATCTATGTCGATATAAATTGCTGAAGAATATCATGGGAAGGTTTAAATAGCAATCAGAAATATTAAGTACCATACTTACAATTTTAAGTACCATACTCATAATGATTACGTGTAGTTAATGTCCATCCTTTCTCACTCACTGTACATGTTTTATGGTTGCATGGTCAGGTCTTGATCTAGTTATTTTTCTTTTCCGATACGGTCTTCACCAATTCATTGTCCCCCATTTCCTCGATCGTTCCCACATTTTTTTCTGCCCCTTTCTTCTGCTATCTTCTCCTCTGATCGTTTTCTCGATCGCCAGCAACACCATCGGAAGACTTACATTGGGAACTATCTGAGAATCCCGGAAGAAGATTGGGAGAAAAGAAAAGTGGCCCATCAGGATGTTCGTGCAGTGGAATTCAGAGTGAAAGCTGGTAATATAAAGAGATAGTCGTTCGAAAGGATGGGAATAGGTTTTCGGGAAAGGAATAAACCTTACATGACTGTCGCGATCAATCGAATGTTTCATTCCCCAGGCATAAAACGCAGCTGCAATTCATGCCATCAAAATGGACAGGGTATTTCACTAACCCCGATTATAGTCCATTTTGTAAGAAGTTATTAAGACGTTCAAGTGATCGTCTTTCTTCGTTTCATTAGACAAACGATACTTTTATATAACACTAAAGTGTCAAAAAATTAACAGTGACTTCTGTTTTATACTTCTTCGATTGGCATGCACGATACATACTTTTTCGCGTTACTATCTAAAAATGTATTTCGCTTTCTTGCTTCCTATGATTAGCTGAATAATCACTGACTGAAAAATAGATTAACATAATGAAATTACCCTAGTATGTCGAAATATTTCTATACAGGGTGTTCACGTTATTACTAGCCAGTGTTTTTTTCGTAAATAGTAAGTATTAGAAAAAAATGAAGGAGGAAAAGGTTTTGCAGCTTTCTATGACTAACATAGTAGTGTGTATCAACTGTTTATACAGGATGTAACAAAAATGTTGGAGGACTCGGAAATGGAAGACTCGTCAGGTAATTTTTGAAACAAGTTTTTCCTTAGCAAAAATGTTATCCGAAGCTTTGGTAACGAGATCTTAAAGAAAAACCCTGACCAATCAGAGCGCGAGTCTGCCAGCCCGGGTTCCCGCGTTAACATTGGCTACCCGCTGTAATTCGTATTCGTCTTCGCGTTCCTCCAACATTTTTGTTACACCCTCTAGAGAGTGTACCATTTGAACTTTGGCACAGAATTTCGGGGGGGGGGGGGGGGGGGGGGGGGGGGGGTATTTTATGGTTGTCACAAATCTTCTCCAGGTGGACGCACATTCGATAATTTCAAGATGACCTTGGATTTTTTATACAGTACTGTATGTTCTTACTTAGTTAGACGTATAAACACTTCGGTCTTTCAAGGTAGTTGAAAGTTTAGTAATATACAACGTGCTTATGCCAATGAATTCGTCTCGAAATGCGCTATACGTCTAACTCCATAAAAACAACAATGCCGTATAAAAGAAACAAATGTTACCTTGAAATCATCAAAAACACATCCACCTGGAGAAGAAAAAGCAAAATAACGCAAACGTGTTCATTAATATCTGAGACAACATTGGCACAAACTACTCAAAAATATAGTTCGTAGGGCTGAAATGTGCATCCACTGTAGCCTTATTAATGAAAAATACTTGTAAACCCATTGATATGAAATATTCAAAATATTTCTTTCATTTCTAACCTTGTATGACGTATTGATGAATTGACACACACTTTCATATGACACAAAAACTATACAGCGTTTCATTTAAAAAATTAAAGTTCACGATCATTCCTCGAAAAATATTGCAAATAAAAAAAATTGATACACGCTATTCTATTGGTCATCGAAAGCTGCAAAACTTTTTGTTATTTCATTTTCTTCTAATACTTACTATTTGCGAGAGAAACTCTGGCTAATGATAACGTGAACACACCGTATACACTAGTGGTGCCTTAAACATTAATCAATTAATAGTACTTCTTCGAAACATTTTTTAAGTTTAAATAATTTTGCCTAGCATAAACAACTAAAGTCTAGTTACATTTAACATATGATAACATAGAACATCGTACATGTGTTTGAAAATAGTTTGAATAAAACGGTCCAATCACACACATCCAATAATTGTCACGAAAATGCAATAATTGCTAAAAATGACAAGTATCCGTTTCCTATTAAGCAGAGCATAGTAAATATATGCCAAACCTCTGGTATTAACAAGGACAGTGATAGCTGTGGATCAGAACGAACAACGAAATTTAGTTCCGTACACTGGAAGATATCCATGAAAAATTGCCGACATCGTGGTTAGTCGCCGTCAGATGTCTGTTGCATTTTTATATCCTGTCAGCAGTAGGAACTAAAATATACCCACTCAACAAATGAACAGCATATTCTGCAATATTAAAAAATGATTGCTTGATTCAAATAAAGTGTATTCGATCTTTAAGATCATTGGCGCCATTCAAAGATGAGCTTTTTTAGATTCACTGTACTCATAACACAATTTTACAAGAAACAATAAAATATTTCTATAAAGTCGTATTAGCTCTTGCCTAGCCGATGCCGAGTCAGGTCTGACCCGTATTTGTATTTTCAGTGTAGTGATAATACACTGTAAAGTACGTAAAATGTAGGAAACATATATGCAAAATGTATCCTGCACACGAAAGTAATATGTTATTTATGTGTGTTAACAAAATAATGAATCCTGTACATATGTTTTGTATGTGCATTCCAGTTCTCTCCGGATTGGCAACGTACGATTGCATTGAGAACTTCAAAGATTAGAGCTACACTATCGATACTGGAACATTGTGATGTGATTAGATGATCAGCACTTCGAGGGTTAATAAGAATTTCATAAAATAATTATTCTGTTTCAGAATTTTTTTATAATTCCTAGTAAGAAAATTAAATCCTTTTAATAATTTCATTTTATTAGAATGAATTCTTTACCTGCATAGTTCTGTACATGGTAAAGCTGATAAAGACAAGAACACAACTGATCTCCAGTTTAGTAAGATACGTTTTCGAAACTTACTAGGTACTCTGGGATAAATATAGCGTCAAGGTTTTATATGGTGAGGATTTATATGCTGCATAGTACTACATTTATTAGAAGGTCTGAAAATCATAGAAAACAAATATCAAGCCTGTACAATTTACAAAATGCATTAAAAATATTTCTCTGTTAAGAAGATAACGTGTACAGAGACTTAAGTAGAAGCGAATATTTTTTAGGAGAATTTGTAATGAACTAATGCATGAATACAACGTGATTTAACATTACAAAAATATTTACTACATACGTTTTTTGTAAGAATGCTATGAAGTTTACCAAAACAATGAAAATATGAAATAAATCATTATTAAAAGTCATCATCGCTGTACCGAGGATTACAACTCATGCATAAAAAGTAACTTTATTGCCAAGGATATTAATCAGTAAAAATGTGTGAAACCGATAATGTATGGTTACCGAAAACAAACAAGTCATAATCAGTTATTGTTTGGTGCAGTGTTCCGGAGCAACACGCACAGCATAAATTTGTACCCGTACACGAATTTCGTGTTCTGAATAAAACCTTTTTGAATACGATCGAGAAATTCTGCATTTGAGCCATTTATGTTGCATAAATTTCCATGCTACGCATAACATGCGGCGTAAAGTATGTATCGTGGGCACAAGGGCCGTTTGTACTGAAATGAAAATTTCGTTACCCGATTTTAACAAAAGCGGTTAAAGATCGCTTTTCATTTTTCAAACATTTACACGTTGATTGCCATAGTTTTCACCGATGAACGGTGTTATCAAATTATACAAAGAAACATGGAATTTCCAAAATAGAGCATTTAACAAAAATGTTAAATACAGGGTGTTCGACTACTAGTGGGAAAAAAATTTAAGGGGTGATTCCTTGAGGCAAAATAAGATGAAAATCAAGAATAACGAAATTGCGAAGAATGCTTCGTTTGTTAGTTATAAGCATTTAAAAATTGACCTAAATGACGGCAATCCGCGCGCATGGAGTGTCAGTGGATAACGGCTGGTAAGGGGCGTACAGTCAATTTAAAGACTCAACGACGTGCAGGAAAAGTCGGTAGAACAGCTGTCTACTTACCCCGTAGAAGATGTCGATAACTTGTGCCCGCGGTACTTGAGTCGAATCCACTTGTATCGCATTAGATAAAATTCGCAAGGAATGTAAATATCTTCTTACGAATATTATCGAGTAGAGAGGGTTAATGCCCCCTCTAGTTGTTACGTATAACAATTGTCCTGTCCACGAGTATCCATGAAATTAATCCGCACATGCACGTACACCACAGAAGTACGCAAAAAGTGTCCACACACACTGCGCGATTGTCCCGTCCGCGAAAAATGTTCACACACATTGCGTGATTGACCCGACCGCGAAAAATGTTCACACACTGCGCGATTAATTAGACCCGCGAGCGGTTCCTCCGTTGGGTTTAACACTCTACATGTTACACAAAACTAATACTCGAAATAATTAATTTATAACTATTTAACACTAATTCTTAACCTACACTAATTAATTTATAACAACTATTTATACTAATTTTTAACACGCAATAATTACTAAAACCTGCAATATTTAATAAAACCTACAATATTGCAATAATTAATAAAACCTACAATACTTAATAAAACCTACAATAATTAATTTGCAGTATTTATAACGACGACGTACGCGACATTACTAAACTATCACTACGTAATCGCTAAATAAACAAAAACATAGTTTTCCGAACATGAACTCTATTTGCTCGTAGAGTGCGAGGCGCACCGTTTGGAAAGGACAAATGATATTGTTGAACTGATCCTCTCGTTAGGATCGATGTGGCGTAATAGGTCGATCCCCACTCTTTCATGGTCAATACTTTTTGGGAAGGGAAAACTGCATTGGAAAGTGTCTTTGAGTTCGCGTTTCTTTTCGTATATTTTTAGAGCAACATCTGTATTTTTTTCTCATACGCCACTCGGGGCCACTTGGCCACGATGCCGAGGGTGTGCGAGTCTGGACATTATAAAACTGTCTCTTATCTTCTGCAGGACGACCACCCGCGGATTGCCTGTAACGTGTTACTGCCATCGACGAAGACCTTCCCTATTGTATTTTCGGCTGTCCTTCTTGACATTAACTTGTAAAAAGAACTTTCAACGTCGAATGCTAACTCCATGTTAGAAACGGTTCATATTACACCGAATGTATCTGTTTAACAATTCTCTTTATTTTATTTTATGTAGTTTCTTCATGCATCGTAATTCATCTTAGTTTCATTCTAATATCATTATACGTTTTGTCTTACAGTACATCCTTTTAAAAATATTGTGTGAAAGTTTGAAGTTGATCTTGGAAGTTTCGGAGCAGATATAAAGTGGTGGAATCCCTTTCTAGGGGTGCGTAAGTCATGAATACTCTGCCCCAATGCAATTTATGGTTGTGTTAGCAAATACATAAAGCTATGTGAAGCCGTAATACTAAGAGTAACTATATATAAAAAATTTACATTGATTCGATTGTAAACCTGACTTGAAACTTTAAACCTGTTTTTCTCAAAACCACATGTTCAAAATCGGTGACCAAAATATCTCGAGAACCGCTGCACCGAATTGATTCAGCTTTGGTACACTCATTCTATACATAAACATCTAGTGCTTGATCGTGGCTTTTTATATTTCATTGTGTATTGGAGAAGGACCTACCTACAATCACAAGGAGTGGGGACTGCGTTCGGCACGCGCACGTCAATCATCCAGTGTCTGGAAATGGCGGAGAATGTTGACGAGACGCTGAACGTTTTCACACGTCAAGAGTTAAAATACATGAATAAGAAAAAGTTTACTTCTTTTGAAAGAATGTATTGTACCCAAATAATGAGCAACATGTTAAAAGGGGATTAAATTAATACGTGGGTTATTAAACGCTACACGCGGAAATCGCAGGGTAAAGAAGAAAGTTGGTTTACCGAGCGTCTGAGCGAGAGGCTGCAGTGTCGAAGTGCCGGAGGATGGAAAGAGACATACAGTGGCATTCAGCCGTCACAACGTCGGACGAAATACGCAGCTCGCGTTGGATCCCCACCAGGCCACGCGTCGAGGCATTGCGACCCCCGAGGGCTCTTCTTTAGAAAAACAGACCATAGAATACTTGATAATGTTCTTTCTGTTTCGAAAAATATACAGTGGAGTCTGTTTATAGCAACATTCAAGGGACAGAGAAATTACGTCGCTGTAAACGAATGTTTTTATAAGCAAAATGAAAATATATTGTATAAAGTAATGTATATGGGAACCGAACTTAGAGAGTAAGTCGGATGCAATATGCGGTCTGCTGTTATAAGCGGTATTGCAATAACCGGACTCTACTGTATTTAAAACTAATATTTATTATTATTTAATATTATGGGTGTGGTATATTGGGCGTCACCTTTATTTAGGATCTGCGAGTGAGTGAATTTTATGTGACCGATTTTGATTCTTGATATTACGATATGGTCCTGTGAATTGGTGGTGTATATTGGTGTGTTATTTTCGTAAAAAGTATTTTTAATTGTCAATCGACGTAAAGAAACTTTAGATTTCCATTCCTTTTTTCAGTCTTCTTGAATTTTCTATGTTGCGAGGTTGGTTAAGTTCTCATTCGTTAAAAGGTGGTTTTGCTTTTGGATGATAAATTTGAAAACATCTTTTGCATATACTGTTGAACAACACCGCAGTAATTTGAAATAAAAATGAAATAAGAAGTTTTCGTACGTTGCCAGCAGGCAGTTATAGTATACCAAATGACATCATAATAAATGCAGATATTTATTTAAGAATTGAAAAGTCACTAATAACCGCGTAGTTGATACGACAATAAACATCGTATAAAAAAAATAAAGTAAAATAAATTTAATTTTTCTTTGTAAAACTAAGTTTCATCTATGAAAATATATGATTAAGTTAATTTTCTTCATTACTTCGAATGAAAAGTGTTCATGTATTCGTTATAAAGAAATAATTTTCTTAATTTATAGTGGAAGGTATTTATGATTTAAGCCAATAATATCTTTTCAAGAATACTTTTATTTTTACATATATAGCATAATATAAATAATATGAGTTCCACTGTGCACTGTGATGTAACTACATATAAAAAGCTACGAAAACTATCATTTAAACATAATGAAAAAGTGATTGAGTCACGACATATCCAAGCGTGTGTAGGGGAGGTATTTTCAGAAAGGATAAATTTAAAAGCATCGATAGAGACAGTGAATCAACGGGTTCTTGTAGTTGTACTCGTTTCAACAGAATATTCATGAACCGTTTGTATCTCGTCTTCTGACCAGTTCGTCTTCCTCTTCCCTTCTTTCACGGATTCCTCGAAAACTCGTGAAAATACTTAGACTTGCAAACTGCTACAGTTCTCCGGAGTTCTTTTCACATGATACTTTTCGTCAGTATTCGGGGAAGTTATGACGATTCGTACGGCACAAACTTTAGTGGAACTGATAGTTTCACAATAAGTTGGAATCAATGCTGGTCTAACAATTCAATTCTGAGAACACGTGTACAAAATGTACGAAACGTTTCATAGATAATCTTCTGTCTAATGAAACGATAAATACTTACATATTTGTTGTTACGACTGGTTGGTATATTATGTAAGTTGTATTATTAAAATGAATAGAAACAGTATGAAGGGGAGTTTTCTGATAATCTATGTAACTGAAGAATTTACTTTACGTTATAGTTGTTTCTTTCTAAATGTGTTGAATAAAAATACAACCTAACCAAACCTATGTTCTTATATGTATTAAATAAAAACAACCAATTTTCTTAAAAAAGCCCTAAATTATCAAATAAAGTGTTAAGTTTTCAGTTTTCATTTTTGTTTCTTAAATATACCTACATATATGTAGTTTAAAAACTTATAATTTCGACATTATGCTTTTACTAACGTGCTGTGGAAATGTATGTGTTCCGTCGTAGACGTGGAACGACGGCGATAGAGTCAGACGATACCGTTAGTTTTTTTATTACTTTATTTCCTTCGTGAGGCATTTTAGACAATTTCGAGACCGGCCCCTTGCAATTTCAATTTTGTTAACAAAAGGGAATAATAGACAAAAGACTCGAACATTTGGTGTGCAGTCCGCCACATGCGCACGGTAACCTGGGACCCATCCGCTTCAAGTCACATCGTGACCACGTGCGAGATATTTTTCTGGCGTCCGCTTCGCTCTGAAAGAGAGGTTTTCCACCTCCACCCAACTTGACAAAACCCCAGGAATTTGCCTTCCCCTTCAGGGCATAACCAATAAGGATGCGAATTTTGGTAACACCTTTGGCAAACTTGGAAGAAACGCGACGTCACACGAAACTCGGTCATTCGTCTTCGATCATGCTTTCGTATTCAAGGAGTCATTCGGACTCGAACTATCTTTCAGGAACACTCGTATCGACAACAGTCATTCGGACTCGAACTATTTATCACGAACACTCGCATCGACAACAGTCATTCGGACTCGAACTATTTATCACGAACACTCGTATCGACAACAGTCATTCGGACTCGAACTATTTATCACGAACACTCGTATCAACAACAGTCATTCGGACTCGAACTATCATTCGCCAACACTCTCATCGACAAATTACGTATTCGTACTCGAGCAGTCATTCGAATTCGAGCTATTCATACGAAAATACTCGTATCGACAAGTCACGCATTCGTTCGATCATTCGACAAGACTTGATCACAATATTCGCGATTCATCATCTTTATTGGTCGAGCAATTATACAATTCATTCTTACTTAGAGAATCTTGAAACAGTTGCCTAATATTAATTTGGCGGGCAATAGTCGCAACTGGACGCGTACCACGACGGTCGAGCCTGGGATTTACAACCCCAGGTGGATTCGAAAGAGAATCCGCACGGACGGACGCGACAGTATGCATTATCTAGTAAATCAATACATTTACTAGAAATACATAGTATACATTTTCATATTTGGTTCATACTTCTGCTAAAATCGTACATGAATGCATACATTTTTAGTAGCATACATATTTACTAATAATCCTGTGGTTGATTATCTGAACTATGCTATTTGACAGTGAACTTATCAGAAATTCGTTATAGTAAGAATGGTATAAAAATTAATGTTGATGTAAAATTATTATTACAATGCATATTTTTGTAAGAACATGAATTTCTTTATTTCTTATATTTCCATCGTTATCTTGGCTTCATCCCGCATGTTTATAGATATTTACACAAAACAGGTATACGTAAAAATAACGGAAGGAAAATGCCATTAAACTCAATTACAATACGCTGATACAAATACGTCAAAAATTTATATATACGTTACCATAGTTTAAAATAATAAATGTTGGCATAAGTATTTTAAACACTTTGTATTCCTTTTTGTAATCTCTACTTTAACTTCGTCGTAGTGACGTTTTGTATGTACATACATAAAAGTTTGGATACATCTCAAATATTCCAATCAGTTTCTTAAGTACATACTTTGTAACGCTATGTAGATAGTCCTCGAACTGTGTATGCAGTATTTCAATGAAAATGCATTGCCACATTTGCGTAACGTACTTTTAAACGTTAAGTTTACGTAAACCTGGCAACGCAAGCTGTTAGTTCTTTCCGCTTGTCACCAGGATCATTTTCGAGCACATAGCCGCCACGCCACATACAGATTTACCAATTCCCAAAAGAGTTTCGCCTCAACCACAGCCGGTTAACAACGAACTGTGAACTAAAACAACAAGATTGGCATAATATCAACATGTGTGTTGATCAAAAGTTGTTCGTAATCTAATGAAAGTCATTAATTTAATGACAGCTAATGTTCTCAGAGAGTACTCATAATTAATAAATATTTCTCATTTTAAAACGTGTCATGTACTTTTTAAATAGTAATTCGATTGCTTTCAACAGTGTACTTGAATTCGGAGAAAGAATCATTTTTCCCAATCTTTTTTGAAAAAGCAAAACCATAAATAGTCTTTTTTATAGTAATTAATAATATACACCACGTTAGGCTTCTCCACTGGTTATTTCAAAAATAAAAAATAAATTTTCATATTGACATTAATAAATGTAGAAACTGAATCAGTTGATGTAAAAAACTAGAAAACTTTTGATGCAATTATTAATTGATGAAATTATTTAATTCACAATTCAGTTTTATTTGACTTCTGTCTTTTAATATTTCTAAGGTATGAACGAATTTGTGACAAATCTGAAATATTACATCCTCGTCAGAATCGGTGAAGTATGCTTCAAGTAAGTTTGTATTTTATCGTTAATTATTCCATTTTCAACGATGAGCACTCAAGAAAAACTCAACTTCACTACTAATGGAAATATGAATGACTAAATTGTACAATTTTTTAGATATGTTACCGTAGTTTGTAATGTATTGTAAAAGATGCAACGTAATACAACGCTCATTCCATATATCATATATGTATATGTATATCATAGTATAAATGTAAGGAACTATACTTTAAAAATATATAGACAGAACTGTTCTATTGTTAGCTATACAGTTCGTAGTTAACATATCGTTCTGTTCTATTATGCACCAATGGCGATTAATTAAGAACGATGAATCGTTCTATACCCTTATAATCCTACCATGACAGTCACCACTACACGATGGTACCCTAAATTTCCTAGTATTGACTGTTGAACTTTCCTACAACATTGCCTACTAGAATATTATTATCGTTGAAGAAATTCTTTTTTCGTATATAACGTATATTATACTCAATGAGAGTATAGACGTTCTAATCAATGGTAGTTAAATAAATTAAACATCGAATTTATGAAGTTCAACAAGGAACAAAATGTATACAGTATTATGGAGACGTACGGTATATGTATACAATATTGTGAAAAAATTCGGACACTTCATCAAACCTTACATAAATAAAAATTAATATTATACTATTTGATACAATACATGATTGATTGTTCGACCCATGTTTATTAATCACTTTTTGCTGATTTAATGAATTATGTCTATCTTATAAACTTGTTGGAGAACATCCTGTATGAACCTCTTCCCATTTCAACGCGTTTTCTATCTTATAACAATAAGATATTGCCGTCAGCAGAACAGTAGCAGTAATATAAAGGGGTTGCACAGTTCCGTATCTGCTATTGATTTTGGCGACAAATGAAACGCACATGGTCTGTATGAGTTACACAAAGCCAGCAAAAATTTCAATCTTTAATATTAAATCGAAGAATTCCAATACTGTTATCATCTGTTGCACTTGATTTAAGTCACACTATTCTACAGATTCCCATCCCTTATAATAAACCGTAATATAATACATCATACACTATCAATAAATAATTTTGAAATAAGAACTTTTCATTTCGTATGAATTTCAGAGTCAAAAGAATTAATTTCATTTAACTTCGACGATTTGATCATTTTTCGCTCTGCTGATGTTTTATCGTAACGCACAGCAAATGAAAAAAGATTATTTAGGCATTACTCTAAATGAAAATCGTGATTTTAAACACTACTTGTTTTATTAAACAACGATTATAATAAATTTATTCACATAACTGTTTCCTTTAGAGTGTTTTAAAAAATACTTCAAGATTTTAGGAGCACTTCAATCTTTAATCTTAAATCTCAATCTTAAATCTTTCTATATACAGTTTCTATACAAATTCCATTCATAAATTACATTTATTTTTTTATCAAAATCGAATAGAGGTCAGTACACGGATTGTCGATATATGTATATGTATATGTATATTGACACATATCGTACACATGAATTTTCTCATATAGTTTGTATGTATGTATGTCGTAAATACGCTCGACTGATTGGAAAAATATAATTATTTCTTGGCAGCCTCAGTTACAGTCTGTTACAGTTGGGTACCTATTTGCTGTCAATGACTCTTCACATCTTTTCTGTTGTGTTGCACGCCCCAGATCCACTTCTACGATTTTCATTTTGCCTCGATGAGTTCTCTGAAAGGTAGGGCATCCGTCTCCGCTATGATCTCCCTTCTTGAACCGACCGTCCGCCTCGCCGTCGGAATCGAGGACTAAGAGAATACATATACATACAAAGTGCACAATGCAAGAGTGTATCCTCTATCCCAACTGATCTCGAAAATCTTTGCCCTGGCGGTACTTTTACGAGCACTCTGATCCAGAGTTTATCGTTTCGACATAAGCCTCGTTCCGTCAGCACGAACCGAGAACATGCATTCGCAAAGCTCGCGGGGTCAGAACCTTGTTAGTTCTTGCCCCTTTTGCAATTAGTTACAGACCTCTTTATTCTACACATTACGCCTTCTATCAGATTAGACGGAGGTGAAACGAATTGAACGTGAAACACTTTCACCATTCTCGTGAATTTTGGAACATTTTCCCATTGTTACTCGAATGTAATAATGATGTGCCGTTATGAGGTGTGTATTTATTACATTTTGAATTAATATAAAACTTTTACATCGTTTCGTATTTGCCAAATATCTTTGTCACGTGTGATAAATTCTGCCACATGGGATACGTAACCATATCAGTAGTACCTACTTCGTCTTTTGTCAAATACAATTTAGATCTTAACTGTGTAGGATGCGAGTTTATCACGATCCAAGTCGATCATTGGGTGAAATGACTGCCCAAAGATAGCTAATTCTATCCTGAAAAGGATACGGAGTGAAGGTGGTGTTAAAACGAAAAACACCTGAGTTGGCTATAACAGTTTATTGCTCACATCTTTAACAATGTTTCACGAGAACACGATTACACACGGTAGGCACTGGAGAGCCGCGAAGTGGTAATCGAGAGTGCCGTACACGACACAATATGGGCGATCACGAAAGTGGCTTACGCGAATCGCCGAATATCGGCACGAATTATAGACTTGAGCGTCGAAAGCGATAAATCTAACACTTGTGGTGTTGCGGTGATTGACGCACGAGTTGCAAAAGAGAAGTTTGTTAAGATCTGCGATTGTTACAAACATTCACGACATAAAGGTTACTTTCATGATCGGCGAGCAGCGAAGTTTCCACCGGTTTTAGTTCAAAATTCTATGGGATTTTTCAGTGAAGCGCCGGATTGGTTCCAAGAATATCGATCACCGCGAAAATATCGATAGATAATCGATAGTTCGCACAGAGTTGCGCAGATTCCGTAAATACGTTAACGCACGCGCTCTAACGCAACACAGTCGCGAAACTGAGGGACGAACCAGCTAATCGGCGTTGGGCGTAGGAAATCTTCGACAAGCTCGCAGTGTAGTGCGAGAGCGCCCTGTCCTATTTCCTTATGTCAGAATGTAATACAAGTAGAAGCAAGTGGAGGTAAAGAGTATGATGTATGCTATAACAAACTTTTAATATACTTTTATATAACATAACTTTTAATAATGAAATCAAAAGTATCGATATTAAACAGACCTATTTTTTTTCATTGTTTCCTGTTTTTTTTTATTTATTTCTGGAGGAAATGCTTGAATTTCACAACCGAGAACGTGGAGACCTACTCCACATCAGTAATACTATGTGTCTGTGCTAACAAAAGTCAGATATTACCCGGGGACAGAATTTGATGCACTTTCAAAATGAGTGTTACACCAATACAACATTGGGCGTTAGAGGGTTAATTCGCTAATAGAATTTATTTATTTAGTTTTCGTTTCTTGTAAAAGTAATAAATGTTTGTTATCAAACTGATCGTTTTTATTTTTTAATAGTTCTTGGTACACTCACATTTCAAAAAGAAATTTAATTTTTAGAAAAGAACTTAAAGGTTAATGATCATTCTATTCGATTGACCAAAAAATAAAGTCCGATTTCTACAGTAGATGATGCCTTTTTTATTTCAATGCGAAGCAGTGCTCCTAACTACTAAAACATATACAGTGGGGGACAAAAATATTCGTACACCCTTTAAAACGGAACAACTTTCTTAAAATTGGTCCAAATGATTTGAGTTCTTTTGTGAAGTTAGGAACAATAGTTTACTAAATGATGTGTAAAAAAGAATTGAAAAAGTTGCAATTTGTCGAATCGCGAAGAAAATAGTAAATGTTGCCTTTTACAATTTTTTTGATTTGAGACTGTAATGAAAATTTAATAAATACATATCATTGTCGAATCGCGAAGAAAATAGTAAATGTTGCCTTTTACAATTTTTTTGATTTGAGACTGTAATAAAATTTACTAAATACATATCAAAGATTTATGTTAATTATACACATGTTGAAAATTTCATCAAAATCCGTTAACGTTGCTACGAGATACAAACGATTAAGAATGTTGAAAATTACAGTTTTCGTAATTTTCAACCTACAACTGTGGTAAATCTAACAATTCTTACATCTTTTGATGCCTGTCGCTCGTTTCTGTATCAACCGATTTCAATGAAAGATTCAGTATGTATATAACTAACATAAATCTTCGACATGTATTTATTAAATTTTCATTATAGCCTCAGATTGAAAAGTTGTCAAAAGCGAACTTTACTATTTTCTTCGCTGTCCGACAAATTGCAACTTGTTGAATTTTTTTTTTACACATCATTTAGTAAACCTTGTGTTCCTAACTTCACAAAAGAACCCAAGTCATTTCGATCAATTTTTAAAAAATTGTTCTGTTTTCAAGGGTGTTCGAATACTTTTGTCCCTCACTGTACATATTCTGGAACGTGACGCATCAATGCGCCGCTTAAAAAGTGAACATTACGATTCGGTTAAATTTTCTCGCATTGACCTTGCTTTGAAAAACACTGATAAGAAGATGTACTCTCGAGCAATTATACTTTATGATTATCTTTCGTTTACAGCACCATATCATGAACATAGAAGATATTTTCTATTGCTTACGCCTCGGTTTTCTCGTTCCCGAAGTAAAAAAGCATAATTGCTTGACAATACATCTTCTCGTCAATCATTTCCAAAAACAAGGACATTCCAAGAGAATTTAAATTAACCGTAATCATTTTGTTAAACGACGCGTTGAAGGTGTCAGCTTTCAGAACGTGTATCTATATTTTCTTAGTTAGTAACACTGCTTCACATTGAAAAACACGAAAATCATCATGTAGGTACTACAGAAATCCGGCACTACTTTTTGGCCAACCCAATACATAAAAAGATAAGTCGATAGTGCAATCTTTGCAAACTTTTAAATATGAGAGTTATTGTTAGTTTTTCGCATGCCTGACTATTACTGACAATTGATAGACGATACTGAGATTGATAGAAAGTACAATGTATAACTATCGCTGACTATTGCAAGTAAAAATAGTAAATAATAAATCAGACACTGTATCAGCCACGTTCAAAAGCACGTGTGGTGCATGAAATTTCAAATTTTATTTTTCTGATAATGTAGCACCATATCAAGAATATTGTTCTACATTATTTACTTATTTATCACTAATATTTGTTATTATAAAATTTATTAATCGTCTATGGTGAACTGAACAATTTTGATCCACCCTCAATAATTTTTTCGACCTGAACAATATCACCTAATCTGTTCGAATAGTGAGATTTGCATACATAAAAAGTACTGTAAGCATTCTCAGGCAAGAATCATTATAGATTTCAACCATCATGTTCGAATTGTCGGATATGGTAGTCGTACTGTTATTAATTTGAAGAAAGGTCGACTATAAAACGAAATTTCAGTAGTACCGTTGGTGAAATAAAATGTCAGTCGGAACATTTTTCAAGTATCAAGAGCTTAATCCCCGTTATCAATCCTGCTAGAGTTAATTCTATTCCTGATAACACTGATCAACATACACAAAATTTCACAACTTTCAATAGGCGTCACTTATAGGTCCTTATGAGCAAAATCTGAATCTACATACCGTTTCTTCCCCAGAATACAGTTTTTATGAAAATCAATTTCAAACAAATTTCGGATTTTCGAAGGTTACAAAATGAAAAGAAGTTAAAATTTGTTGATCGGTGTATGTTTCGTTAACCGGAATTACGTAGCGGTAGACGAACTAATATCCATAATTTCCTTCGTTTGTTTCAGGTACTAATACGAGATTGATCGAAGACGCACTAACCAACCGTAGCCTACAGATATAAGCATTATGATAGTTCTGAGGATCCCACCGCATCGCCTTAAATTGTAAAAGACTCATGTTTGTAACACGTTACATAAAAGAAAGACCGCGAATTTCCATTTAAATTAATCCATGCGCATCTGGGTTACTAACACATCGTGGGTTCCGGATACCTGATCGGCGATTACGGTGCCTTGGTAATTAATTCAAACGCTTCATCTCCGAGGAGAGGAAACAACGTGATTCTACGCAAGAAAGGGTGAGCACGTAACAAAGTCGAAAAGTTCCATTTCCTCCGCGTTCCAATTTCTAGATGAGACATTCTATTCGTAATGAACACAAACAACGCTGCAGTTTGCCATTTAGGTATGACAAAAAGATCTGTTGATTTTTAAATCGTATATTTCTAAATGATATGTATTCTACATCATTTCCCTAAACAATTAAATACCATGTATCGATGGTTTGGATTCATTATGTATCCAGCTTGAAGATAATTCTTTTTTTTTTTAATCAATCGAAGTATAGATACAATATAAAATGAATTGAACATAGTATATGTATATAAAGGCTAAAATTTGTACTGATTTGTTTTATGAGTTTAAATTCACAATCTGATGCAAAGGCGTTTCTTTTTTGGTTTATTTCCGTTGAAATAAACCAGAATGCAATAATATTCCGGCTAATGGTTCAATTGCATCATTCAGTAAAAGTTTTCGTGAAACGAATTAATGCCACTACCTTAAACAACGTTATCAGATAAAATTGTAATAAAACACGTATGATGGTTTTGGCGCAAATTTTTGTCATACGTCAAAAGGAATATTAGAATTTCTAAGCATGTTAATCCTTTCGTTCCCAAATTATTCAACAATTACGGGAAAAATATTGTTTGGTGTTCTTGTTTATATGACATGACATACAAATGACTCACAAGTAACCCCCGCCTTTCTTAATATTTATGAGCTGAATACGAATCTGCAAACCGTTCCTTCCCAGCACGACCACTTTTTGAAAAAATCAATTTTTCTGTTTCATTTCAAATTTTCACTTTGGAGCTGTGTTTTACAGTAGTAGTTATTCAGTTTCTTTTGACATAAAATAATTCTCTGGACTCTTCCGAACAAAATGATATAAATTAATATTATATTATAAATATCTAAATATGTTTAAGCAATGTTCAAAGTGAAAAGGAGACTGAAAACGCACCAATCTTTGTTGATATTCCTCAAGTTTTTTCAAAAACTAAGGGTGTAGGAGAAAAATCTAAACATAGCATGTGATAGAGTAGAACATTCAGCTGAGGAATGTCTCAAGGAAAATTACAAAATTTGTTTTATCCTCAATAGAGAAACGAAATAGTTCAAGAAAACATGCGGCGGCAATAGTGGTACTCAATGATGGCAATCGCCGGCCTGGCCTACAAACAATAAACAAAGTACTCGCGTTGATCCCGGTCTCGTCTCGAAGACACGATTAAATGATAGAGCATTTAGAAACCACTCCGATTAGCTTGAGAGCTCTCGTAAGGTTGATGAAAGTTTATGATAATTGCAACTATTATGCTTCAATCGAAATAACGGAAGTCGCAACGAGATGGGCAGGGTAAATGTATGCATAAGATTTAGAGTAGCACTGTCGTTCTTTATTGCCTTGGACCCTTTTTATAAGCTAGGTACAAGTGGTAGGGATGCCGCGCAGTCGGTCACATGCGAGCCGAGCGTTACAGAAGCCCTAAACGCGCGTAACCAAGGCGCCCGGCGTCATTGAGTACCACTGTCACTGCCACATGTTTTGCTGAACTATTTCGCTTCTCTATTCAAAACAAAACAGACTTCCTTCATAACTTCCTTGGTAATTTTCCTTGACACCTTCCTGAACAGAGAGTTCTGCTCTATTGCGTGCTATAGTTAGGTTCTCTCCTGCGCCCTTAGTTTTGGAAATAAATTGAGGAATATCAGCAAAAATTGGTGCGTTTTCGGTGTTCTTTTCATTTTAAACATTATTTAAACATATTTAGATATTTGTAATATAATAACAATTTATATCATTTTGTTCGAAAGGGTCCAGAGAATTATTTCGTGTTTAAAGAAATTGAATAATTATTACTGTAAAAGATCAACACATCTCCAAAGTTGAAAATTTGAAATTTAAAAGAAAATTGAATTTTTTCAAAAACTGGTCGTGCTGGAAGTAAACGGTTTGCAGATTCGTATTCAAACCACGAGAATCTGTCAGAAACGCCTATTGGAAATCGGAGAATCTTTTATGCGTGTAACAATATTATTTGCCACTTGCCAAATTTTGTACTTTTATCAGTTATGCTTAATAACTTCTTCTTCTTAAAACCTTCCAAAGTTATTATATGTACTAAAAATTATTTTTCGTCCCTTTAATCAGTAAACCCGTTTGAAATTTTTAAAAGACAATAAAATTTTTCATGTTCTTATTGTATTTCTAACAATACTAAACCTTTGAATTCCAGAAAATGAAAGAAACAAAGGACCATAATGTTGTCTTAATGTACCCATAAGCTTTTAAATACAAAAGAAACTATAATACAGTCACAGATATGAAAAAATACGATACTAATATTTCATTTCGTAATTCAAAATACGTAGTCAAATGGCTACCATAAGGAAACGAAAGGGTTAAGTATGTTAGGTCGATGGTACTGATTAAATAACACTATGTAACATCTACAGGGTGTCCCGAGATGAAACAAACATGTTTAGTTGTCCAGCATATTCAAAAGGTTATTTTGAATCGAAACGTTCACATACCCAACAAATCGATCGCAATTTGTAAAATAGCTGGCATGCCACTGTAACATATAGTAACCATTATTGATTTCTCTTAATTGTATTTTCACCTACAAATACCGATAAACTCATCCATGCTACTAAATCGATCACTTCAAATCATGTTTTCAGACCATATTGGTGATGTAAATCTAAACCACGAGTATCAAGAATCTATTACTATTTCCCATTGAGATACATAAATATAATTTAGGGTATGTGTCTCATGGCATAGCCTACCTATCCCCAAAGAAGCAAACTGAAAGTAATATTTATTACCAATCCATTTCTGGATTTCGATAGACTCATTTAACTCCAATTCAAAAAGCTAAAAAGCACATGAAAAATCAAGAAAAGCCATCCTTGTAAAAATATACCTATAGTATTTTATCATTACTGTATCTTATTAACAGACTGAGATCGACTATATTGTACGCGACCATTTTGACTGAGAAAAACCTGCCAAATGTGCTTGCAAGATCTGTCGGTTTCGTCGTGGAACACATCTTGCAATGTATGAGACACATCCACAAAGTAAATTTCGGTCAACAACTAAATAGTCCAATGCAAGGAAAGAAAATGTTGAAGCCTGGCGAAGAATGCCTACGTAAATGTATACGTTATTTTTCCACATACTCTCCATTGAGTTTTACGCATTTTGGTGTATCGATGTACAAGCTTTTTTGAAACTTGCATCAAAAAAACCTTCTACCACAGACTCAGTCACTTTGTCACCCCTCTCGTCAGTCCGTTATCATTTTGACACCTTGAAAGCAATCTGTGAAACCTTAACCGTTTAGCTACGGCGAAACATGCCGCGGAGCTGTACCACTGTACGGACAGTTTGTCGCAAACTGCACGTAAACGACATTAGTACCGTGGACGGTGCTTGATACTTTCCATTATACATTTAGCTATATTCAAAAATAAATAATGTACTACATACAGCTGGTAAGTTGGTAACTTGACAGTTGGTAAGATACAGAGGCCAAGAGAGTAAGCCAATTTAGCCAATACCGAAAATGCGTGTAGCTCGACTCATAACTATATCCAATGAGGTTGGTTTATTTCGCTGCGCCCAATGAAACCCGCATTCCTTCCGTCTGTTAACTTACCAACTATCAGTATACGTTTTTGAATGCAAGATAAACAAGTGAGCCACCATAGTGGCGTGTCGTTCAACAGTGTCGCTTAGAACGAAGAAGAATGTCACTATAATGGTGTGTCGTTCCAAAAGATGACCTAGCCGAAATCCAATATAGGCGCGTATAGTAGCTAAAAGGTTAACAAATCTGAGACGTGTTATTCAAAACAAAAGACGTGTAATGCTGTCATCCGGGATTGTATCTTTGCACGATAATGCACGCTGTCACGCAGCATATTTGACTGTTTAGCTTCTTAAGAAGTGTTAGATAGAAAGTGTTTGATCATCCATCCACAGGATCATTCATTTAAAGCAGTGGATTCAATCGCAGCGCTTTTAAAATAACGATGGACTCATGACAAGAATAACAAACAGCTGAAGTCACTGATAAAAGATATTTTTATGCAGGTTTAAAAGAATCCGGCCAAACAATACACCAAATGCGTGGAAGTCGATAACAAGGTGGAAAAGCAATGTACACTCCCGCTCATATGTATTAGGACACTTATTGTTAGTGAATATAACGTTGATAGCCAGGTAGAGCAGGAGTGGTGTGAGAAGGTTTAAATAAAACACTTGATTTGTGGGAATGAAAGAAAGAAGAATAATTTATTGGCATAAAAAAATCTCCAGTGGAGGAAAAAAGCCGTTTTGGTAATTGACGAATTACCGGCATAATAAGGAGAAATGTACGACCTTATATCAGCACTCAAAAGGACACTCGAGGACAGCGAGGCCTTCGGTTTTACAGATGGACGCACACAATAATCCAGGGTGAATCTCGGTGGAATCGACGAGACAGTGGTGATGTAGTCGTTGTTGTAAGGTGCACCAGAAGATCCTTGGTATTAATTTCGAGCTGAAGAACGACTGTCGTTACTATTACACTCGCACGGGTAGAGTTGGCGTCCGGCAGGGCCGTCGTTCGCACGTTGATCTTGTATGGTAAATCACCTCGCTATCCCCTGATCACGCGAAAATAGAAACACACAAACTCGACACAAAGACGCCCATTTACAGAATCGTTGATAAAACCCAGAATACAAGGAAACCGGAACGAACGACCTAACGTTGCCCTACGCACACCGCAAACACGTGGTACAAACTACGCAATACCGATGACAAAGGAAGTAAATCGCACGCGACGCACTCGAGTACGCATCCTACAACGTTCGGAAACGAAACGACGACAAGATGCTCCTGCGTGAGCATCCTTAAATTTACACGGAATCAAGACCGGTGACAGTTCACGCGGCCGTCACACAAGTGGCAATCGGCCCCCCCCCCCGCAGAGCAGCCAATCGCGAACTTTGAACGAGCCTCACGGTCTGTTCACACCGCAACACATGTACAATTCACCCGAACATTTATCGAATATGAAGTAAATGTTACATGGTGTTGCGAAATAGCCGGAAATCTGGAATAAATATTGCTTTGAGCAGCGGTTCCCAACTTTTTTTGACTTGTTCTCTAAATTCTATCCCCTAATACATATTAGGAAAATGGTTGTAATTTTTATATTTGCTGTTATTTCAATTTTCTTCGCACACCCCTAAAACACCAAACACGACCCCTGAGAGTACGCGTACTCCAAATTGGGAACCGCTGGTTTAGAGAATATGATGGCTTGATGGGTAACGTTTGTGCTACTATGATATAATAAACGAGGCCTAAAATACATCATTTATACGAAACGTCACATAGTTTTCATATAGACCAGATTCCTGAATACTTATGAGCGGTAGGTAGTGTACGTATGTATGTAGGTATTGTTTGTGAACATTCAATATTTCTTTCTTCATTTACTTGGTTTTTGTAATTGCTGACCAGACTTTACTTTGCGGACGTGCCTCGTGGATACCAACGAAGACGAAAGGAAATCAATTGCAGGACACCTCGAAGAAGCCTGCGACTGCGGTACCAGGAGTTCGCGGGGCTCTCCTCGAAGAGAAGGAGCTCCGCGTGTGAAGGGGCGCTGAAACGTATCCCTGGGCCCGCCGTGGTGTTGTCCGCCGGGGGTGGCGGTGGCGGTGGGGGTGGAGGTGGGTGCAGACGCCGTGACTTGGAACGACGTGGTGGTGGCGGTCGGGGGGCCCCCTGCCTTGCCACCATCAGCTCCTCTGTTGCTGGGAGCGCGGGGGGTTGTGGCCCTGTGGTGGGGCTCCCCTCCTATAAAAAACGACAAGGTATCTTCTTCATCCCAAAAAAGGAAAAACGAATAACCGAAGGAATTTTTATATGAGTAATAATCTATATACACTATTCTTCGAGTAATAATAATTTTTACATACATTATTAAATTCATTGCTTTTTGTATATTATTGGATAATAATTTTGTGTACTCTGTTATTTCTATGATATTATGAAAAATAATTTTTGTTTATAAATGTTACTTAGGTATTACAAGAGGTTTGGCCTCGCAATGAATCTGCTATGGCAGGCCTGGCCAAACATTCGCCTAACATTCGCCTAACATTCGTAGAGCCAAATAAACAATAACATCAGCCCCCATCAGTCGCTTCTCTTGTGTTGTCATGTGTGACTGCTCCACTTCCAACACATAGTCACTATGTCAACGTTTGTCGCCAATAACCGACGAGTAGGGACTTCGGGAGTGTCGAAAGTAGAGACAGTCAGCATGCGCGCATACCTCCTGCCCGAGGATGACAACACAACAGAAGCGAGTTGTGTGGGCTGGTGTTATTGTTTATGTGGCTCCACGGGCGAATGTTTGGCCAGGCTTGTGTTATGGAACGCAATTTTGAAATCAGTTCTTTTACGGTTATACACATTTGGAATTTGATAGAATATAGAAACAATGCGATTATTACAGTATTTTGGTGATTTTATTTTATTTTATTTTACTTTTTTTTTAATTATATGTTATTAAGGAGAGCTGGAAGGTCGAACTTGTGAAGGATAGAATATAGATGCACTTTACTATACATTATAAGTTTACTATACATTATAAGAACATTCATAGAAATTTTATTTAGTAAGAGTAGATTATTATTCTAATAAAGATATCCTCGCTTATTTGCAACTGCCAAATTCGATAAGCTTTATCATCAATCATTGTTGTCATGAAATTTCATTCAAGTTTGCTTTCAATCGTATGCGATTAGAACAAAATCTAGTTAATCATATTGGAGAAAACAATGTATGTTAAACATTCGGATGATGAATGTAGAAGTTACGTAAGAAAATACCTTACTGTATTTTTCTTAAAGCTGTTGGTGATATTATTCAATATCACAACATGTTTCCTTTTCAACCTAATGAGAACACTGGAATTATGTGTTGATCGAAGTGCACGCGAGCTGAAGGTATAGCGCTATAAGTTGCATTATAAACTATTAGTAACTAAATTGATTATAAATCCTTTTTACAAACACTAACAATTGCAAGGAATGCAAGTATTATGCAAATTTTATGTATGTAAGAAATTTATTAGGGAAGCGATACGCTGTCAATGAAAGTTTAGCGTCACTACTATAATGAAACTGTCATGTTAAATGAGTCGCGTAACAGATATGAAGATACACGCTTTAACCCGGTACATTGTCCTGAATCTTCTGTAGCATGCCACATTAAGTGTATCAGACATACCTTCACTAGCAAGGACCGCATTCAATGTCTCGCCAATTTTAATCCCCTGTGACCACCTATTGCATCTAGAATTTACATGAACAAAGTATCATAATAATGTTATTCCTATTAATCAATTCAATTGTTTTATAACTATAAATTATTATTAAGGAATAACGAATCAAATTGTTTAAAATATTTTTACAGGTTTCGTAGATTCTTGAAATTTTGTTTCGCTAGATCACTTTGTTATGCCATTAAAAGATGTTCCCACGGTAAATAAAATTGTAGAAGGGAATTTAAAACTATTTTTAATGCATTGTAATTACAATTACATAATTACGCTTACTTTGCCCATAAAATTCATTACACATTAGAAGTAGTGAAATGTACATATCGACCTTTCGTCTATAACTTTGTGAATATTAAGAGAAATAGTGTATTACATGGACATAACATTAATTTATAAAGTCAACAAGAAAATGAAAAATGTGAATAGAGTACCTGCTTAATGATTCTTCATTTTTAATCGCATAATTATGATATTAGTAATTATTGAATCTTAACGGAATAATTTTACTTTGTCCTCGCGACAATATCAAATCCGTAAATTGTGTACGTGATACGAAATAATATCGCATAATAAATATGACATTCATCGCATCTAGTGGTGCAAGCTGCTCCTAGAGAGATAAATCCTAAATATCTTATTCCACGTCACAGCGTATTTGGGTCATCGTGGTCATTCTCTACGTTACATCCATATTTGACATTTGTCGGGAACATTCCTGATCATGATTAGAGAAATTATGGGACTAAACATACATTAATTATTAACATCTCATTCTATTATTTGAGAAAGCTTTAGCAAAACGTTCACTAATCTGGATAGAGTGTGACAGTTCTACAAATGAAAACAATACTCTGCAAAAGCAGAAGTTATCCTAATGAAATTTGAAAGTTTCTAAGTCTGGACGGTAAACTTCTCTTCATCGTTCCTCGTTATTATTTTACATTTCCTCTGGACAATATAAATTCACTGAACGTTCAGATACATGCAAGAAAATTTGAGTACAATAATATTCTAACTGTTACAAGTAACGTTTCGATTGCTTTAGTTTGACGTAAATTTTTATAACAAGGACATTCCTCTGAAGTGTAAATTACACCCATCAAACTACATATTAATGAAAATTAAATTCGTTAATAATCGTTATAGACAATAGATATCGTCCCTAAAATATTGTGATAAAAAATTAATGGTTTTATATCTGAAAAAAACTATAAACACTCTTCACAGTCGATCTGAAGTAGAGCACATTTTATAACAATTATCTTGATAGATACCTTGCACGTATATAATACGTAATTTTACCGCTTTAATACTGTCCAATATTGTCCTGTCATCATTACTTCTCAAAAAGGGAGATCGTTATTACAAATGTCACATGCTTAATTTCTAGGCGCAATTCCTGCTTATTTAATGTACAAATGAGTCTGCCCCATTACAATCAATTGAGCGCATAATTCCTGTTTGTAACTGCCGCTTCTAATTACTCAGAGTTTATTACAAACCGGTCGCGAATCTGGAAAGGTTTATTGTGTTTATTACGTGCCTGCCCAGAATTATGCGAATGTTCGTGACTATCAGCATCGCAGTAAGAAATTTATGGGCATTTTGGTTTGTATCATTAAGGTACCAGGAACATGTATATCTTATTATTAAAGTAGTTGTCTATATCAAATGTCTTGATAAATATGGCAAACTGTTGCCTTCAAAATCAGTGCAATTTTTTTGAGAACATGAGCATATACATTATTAGTAAAAAGACACTATAAGAAATAGCCTACTAATGGGTAATCTAATATTACATATCTTAATAAGGTTACAATGCAGATGAAAATGAATACATCTGCTCGCTCTTTTTCTTCCTAATAATGCAATGTGTGGGACAGTAATGAGTACTTTTAATAACCAAATCAGTTGTTTTTTAAGCAAATAGCAAACTTGGTAAAAAATATTGGATCTAAGCACTGTTTCTGAAGTTGATCAAGAAATACTTGAAATGCCTTAAAAAAAAAAATTAAAACTGCTCGAATTGGAATACATTCCATTTATTTTCTCCAAAAAATGTAGTAACACATCAATATGATATCTATAATATGGGTGTGCATTTTAGAAATATTTTCTTGTAATAGGTATAATGAACATGTGAAAATAAATTAAAAATTGAGGATTAAACTTTTTCGAATAAAGTTTATTATTATGGGAATTACTGTTGAAGGTATGGTTCTCTGTTGTCCATTTATGTTTTGTTTTTACAATAAAGCATATGAATAATGGTTTATGAGTACCAATACTGCTCTCTTCGGAGTCATTTTACGTATTCAAGCCCCACTAGACTTGTACATTCGTGAAAAAGATGGACATTCTGAGATATCATTTAAACGTATGCATAATTTATATACCTGAAACGACAGGTTCCTTGGAAGCAAAAATCCTTGCAAACAATGTTCTATTTTACATTCTTCAATTATTTTTCTATGTAGAATAATGTTCATTGATTGTGCCATTTATTATCTTCAAAATATCAGGAACAAAATAGTAATGCCTTTAATTTATTTTCAATTACAACCAGATGTCAGTTGAATTGATAAGTAAGAATGTGTGGAATATGTTTTCCAACCATGGGAAAAATGATAACAATGTTATTTCTATTTAGATTCACTGTATCCTACCGAAACATGCACTTAATTCGAGTAAGCAGTTACTGGTGACACGATCTATATTACCTACAATACAACCTTTGTAACTTGCTAAATCACATTATATGTTATCACGTCCATTGATGTTCATTGAACCTTCTCGAGTCTGTGACTGTTAAGTCGATGACTTTCCAGCAAACAGTAATTTCAGCAACGACTTAAAAATACAGCCTTGGCCACAAGTAGTAGGCAGCTTTATCATTATAGGTTGCTGCGAAAACTATTTCTTTGAAATCTTTCTCATTGTTCATCATCCTGTGGCGGGCAGTTCAGAAGAATTTTAAAACAGTTGACAAGGTTTATAGTGGGCTACAAAGCAACCGAGCGGTCCATACTCAACATTTCGTATTTTTTCCAAAAAATTACAGTCTGCTATCAGTACTCACTGCTAACATATATGTATATCAATCTGTCTTTAGTTTTGCTATTAATGTTTCGAAAGTTAGAAAACTTCCCTTGAAATATGCCGAAAAAGAGTGAACCGAGTGACCATCAACGCAAATTAATTCTTTTTTTTAAAGAACCGGGTAAAAATCAGAAAAGAATTGCTGTGATTGTCAGTCATTACGACAAAGAGTGGCCTAACAAAATATTTAAAAAATCTATAAGAAATGATTCTTTTCTCATTTCAATAGTTTCATTTTCGCTTAATACAAAAATATTTCTAAAAAAATTAATATTTTTTGGGATGCCAAATATTTTTGGCCAAGGCTGTATGAACTCAGTTACAGCAAAAGCATTGAAATCCCTAGCATTCTACTAGAACCATATAAATTACTGCAAAACCGTAAACAGTAACGTACATGTGACTCATAAAGTAGAAGAGATATAAACGTTTTTTAAAAATTCATAACATTTTTCTATATGCCACATAAAATTAACATAGCTCTTGAAACTTTCAGTACGTTCTATTAATAAAAATAACACAGCTTACTCATTTGCATAAAGTAATATTAAATGTGAAATAGAAGAATAAAGATGTAAATGGTTACAAAGAAGAAATATAAATGAACAAGTAGTCAGTTTTATATTTTGTATTCCACATTCCCTGAAAAATCACCGTTTTATTGTCTATTCCTTAGTTGGAGTATCTCAATTAATATACATAGACCCTTAAAATATCTCCCTATAAACTTCATGATATACAGTAAGGTATACTTAAATGTTGATACTGTCCATCGCTGTTTCTTATATTATCTACTAATACATAATTAGAGCATTTCAAATATAACATTTGTACACAATTTAACGTAAATTAATATATGTTTGATGGCATAACTTATTCAAGTTATCAATTTATTTTTCAAGTTGAAGAACTGGCTATATTTTACATTAAAAACGCTGAATGTTATAAACCCTAACGATTCATTTAATTGCATTTCGGTCAATTGGTTAATCATACCAATGTATACACAAATAAGTATCTAAAATATTTGTTTACTTATGATTAATTAAAAGTAAACCTTTTTATGCTTTCAGTAAAATATGAAAAATTAAGCAATGGTAACATACAGGGTGTTCGACAACTAGTGGGAAAAATTGTAGGGGTGATTCTTTGCAGCAAAATAAGACGAAAATAAAGAATAACGAAATTGCGAAAAATGCTTCGTTTTTTAGTTATAAGCGCTTAAAAATTGACTCAAATCATGGCAATCCGCGCGCACTGAGTGTCCGCGGTTCACGGTTCATCCGGGGCGTACAGTCACTTAAAAGACTCAACGACGTGCAGGAAAAGTCGGTAGAACAGCTGTCTACTTACCCCGTAGGAGATGTCGATAACTTGTGCCCGCGGTATTTGAGTCGAATCCACTTGTATCGCATTAACACTGATTACTCGATAAAATTCGCAAGGATTGTAATTATCTTCTTACTATATACACTAGTTGTCACGTATAACAATTGTCCTGTCCACGAGTATCCATGAAATTAATCCGCACATGCACGTACACCACAGAAATCCGCGAAAAGTGTCCACACACACTGCGCGATTGTTCCGACCGCGAAAAATGTTCACACACTGCGCGATCAATTACACCCGCGAGCGGTTCCTCCGTTGGGTTTAACACTTACACAAAACTAACACTCAAAATAATTAATTTATAACTATTTAACAATAATTTTTAACCTACCCTAATTAATTTATAACATCTATTTATACTAATTTTTAACATGCAATAATTAATAAAACCTGCAATATTTACTAAAACCTACAATAATTAATAAAATCTACAATAATTAATTTGCATTATTTATAACGATGACGTACGCGACACTACTAAATAATCACTACGTAATCGTTAAATAAGCTAAAACTTAGTTTTGCGGACATGAACTCTATTTGCTCGTAGAATGCAAAGGGCACCATTCGGAAAGGACAACTGATATTGTTGAACTGATCCTCTCTCGTTAGGATCGATGTGGCGTAATAGGTCATGGTCAATACTTTTTTGGAAGGAAAAACTGCATGGGAAAGTGTCTTGGAGGTCGCGTTTCTTTTCGTACATTCTTAGAGCAACATCTGTATCTTTTTCTCATACACCATTCGGGGCCACTTGGCCACAATGCCGCAGGAGAAAACGCTCGCGGGTCTAATTAATCGCGCAGTGTGCGAACATTTTTCGCTGTCGGAACAATCGCGCAGTGTGTGTGGACACTTTTCTCGGACTTCTGTGGTGTACGTGCATGTGCGGATTAATTTCATGGATACTCGTGGACAGGGCAATTGTTATACGTGATAACTAGAGTATATAGTAAGAAGATATTTACATTCCTTGCGAATTTTATCGAGTGATCAGAGTTAATGCGATACAAGTGGATTCGACTCAAATACCGCGGGCACAAGTTATCGACATCTTCTACGGGGTAAGTAGACAGCTGTTCTACCGACTTTTCCTGCACATCGTTGAGTCTTTAAAGTGATTTAAGAGAGTATTTGGGTCAATTTTTAAACGCGTATGACTAATAAACGAAGCATTTGTCGCAATTTCGTTATTCTTGATTTTCGTCTTATTTTGCCTCAAAGAATCACCCCTTAAATGTTTTCCCACTAGTTGTCGAACACCCTGTATATGTATATATTCACACGCCTATCGAAAGTATTATAGTTTTGTCCAAGCAGGCAGTTTAAAATCGTACGTAGTAAAATTAAGTACCTAGTCTAATACTTCGGCAAAAAAATTAAAAATAAATTAGTGACTGCGGAAAAGCATAATTTTCCAAATGACGCCGGTGGAACAGTTCATATAGGAATGACGCAAAACTTTTGTGGTGTATGAAATGCCACGCGTATGACGAAAGATTTACGATCGTTTTTATTGTTACGAATGTGTTAAAATTTCTACCGTGATATTCTAATAAGGGAAATGAAACCACAAATTGCTCTGACAGTATTTTAATACGATTCCGGTGTTCTCATTAAAAATTCAGCCAGTTTCACGCGACGCTACCGAACTCACTTCTCATTCTGCGATTTACCTAAAACACGAATGTTGCCCAAGTGGGCTCCCGTTTAAACTCGACCCGCGCTCTAATCTCTCGGTTACATTCGCCTGGGTAGCTGTGTGTGTAACGAAGATTTTGATAGAAGTTACCGTCAGATTCGCGGAACAACATGTACTCAGGCTTCCTTCCCTCATACTATCTCTAGCGGTCGTTATTGCGTTTAAGGCAGGGAACAGAAATGCTGCTCTACGAGTTGAAGCTAATTGTGATAAATTGAGGAAAATAAGCTAACCAGACCTAAGAAAACTACTAATCAGTATAATAAGACGGTGGATCCGCTGTGTTCGATAGAGGCACAAGTTACACAACTTGCTAGTTAATCCTCCTAAGTAAATGAAAGCTTATAAAATGTTGTTGATTGGGCATTTCTTGTCCTTATACTTTAAACAAAAGAAGTGAATATTAAATGATACTGAATATAAATATTTTAATACCACGATATCTTAAGAAGGTGGGAGAGTTTCCTTTTGAAAATGTATTAAGAATGTTTAACAAAAATCCAGTTGTTGTAATAGTTTACAGTTTTGCGTAAGAATGAATAATTCTTGATTTAATTCTTAAATTAAAAATGATGTTTTATGAGTTAGTTTACAAAAATATAAATTTCTCTAACACCTTGTGTACTGATTGGGTTTCAATTGTCTATCGAGACTATCATATACAATTGATAAAATAATATGCCCACTTTTATCATTGAGAGATGATTATTATTATAATCGAGTCGAGATTATTACAATAATCCTTACATTATGAATTTTAACACTAATCATAATTGTTAAGAGGTAATCAGTAAAATACTGTCGTTGCAGTCCTTGTGTGCCTTTATGTATAAGTGTATAAAAGGAACGTGAATACAATAAGCCTTGTGCACGTACAGTTATTTTTGTATTTTACTTTAGCATTATATTAATTAATTAGATTTTGATAAAATGTTTCTTAGCTCCATTGTGTTTCCAAATTAACTCATTCAAATAAAACGTTTGCATTAACAAATTTATTTCTCAGTTTTAACTGATATTATACTCAAAGAAACCTTTTCCCAGTGGCTATGCGAGAGATTGCATAAATATGTGTCACGTGAGGGGAATATCACTCCTCCTGTAGGTACGTGCACTATTTGTTCTGATGATGTGTGCACTTGTGCAGAAATGGGAAGTATAACAAAAACGAAAAAGCACATTTCCTTGCTCAATGAAATATAATATTTTACTGACGTAATTTGATACAAACTTTCAAGCTAGAATAAATTACAGTACTAAATTTTCAAAAGCAGCGTCTTCCTTGTTAATCTAAGAAATGGAATATACACTTCGTTTCTGAACAAAACATTTATTAACTCAGCAAAGTCGAATGAGAATGGAACAATCATCTAATTAGAGTCATAAAATCATGTAATCAGAAGTTTTATTACGATTAAGGAGAATAAGTTATTTCAGTCTGGCACACGGTTTTGCGCTAAAATCGCGATTACAAGCAACATGCAACAGAAACTTAGATCATAGTTTAACATGAAAATAGTAAAATAATCTAAATTTCAATAACGATTATAAAACACAGATACGTGACACTGAAGGTATTATGAACAACAAAATACAATGTATATAAAAAAGACAATTATGTGCTACACTTATTAAGGGAGCCTCAATTATTGGGTAAATCGCAATTCCAATTTCTTGAATTCTTCGGCAAAATATACGGGGTGTTAATAGAAATGTCAAACATTTTCACAGGGCAGCTTCTACATGCCAAACTACGACGAAAATAAAGAATAAAGTAATTGAGTTCGGGGCTTGGTTTCGAAGTTATTACATGTTGAATATGCGCGTGAAATGTCGGATGAAATAAGTTTGATGCTACCGACCTTTCTACTTGAGAGGCGCACTACTCAGCTGTTTCACGAGCTCGGTCGGTAACTGTCAGTAGCGTAGCCGTCAATCTATCCCTGTTCATCTCGCAACCGAAGTGATGACATACGATGCCTCGTGGTGCCGCAATTATTTTTTCTTAAACTTTCTGGGACATCCAATACGAATGTATGGACGATATTAAACCTGTTTACTCGTTGAAATCCACAAGGGTTTATCACCAGTTACTGTATGTCGCCACTACATCTGCGATGTAAATGTATCTTTTTTGGTACTACGACAGTGAAGGTTATCGACCACGCTCGTATACAGATGGCAAGCAGCGGTTCAAGTAGTATAATCCATCGCGACAGGCATATTTTTCTCTTATTTCGCCCGTAATTTCAAAATCAAATAACTCATAAACGGAGCCCCGAACGCAATTCATTCCTAATTTTTGTCTTAATTTGTTGTGTAGGATTATAACATCCATCCTGTGAAAATGCCCCACATTTCTATTAACACTCTGTATACAGGGTGTTCCAGAATAGTTTTGACTCCCGGAAATGAGGGGTTCCCGGGATGATTAGAAACCACTTTTCTCTTAATAAAAATGTTACTCAAGGCTTTATTAACGAGATATTGACAAAAAACCCTGACCAATCGCAGCGCGTAGCTAACGCTACCGCGGGAACTCGGCCGGCAGACTCTCGCTTTGATTGGTTAGGGTTTTTCGTCAATACCTCGTTAACAAAGCCTCGGGTAACATTTTTGCTAAGCAAAGAGTAGTTTCTAATCATTTCAGGAGCCCCTTATTTCTGGGAGTCGAAGCTATTCTGGGACAACCTGTATAAATGTAAGTTAAGATGATGTGAATTATAATCTGTTCACAAAGTACTCACAGACTTAAATATTGCATGGCGTAAAATTCTGAAGGTAGCGGCGCCACCTGGGGACGAGCTAGCCGAGGCCATGGCAGAGATCGCGGGGGCGGCGCGAACCTACTCGGTTCAGGCGTCGCCCCCGCGAATTACGCTTCAGGACTGGGTGTAGCGCCTGAGCTACGAGAAGTCGTGAATATCCTTGGCGAAAGGAACCAAGTCGGTACGCTAACTGGTGTGGGACCACCACCGGGAGCCCTGGACGACGTCGATCAAGGGGACGAGGAGGAAGGCACCTCTACAAAGAGACCACCAAGACCTCTCTACAGGAGGCTGATTAATTACGTTCGGCAGGCTTGGACCGGCGTAAAATTCGCTCTAGGTATTGTGCCTCTCCGTTGTTGATAATACAAGGTGTACAAATTAATTAGTGGCTCCCCCAATTAATGATTGACTCAAAACCCACCATCATTTTTTCGAAAGGGGATGCGCCAAATGCTCGAGAAATTACGTAAATGTGTGGACAGTGGTGGGGAATATTTTCAAAACTAGACTGTATTCTGGTTTTTTTGTAAATAAATAACATATCTATGATGAAAAGGCTACGAATTAATTTGTACGCAACTGCAAGATGAGTCATGCCATGGTATAACCAAAAACAATGTGATTCCTCGTGCAAAATTACTTTTAGAATATTATGAAACTTTTTCGTCTGTGGCTTCATTTGGTAGAAAATGGTCTCTGAAGATTTATCTAATGTCTATACACTTGTGCTTCCTTCTTCTTTTTCTTAATTCTGTATCAGGAATCACATCCTATGAAGTTGCATCACAGTTTCGGATACATCGTGTAAATTGATATTGTGGAAAATTGCATAACCAAGGTGATATGTGAAATTGTAGGCAGAGTTTTTATTTCAAAAACCTTGATTTATTTTCATAAATCAAATTCGTACATATAAATACATTATTTGAGAACACAAAGTACCTATATCTCGGTGCAATATAATTCGTATGTTTCATTCCAGCTACGGTTAGTTGTACTAAGATTTAGAAGACATCCTGGTATTGAAAAGCTTTTCAGGTACTTGAGTTAAACATACTCTTGAATCATGAATAAATGATTAAAATTTATCAAATTAATTCAATGAAAAATGTTTGTTTTGATAAATCTGATAACATGTGCTTAATATTTAACAATATTAAATAACAGTTTGTTAGTATAACGTAATTATTGTTACTTGTAACCATACGTGTAATTATGACTATTCCATCTACCGTTATCTATAGTATCAAAACTCTACCTAATCTGAGCAGGCAACATACAATTTGCATTAGAAAACTCTCAGACCATTCACTATTATACACGTATAAGTATAGATCGCTTATAATCAGTAGTTATAGTATATTTCAGGAAGCGTGCCCACCTTATTAAAGTTCTAATAATAAAATGACTGTCGATAAACAAAACATTTAACTCGTAGGAAATCAAAATTAGAGAAGTTAACGCATCGCATAAAAATTTCATTACAATTTCTTCTATTGTAATAAAATATGCCTTACGTATTTAGAAATTTAAGAAGTACGTATTTGATGATAGCGTCTTGCATATCATGATGATTTTGTGTTCCTTTTACTGAAGATCTGATTCAAATTGAACATATCAGTATGTTAAAAAGCGTATAAATAGATTAAGAAAGTGCACAGCAAATAAAATTATTTATCGTGAAGAAAAGATTATTTTCAAAAACGTACGCAATTTTTAAACAATTTTTACGTATGCATACATATGAATTTTATTTTCCAATTTAAACGGGTCATATTCGTACAACAGGCACTTTAATTATGAGAAAGCTGATAAAAATTTGAAAATTTTATTTTTAAAAGTAAAGATCTCTAGTATTTCATTTAATTTCAACTAATACAATGCTTTATTACTTTCAATATCGTATCTGTGTCGTTTTATAACTTAGAAAACAGGTTCCTACAACCTTTAGACGTATTTGAAGTAATTTAATCTCTGAAAGTATTTTTATAAACGACATTTGCGAACACGTGAAAAATTTCGTTGAATTGAAACAAAATGAGTAACATCTGTATAGTATAAATGTACATTGCATCTTATTATTATTAAATTAAATGCCAAAAGTGGTTTGTAACGTACATAAATCATGTAACATTCCAACCTCCTGAGGAGGAGTAAATCATTCATAAAGGGATGATTATTGATAGTAGTTATACTGTTTAATCAGTTTACAAAATTTCGGAGTAGAATGTTGATCCGTATGAATTCATTTACTTTCACGTACAGCATTAAAGGGATAGCACACACACACACACACGGGCTAAATGCAAGGGCTTAAATCGTAGTGGATAAATTCGGGTTCGCAAATCAAGTGGAATAAACCCCACATCGGATGCACGCTTCCCAAAGTTCATGCCAATTCATTGCATGCTCTATCGCATCTTCCAGCTGCATCCCCTCAAGTGGCCAGAGCACATTTTCCTGAAACGTGTGAGTCTCATGAGCTTCCGTTGCATTCGAGTTTGTTCCACAGCGGCTCACCTGTTTCAACGTGCATGTATGTATGTTGCATGATCCTCGTATGGTTCTTCATACGTACGTGCCCATTCGCCACTCTTCTACGTCTTCTAAGGGTCATTGTGTTCGACTCGCCTCCAATCGTTCTTTTCCCGATACTTCGCCCAGCGACTATCACGGTTCATTTTCTTTGCCCCTTTTCTCGCTATCGTGCCAGGGCGATACCGGCACCGCAGCGATCTCGACATAGGGGCAGACCGACACCTAGTCACTTCTGATACATACCAGAATTTTCATTGTACAAGGTGTTAATTTTCCGAGGACGGGAAGATTTTCTCATGACTTTTTATATTTTCAAGTTGGAACTTTTATATATTTATCATAGTGCTATATTACGACAAATAACAGATCTATCTAGAGCCCAAAAATAGGCTTTCCCGTTCTCTACAGGTTAATAAAAATGTAGGGCACTTTCGTTACACCAGAGAATTAAAAATCTTGTGTGCCTTTTGTAGTCCACCTAGCTCTTATTAAAAGTGAAATACCGTAGATGTTTAACAAAGTTGGTAAAGGTGGCGATTCTGTATCAAATAACAAATTAGAAGAAAACAAACATGATTACTGTTACTTGATTTTGTTAGTACCAGTACCCTTCATGAATAAATTTCTTCTGCCAAAGACAATTGTATTTTTTGAGTAATTTTACGGTTCAATATACGGGTCATTCCACGCTAAGCGGATCACTTTTGTACATGATATCTGGGATGTTGGTAAATTTGAAATATGTTATAGTCCGTATGAAAATAGGAAGGGTACTTAAGTCATCATTTTGCTGGTTTCGAAATTGTTTAAAAAATACAGACCTTTAAAGCTATCAGTTTTCACCGAGTTTTACGAAAACTGCATTAACAAAAGAACGTTTTCCCCCGCAACTATTGAAGATACACATTCTTCACTTTAACCCTTTGCACTCGGATTTTTAATTTTCCATACATTTTGTCCCTTCAGAAGAGACAGTCGAGTGCAAAGGGTTAATCGTAAAGGATCATTGTTGTTTTATTCTAATTCGTCATTTGATACAATATATTTTCCAACTTTGATGCCCTGTATCGTGGCTAAATAAAAAAACGAGCACCTACGGTTTTTCACTTTTAATAAGGACTACGTGGATTACAAAACGCACACAAGATTTTTCATTTTCCGGTGTAACAGTACAAAACGTTCTCTTATAATACGAAAATCAAAAATGATGAAATTGCTTTCCGAATTGTTACTTGAAAATATGGGATAGACACGCGCCGAATATGTCTGGCGCGATGGGTTATACTACTTGAACAGGCTTGGTCAATATGACCGAATAAAACGAATGAATGAAGTAACGTGAAGCGAATGAAACCAACGCGTGAAATAATTGAAGAGCCCGTATCTCAAGTAAAATAACCCGTCGCGTCAGACATACTTTACACGTATTCCTCTCTCGTATTTTCAACAATTAATAACTGGGAACCGAAGCCTCGATGCAATTTCGTAACTGGGTCATTCCACCCGAAGTCGAACACTTTCTGGAGTAACACTTCGGATTTCGTTGAAACTTGCATATGTTATACTTTCTAGTGATATATAAACGTATCTCGAAGGATTGTTGAAAATTTTAAATTATTCATTTTACAGCAGTTTGAAATATATTGTCAACCTTTCTTCGATAAATGATAACTATTTAACTAACAAACTGATAATAATGAGCTATGCGAGTACTTACAGTGGAGACATAAGCGTACCTAATAAAATTATTTCGGTTAAACCAAATATTTTTTAACCATTTATTTATAAATGTAGTTTTACCTTTTTACAAAATAAATCTATCTTGTTTTCGAAAAAGTGGAAAATCGGAATCCTAGCTGTACAGGAAAAAAATTTATTTTACAATTTCGACTCATTGTTGCAAGTTAAAACAAGTTTACTCATGACTAGATTGCGGATTTTATGCATTTATAGCCAATAGGGCTTTGTGTAATACAAGAGAGAAAAAACTTGCGTCAGACGCAATGTATTTTCTATTGTATTCTGAACCCCATAAGATACTTAACGGAAGAAATAAATTCTTACCTTTGCTGTTGTCATAAAAAATTTCTTTAGAAAATGTCATTTGGTATAATAATGTGCATTCTACTCATGACATATTTGAGGTTTATAGAAGCAGAATTCGGTTTTCAATATAGGAAAAGCTGTTTCATCTAATAAGATTAAAATTGAGCAAAGAGAAAATTACGTACTTCTTTTAAAAGACGAATTATTGTTTATATGATATAATTATTATTATTCTATTATCTTCCACTATCGTCTTAATCGACACAGATTGTACTGCAACCTTATATATTTCTTATATGCTTCCCTTATTTATGCAACCCTCTGGTGGTTAACCAATAGCGGAATGACATATCCTCCGACACTAGGGACTTAGGTTTCTAAGCGTACGTCATGAAAATTCATATAATCGATATGCATCATCCCTACTTTTTATGTTTCCTGTAACGAATTTACGAGAAAAATATTTAAAACCTGACAAAATATACAGAGATGGAAGCGTATAAACAGAAGGAGAACGGTTCTAAAATCTTGTAACGTTAAAATAGCAAACTTTAATAAAAATTTGAATTTGCTACCTATAGAAAAGACAATTACTCCTTATTTTTATAATTAATGTTTGTATCAACAAGAACATAAAGAAGTGTGATTAATGAAGTGTACATAATCATGTCCTGTATAAAAATAGACAATATTATAGGCGTCGGGAACGAAACTGATCATCCGAAACATTAAGGGTAGGAGAGTCGCTGTCATTTTCATATTTCGATTCTTGATTTGAATAGAATTTATGTAAGGTCAGGACTCGAATAATTTACTGTGCACACACTTATGATGGGTTTAACATTATTAAAGTCAGATTTTAAAAATTTTGCTTAACCTTCATTATTATCGACGTAACTGTTCATGAACGTCTTTTTGTTATTAAATTTTTAGCTTTCTAATATACGTATCAATTGTATAAAAGTTCTTCGTGACTTTTCGAACACCTTATAATTTATCAATGAATTATATGACTTTCAAGTGTTTATTTATAAACTGAGTCCTATGTGAGAACGTTACGCTATTAGTGTTTCACCGAACAACTCTTTCAAAAAAGTGAATATAAAATACTGTTCAAAAGTAACAAAACGATTTCAAAGAGTGAAATTGTATTTGTTATAATATTCTAAAACAAAAATTTTGTGATTTGAAAAGAATACTTGCAACTCTCCACAAATTGACTTGTGATATACGATTGTAAAGACTGCTTTATTGTGGCAACTTTTAACGGTTCTGATGAGTATGTATATTGTTAATATCTTGAATATCGTACTTACGAGCAATTATGATGTTATAAACGTTAATACGCGGCGCGGAAATCAGTGTTAATCTCGTACAGAACACGTGGCGACTGAGGATTGCATATTTGAAAAATGGTTTCCCACAATGGCCAATTTATTGATCGCACCTGTATTGATCGACCTCTCCGAACATTTCTGTATTTCAGACATTAACACCACATCTATCATACCCATCAAAATGACGTATTCCAATGTCGAAATTTATGCTGACCATTAATTTTATATTATACTATGTTATGTTATGATGTGTCACAGTTTATGCCTACTAATATATTAAAAAATTCAATATAATACTACATTTAGTATTAACATAAACACATTTGAAACATAAATACGATAGAAAAACAGGCACCTGCATATTAACGTTGGCAGTTTCATGGTAATGCCTACTTACATTGCTTACTGCCAGCGTAGTGGTGATACGATATTATCAGTGAAACCTTATTCAATCAAATGTAAGGATCGATACAAAAATTATAAATCGAATGACAAATAACGAAGATATAACGTTAAAAAAGGAGGGCCTTGGACCAAACAGAGGTACAGAGATATCCAAATTCTTAAATTTATCGCGATTTTTTAATATTTTCCTAGTTGTTGGCAGAACTGTTTAGGAATTCTGTTTAAATGCACACTATTGAACACTAATTTAACATTCCAAAGACTTGTTTACGTTATAGATTGAAAATAGTAATAAAAAAACGGGAAAAGAATATTTCACCTTTGTTTCTCTTTATCTTGAGAAATTAATGACAACTTTTTTCTAAAATTGTTGCACATTTTTCTACAGAAATGCATATTATATGTAACATGCAGAATTGTATTAATGTACTGATCACAAACAGACACATACCTATGTTCGAAATATTAAATCAGTACACAAAACGTATAAATGAAATGTCATGTAAAGAAAATGTTCTTGCTTTTTATACTTTTTTACACTTTAAGTCTAAGAATTCACGTATGTCCATAATTGTTTCTTCTTTCAGAAATTTCATATTAATTGACCAAAATAATATTTAATTTCCATTTATTTCAATTTGTTCAATATTGTGTTTCTATTAAAGTTATTCTGAAGAGATACAAAAGACATGTACAG
The DNA here is from genome assembly GCF_001272555.1 of Dufourea novaeangliae. Lineage (NCBI taxonomy): Eukaryota > Metazoa > Arthropoda > Insecta > Hymenoptera > Halictidae > Dufourea > Dufourea novaeangliae. The sequence goes on along the minus strand of NW_015373979.1, from coordinate 195,248 downwards.
TGGATAAAAAGCATTATCATATAATCACTTTGTAAAAATAGCTTTACACCTTCTAAATTATGCCCCAAAAATGATCATTTTCTGGTTCTACGTGTATCTTGATTGTAATAACTTTTCAAAGAATGTAGTTTCTGCTTTCGTATATTATTCATTTTTTTCAATATATTTATCGTAAAGGGCCCGAGCGTGTTAACACTTTATTTAATTGCTATATGCAATTCGCGTGTACACATTAAAACCGGCAATTTGTAACACAACGTAATAAAGATCTGAAAAACCAATGAATACGAGTTTGCACTGTTGTTTACAATTTTACAATTTTTTGTGCGAATCGAACATTGAGCCAATAACGAACAATCGTGAACGTAAAAACAGCTTAATCAGTAACGTACAAAATAACTTTATATTTCAGAAATCAATTCGTTCCAGCTCATAAAGAAGTTAAACGTGAAGGTTACAAAAAAAAAGCAAAATCAATATTTTCCATTAAAAGAACAGACTCCGATAAAATCCTTTACCGTTCCACGCAAACCACTACTTCCTCTCTACACGGAAGGTATCTGAATTCTCGAAGCGTTTTCCGGGCTGCAATCCAACGCCTCGTTTAATCGAAGCGAATAAAAGCATACGTCGTTACCCATCGAAACAACCTGACAATAGCTATCACAGTGTTCCTGGAAAATTTATTTAAACATGCAAGTGTGCGCACCGACGCAATGACTACGCGTGCTTCCGGAATCGTCAATACCAACTGAGAAGTGAAAGCGTGAATGTTAATTACTTAGACTTTGAGTCGTTCAATCGGTATATTGCTATTAGCAGTTCGAAGCAACAATAAAAGCTAGGTATAACGTCATAAAGGAAAAAAGCGTATTCAAAAGCGAACATTGAAAAAAATCTGTATTTCTTCCTTCCGTGTTTTGGTGTCCTATACCCTCGACAGTACAATTTACTATTATATAATACAGTAAAATCTGGACTCTTTAAGAACTATTTAAAGGTACGATTATTGATGTTAGTTTATTCATTGAAGATGTCGTATTGTTTGGGAAACGAAAGTATTGTTTAACCAGATAAATTCGACGGAAGGACTTTGTAACAATTAGGGACAAAAAGATAGCACACTTTAAGAATTACCTAATTTCTATTTATAAAACTACACGAATTAAAATTGTTGTACATACATTTATTCAGGCGCCTTTTGTTAAGATGTTCATTTGTAAATGAATGAAATGAACTGAAATTTTAACACTGGATTTAGTTTTCTCTCACAATATATAATTAATGAATACGGATTCAACGAAACCAAATAATATCACATTAGTCGAAAAATTGAAAGTATAATCAAATTAATTGACGGTATTCAGTGTTTAACAAGTTGTAGAACCACCCTTACATTTCATGACTGCAATCAATCTGATTAACGACGATTTGTACAATTTCTCAATGTTCTTTCTTTAAAATTGTTCTCACGCGTTTTGAATACATCGTTTTAATTCATTCAGGTGTACAAACTTTCCACTATTCCTATATACTTGTCTAACAAGATATTCCCAACGATATCTTGTCGAACGAATATCTTGCAAGCTGGTCCAAAAGTTGAATTTTCTTAGTAACAATTTTTACTAATTTTTATTAAATCGACTATATTATTATTAAATTCTTTTAGTAGAAAAATCCTTTTCCATTTTTGCAGTATGGACGCTATAGCATTATTGTGTTGGAATACATACTAATTCCGGAAATTATTGTATACGCGTTTATTTGTTCATTAATCGTTTCAATTCATATTTGCTGCTATTCATTCAGTCTCTAATAAATTTTATTTCCGTTTTACCATAATAGCCAATATCAGCCCAAATCTTGGCGAATTCCATTTATAGAATACAATAAATACAATTACTCTATGTTTTCCCGGAATTTAACAATTAATTTTTCATTTTTGTAAGCTTGAATAAGTAGTATGTTAATATATAAGAAGTGTAAGACAACTTATTCATGGTTCGTTAAGACGTAGTACTTTTTTTAATAAAATAGCTCGGAAAACACGTAAAGTACATATAAACTATTCAAATCTATAATACACATTACGTATAAAGCGTATTATGCATTCTAGTACGGTTTAGCATAAGCTCCGAAAGTTAAAGGCCTCCCCAGACCCTTCTGTTCCCACAGACACAATATTACGACGGTCTATGGTTCTCTAAAGATAGTCTTCAAAAACAGTTCCAGCCCTCGATTATATCCAACAAAGTTCGCCCCAGAACGTGTTCCAGGCACTCAAACCATTTTTACAAACAAAACATTTAACTCGGAGTAGATAACAAGTCAACGAATTAGTCATCACACGAAAAATTCATGTGAAAGTCTCCTAATAAAATATACATATATGTATAGTGTTTTTCGGAAATCCAAATAGCATTTAATGATTGCGTCTTGCATACCACTATAATATTGATAGCTGCCCCATTTACGCATGTAATACCTATCTACTCGAGACATGATTTGTATTGCACTTGTCAAGCTTAGAAACGCACATGCAGATTAAAAAAGTGTAAAGAATAGAATCATTTATCGTGAAAAAAGATTATTTTAAAAACGTGTGCAGTTCTTAAACAGTTTCTAAAGTGTTATTGGTCGGAGTTTTTCGTTAATATCGCGTTAACAAAGCCTCGGATACCATTTTTGCTAAGGAAAAAGTTGTTTCAAATCAACCCAGGAACCCCTTATTTCAGGGAGTCGAAGCTACTTTGGGACACCCTGTGTACTACCACAGTTTCGTTGATTTCACAAGAATTGTCTTTAGGTTATACTCGATGTATATGTCATTGATCGAACTCAATAACTTTGATAATAATAGTAAATCCGAAGAGCATTGTAAGTTTGTATGTGTTATATTTCATTCACGCATCAGAATTGATTGAAGGATACTTACAATCTCTCATACTTTTGTTATGTTCGTCCAACTGTTTTGTTCCAAAAACGAGGTTTGCATACCAAATAATATGTAGAAATGTATGTTTTAAATGCACCGAGAAGAATTGAAAGAATTAAACAGAAAATTTTACTCTTCTTCTGAACACTGAAATCCTTTTACGAGGGCCATCAATAGATCAAGACTGTGATGGGATTGGAAACCAATAAAAGAGGAAGAGAGCTGCAATAGAATTTTAATCCGATTGCAATAACGACATTCGGATTACAAAAAAAAAGGAAAACAAAAAAACAATTAAAGAAAGCACCCGAACGAAGTAGTGAGAAGTTGATTTATGATTAAAACTGCCGAAATTAACAAAACCTTGCTCCCTCTATTAACGACTTCGTTAGAACAAAAATATACTAAAAGTCATGTTTTATTAAATTTCTACTGCTTTATGCGTAAAATTCTTTCTGTATTAAATTTTACAAATAAAATATAAAAGGGTTTCATCAGTGAATATCGTTCGCTTCAATAGACTTACACATTTTTCAATCCACATACACGTTCAAATTTCATTGCCTATTGAATTTGCAAGTAGAATATAACACGGCCTATTCACGGGACAAGTATAAATCGATCCTTGCAGTCAACTTATTCGCTTCTCAGTTCACATACTTGTGAGATGATATTGGCTATACTGACAAGAACAAACAGCGAATGTTCAAGGATGTGGCGAAACGAATCTTTTAAGGGAATCCGCTCAAGCGATGACTCTCCAAAGTTCGTTGACGTGACCGGAAATATGAGGGGCTGTCTGGGAACCGTTCAAATTGCATGATACGAGCTTACCCTGATTCTTTTGTTTTGCGTTTATCGGTTGCGTCACCACCATCATCGAAATATTCAACGATCTCCTGCTACATCCTGTGTGTAAATCACACAAACTGCTTCTTTTACAAGTACGTCTTTATTTACCAATGTTATCGAAGTTATAAAGTTCCTACCGATTCTATTTTTTTTTATCTAATCAAATTTTTCTCTACAAATAGTAGCTGAATGTGTTGTTAGATGCATAAACACTATTTCTAAATTCTGGACCTAATTTTGTGTACTGATTTGTACGGGAATATTTTTACAATTTAGTACTCTACTTTAGAGGAGTAAATTATTAGTTACTACATACTATTACTAACCACTATTACCAACCACTATTAGTAACCGCTGTTACTATCTTGTACTACTGACCACTACTACTAACCACTATTACTAACCACTATTACTAACCACTATTACTAACCACTATTACTAACCACTATTACTAACCACTATTACTAACCACTATTACTAACCACTATTAGTAACCACTATTACTAAACCACTATTACTAAACCACTATTACTAAACCACTATTACTAAACGACTATTACTAACCACTGTGTATTACTAACTACAGTAACTAACTACTATTACTACTAACTATTTTATCTCAGCTAGAGTATTCTGGAATATTTCCAAAATTTTCTGTAGAAACAATAGTCTGAAATTTCGAAGAATTTCTGTTTCCTATTTCGATGTCTGTTTGTACCTCCAGTTACCTGTTCTGGTTGTATCACATTACGGAACATCTTCTATAGAAAGGGTATAACGTCACAGGTGTTTTTGCTGGCTTGATACACATCTCTGATAGACATGCAGAGATAACCGCTGTTAGATCTCTTCGTTTCCGAACCACAAAATGTGGTAGATGATTTTGAACACAAGCGGTGGCTAGAATAGATCATTTCTGTCAGAAAGACAAAATACGTTCCGTAGAAGATGCGTTTCATCCCTGATAGAGATCCAATATCAGAAAGCCGAATGGTACACGAATGTTGACAAACCCACCCTTGTTTCTCCTGTGTCTTTCGTATCCACTAACTTTTGTCATCTTCTACGTCCCCTACGTTTTATCCCTCATGATTGTTACCAGGAAGTTTCCCCGTATGATCCAAATTCCTTCACCCCATCAATATTACGGTAAAACATTCGTAACACTTATGATACATCTTCATCTAGAGAACTCTGGAAAAAATGTTGTTTTTCGTTATTTGTTAGAAATTTTGGTGGTGCGATATATTAAATTTTTATTATTGAAATGGAACATGTTAATTATAACACTCTTAGGTTAATTCTTTGTCGTCATATATTTCTTTGAATATATTGTGTCATAAACATTATACAGTTCAGAAATATTGATGATCACAGTTATCTATGAAGTTATATGCAGTATAGGATGTGAGTGAAAATTATTATCAAAATATTCACTGAACTGTTATCAAACCATTCATAATTTCTATAAATACTAGTTCAAAGCGGAACGATGAACAGTTGTTAATACAGAAAATTAATTTGCAAGATGTACAGAGTCTAAATATGAAAATAACGAAGAAATTCTTTCAATTAGTTTTGCATCCGTATTCTTATTAATGTTGTTTAAACTGGCGAGAAACAAAATCTCATTATGTATTCAACATATTTTATGATTCCATTAATTGTCTAAATGTGTTTTCGTTACTGTCCTTTTATCTGTTACAATTAGTGATAATGTGAAAAATAACTCTTTCAAATATGGGATTTCCAACCAACACCTCCAAACTGAATATTTGTATGTCTTCCTTTACAATATGATTTCGTGCAAACAAAGCAATTACCTTCTTGACAGATACTGGCATGTATCTGTACGTTTACTTTTTCTTCTATTGAAGCATGATCCTGAAATATATAATAAACATTATTGTAAAGAAATATACACTACGAAATTTTCGAACGAAAAAAAGATATCCTATCAACTGATTGTCGTTAACAGTTAATATATACAGTGAGAGTCAAAAGTGAATATACACTTTGAAAGTATGGGATTTATTCATATTTATTTCTCTCAATTTAGAATCTAATATTTCGCACAGACGCTCTGTTACATTGTGATCTGGTGACTGTGGAAGAGTATTTAAAATGATTTTTAAGTATTTAAAAGCATTTTCCAGCAAACAATGTTCAATCACCTTTGCTGTATATTTTGGGTCACGATCTGACTGGAAAATCCATGAATGGATTTCCAGTTGAATTTGTTTTTGAAATATTTAGATATTCAAATTTGTCGAATACTATGAATAAAAACAAACTGGCCTACACCAGAGATTAACATGCTGCCCCAAACCATAATAGTATCTTCACCATATTCAACGATATTTACAAAATGTTGTGGTCATAACTTCGAATTTCTTTTTCTCGAATTTTCTAGCTACTTATTCATCCCGAAAATATTAAGAAAATCATATCAAACTGTATTACTACTATGATCTTTCAATAGTTGGATACTACAGAAGTACATAATACGGGCCACATGAGCACCGGATAAGTGGTTGACGCACGCCCAAGAAACGAACGTGCTCGGGTGTGAACAGCGAAGCGAGCACGAGGCCGAACATTTGGGGCCGATCCGTTCGTTGGCGGTACTTCAAAGTAAGCATGCTGTCGGATGAAAGGTTGAATGTGTGTTGTATTGGTGTGAATGGTGAACCCGTCAACGAGGGAGGATCGCAGGACTTCAAAAAGTTTCTAACACTATTTTAATGGTTTCAATTATTTTAGTATGGTATCATTTAAAAAAGTTGCTTCTGCATAGATCAATATTACATTCCTAACGATAATAAAGCGATATCTCTTTTTCACCATGCTTTCGCTGTTTGTAATATCAATATGTGAAAAACTGAGGGTCACCTGTATATTTGGGCGTGATTTTAAATTGATTGCTTCATATTTCAGCATTTAGTTTTGTCTGAAATGTTTCATTGTACCTGTTGGTGTATTTTCTATAATTTTTCTTGATCCACCAACGCTTCTTACTCTTATTTTTTTTCTATAATAATGTATGTAATACTATACGCTATCATTAGCTAACAAGGGAAGGTCCCCAACTACCACTTTGATTTTATCGATCTTTTGTAGGATGATACAATACATATTTCTAATGATATGTGTGAAATATTAGCCGTAGTTACTTGATAGTTTTGAAGGTATAATTAATTAAAGTCACATACTTAGTTATATATGTACTATGAATATAGATGTCTGTTTGTCATATTATTGTAAACGGTTAATTAATTTTTCTGTAGTAATTAATTAGTCTTGTAGTAATTAATTTTCACGCAACAAGTCACTTTACCATCGCGGATTTTCACAAACAGACATATATGTATACTCTGTTCCGTCGTAGACCGAAACGACGGTTATAGAATCAGACGATACCGTTACTTTTTATTATTTTATTCCTTCTTTCAGTCAATTTATATATTTGCAAGACCGACCCCTTGCAATTTCGAGTTCGTTGACAAAGGGAATCAGAGACAAAAGAAGCGAACATTTGGTCTGCAGTCCGCCACATGCGCTCGGTAACCTGGGACCCATCCGCGCCGGGCCTTTCCGAGAAATTTGCCTGCCCCTTCAGGGCATAACCAATAAGGAAGCGAGTTTTGGTAACGCCTTCAGCAAACTTTGAGGAAGCGCGACGTCACACGAAACTCGAACAGACGGTCGAAAAGATTCATTCAGTCGAAAAACATTCATTAGAAAACACTCGTTCGCAAACGTTCATTCGCAAAACACACTCGTTCGACAAGAGTCACACGGACTCAAGACATTCACGTACTCGTATCGACAAGAGTCAAACGGACTCATTCATTCGACAACAATCATTCGAAAACTCGCACTCGTTACGACAAGAGTCACACGGACTCAATTCATTCGACAACATTCGCATCACGATTCGTCAGCTCCAACCGGTCGAGCAATCATTAGTTTTTCTCACCAGAGAATATTGAATCAGTTGCCTAATATTAATTTGGCGGGCAACAGTCGCAACCGGACGCGTACCACGACGGTCGAGCCTGGAATTTACAACTCCAGGCGGATTCGAAAGAGAAATCCACGCGGACGGACGCGACATACTCATAGTACATATATAACTAGGTATGTAACTTGAATTAATTATAGTTTCAAAACTATCAAGTAACTACAGCTAATATATTACAACTATCTTTAGAAATATGTAGGGTAAAGCAACCAGAAATTGACTGCTTACCAGTGAATGACCATTAAACAAGAAATGTAAACTATAAAATTAAAAAGTATTAAATGTTTATAAATGGAGTGTAGGTCCACCTTTAATATCCCATACTTTTTAATTCAGCGTATTTAGTAAACATTTGTAAGTACAATTCTTATTAAAAATATTTTGGAAATATAGCAGTAATGTACTGGACTTTTACACGTTTTGCACTTTATAAATAATTTTTTAAAAATTACTATAAGAATATGTAATTATTTTTATAAAAATTTCAAGAAAAATACATGTAATTGCAATTTCAACACTTGTTTTGTTGTTATAAGTAAATACATTTAAGTATTAATCTCAAACGTCCATAAATGCAACACTTCGATTATTCACTGGCTGGTTTATCCTATTCTATCATCCTACAAAATATCGGTAAAATCGAAGTGGTACAAGTGGGGTCCTGCCCTTGTAAGTACAATATCTTTACCCATGGTTTCTGTTCTTCGGAAGCCAAAACATTCAGGTCTGTGAAATTAGCACCCCCAAATGCAAAATTTTATGAAAACCAAACAGTTTTCGTTTGTCCACGATTTGTCCACATTTGTCCAACCAAAATTTTGTTGGGATGGACAAACGTGGACAAATCGTGGACAAACGAATACTGTTTGTTTTTCATAAAATTTTGCATTTGGGGGTGCTAACTTCACAGACCTAAAACATTCTATAACATGCTCACTTTGATGTACTGACAACGACTGAATCGGGCGAACAGCTCGGCCGAATGATGTTTTTGTTCGCTTCGCCATCCACTTCAGCGCACGGTCGCTTCTTCGGCGTAGTGTTCTTAAAATGAGCCTCGAGTCTTGAGCTTTAACAGCTCGAGTCGCGGTTCAAACCCTAAAGGCTCGAACCCTCAAGGTTGGAAGCTTGAGTCGTGAAAGCTCGATCTTTAACGCTCGAGCCTTTAAGCTTGAAGGCTCGAGTCGTATAAATTGTATGTAGTGAAGTAATGTACAGACCTTGAGTTTTCGAAGCCTTAAAACTTAACCTAAAAATTTTCAGTTTTTAACTCTAATATTACACGAATCTCAAGCTTTTAAAGATTCAAGGGGGAATAATCCAAAAACGTCCAGAAAAGCGTGGTTTTTGTAAATTAGTTCTGCAACACCCAAACCTCATTAAACTATTACTAATAGGGTGATCAAATATATATTTTGAACAATACGTTAAATTTTCTTTTATCACAAAATACCTATGTATACTTGAGCAAGATATACGAGTCATAGGATGTTACGCGTCGAACAAAATAGTCTCTCAATTTGTTCACGGTTCATTGATCTGAGAGACAAAGTTGGGATATTTTTTTCGTTATTCACGTGATATTCGACTTAATATTTTAGTAGAATATTTTCTAAAAATTATACTTTGAAAGTATATATAAAAAACTTAATTTTTTCCAATCGTCACTGTGTTATTCCACATTAAGTCTGAAGCTTTAAGGTTCAACCCTCTAGAACCCTTAAGTGTTAATAATGGAATTAACACTAAATCTATAATATTATATTTTATACAGTTTTTAAAAAATACAGCCATGACTGCAAACACATGAGAGATTGATACCAAGAAAGGGAAATGAAAAACGAAACAAAGTAACCATTCAATAGTAGACGAAATGAAACATTGCTAAAAATTTGTCTGTAATGTTCAAAATATAGTATTATCTGATCGACTGGAAACATACTCTTACGCCGTGGGAGTCATAGATGACCGGCAGCAAGATAAATGTACTACGCATGATAAGTTTGCACAATACATATAATCATATTGTGTAATATATTATTATATGATTCTAATGGTCAATCACTCGTTGGCGCTGAAGACAAAACCAGCAGAAACACGCTCGGCAATGAACGTGTTAGCCTCGAGCTTCATATGATTTTAGCCTTAAAGACTGAGTCTTAAGGCTACTTACTTCGGCGTGTGTCCGCCACATATTCCTTGCTCATTCGGCCCGCATGCTCAAATGGGTACGCGGCATAAGGTGCATACTTACTTTCGACTCTCACTGTATATATATATATTAAATGAACACAGCTGTAATGTAAAAAAATATTACTTTTTCTCATCGTAATAAATTCGTCCCTGAAGAGGTTAAAGAAACAGTAAACACACAAACAACTGAAACAGTATGTCGCTAATATTCAAAGGTAATACCGTTACTCTGTTTAGTGGAAACACGAAATTGGGCAATCTCAGAACTGGGTTAGCTTTGCCTTCCTGAATTTTCGGCATGATACACCGCGTCGACTTGATAGATCCTTGTGCGTCATAACGTAAGATTGCAACGAATCCCCGAAATCAAAATCTCTGACGTCGCGCGGGAATATTCTCTCCGTGCTTCATACAAATTTCAATTACGATTGCGCATTTTTTCGCGTTGCTGTTCCGTGACGCGTAGCGAGACATATTTCATAACCAGAGTGGGAGTCCGCAACAGCGGTGAGTAAAACGGGAGGAGATCATTTTTCATTCCTCTTTCGCTGGAAAAATCAATTTACGTGTATGCGCCACCGAGAACCGAGTGTCTTGCGTTAACGAAGATTTCTTAAAGGCGCTGTCAGGTCTCAAGGACTAAAACTACACGTTGTTTCATTTTTCTTTATTCAAACAGTGTTGATACTGCCAATTTGAAATTTTATCTTCTCTTCGGTCATAAATTTCCAACGTTTTAGAACTTTTAGATTTATAGTAATAGTATGTAAATATTACTCAAATGTGTAATAGGTAACTACAATCAATTTTTATTAGTCTTTTTATGGAATCAACAGGTCATACATTTAAATCATTCATGATAAATCTGAATAACTGTACATTAAAATTGGATACTGTTCTTAATTCTTTTCATCAGAAATAAAAGAAACTTTCTATTTTGCATTTGTTACGGAAATTGAACTTTGCTTGTATTTAATTAAAAAAAAAACCTACTCAAACTTAGCAGAAGAAATTGGTGTATTTTATTACATAGAGAGGTGATTCTAAATATATTAAGTAAAATATTGTGTTTTCAATGAAATTACGTTTTGTATACGATTTATACGCAGAATGGCACAAGGAATCAATTTATGCAAAAAAGATCGTAGTGTCCCATTTAAAAAGAAAGTGTAATTGCAGTTTACAAGTGCAATGAAAATAGAACTTCTTATTGCATTCAACAATTTCTTTGTTATGGAAAATTGTACTCTTTTATAGAAAAGATAGTTATGAAATTTATTTAGACGAAATAGTAGTTATATACATATTACATTGAAATAACCACATTGTTCCATTACTGCTTTAAATAAATGTTTTAAGTACTTTACGTTGTGCATATAGGACTAATCCAAAGCCTATTTAAACATAACTGCCCTTTTGAGTCCTACACAGCTGAATTACAAATTTTCGCTCTCCTAAAGTTTGCAAAGACATAAAGCTGAACTTTCACGAGTCGCTTGTATCAGTATTAGGTTCCCTGATACGAAAAATACTTTACCACCCCTAAATAGCTCATGTGATATTCTTAAAAAAAAAATTAAGGAATATTAAAAATTAAAGAATTATTTCGATGATAGTTACTTATATGTGCAATAGTACATCATTTAAATATTCATGAAAAAAATCGAAGTTATTAAGAATCTTTGTCTCTCAAATTTACATTTTTAAATAGTAATCTAATTATATAAAAATTAAATGGAAATCTATTTCCTCTATAAAACATATTAAGTACATAGTAAGTTAAAAATAAATTCCCGACTTTGTTATTGTATGGAAAATGTTATTTGACACATTTGCGAAAGTGTAATGCATACAATGAGTTTTCACTAATGCGGATAATTAATTTAATGTTAAAAGTTTCATAAATTGCAGAAACATTAGGCTATTTTTCTCTCTTCAATGAATTTGAATTCGCTGCTTTAGTAATTAAGAAATAATTAGATGCGCTGTTACAAATTTAAATAAATAGTTTAAATTAATAAAAGATTATACTATTTTAGAAGTATTTACCTGAATACATTAGAATGCCAGTGAGTGAAACATACGTGTAAACTTTAACATTGTAATTTTCATAATCACTTATTAAAGCAAATTAATATTCGAATAATTAACTTCTGTTGGATAAATTATATAGAATATTGTTTTTGCATCAATTTCCGGGCCAGCGTTTTATACCTACAGTGCAATCTCCTACAACGATATGATTGTACGGTGTACGTACATACAATATCTATGTATCTATTTATGTAGTATTACTCTAGCTAGTAGTAACGCATCGTGTAGTATCAGACATAACCATTGTACATAGATAACATTTCGGACAATTTAGATTAGTCCATGTTTCGTAAATATTGCTAATGTAAATCAGTGTAGTGGCTATTCACGACAGATAGTATACAGACAAGGAATTTATGTAACGGTTCCGTACGATTTGTTATAAACTTCCACCACAACAGAATATACCATTTTTTTATGTACAGTATATCTGTATATGTGAAATAGCAATTTGTAATTATTATTTGTTTTAAATAATATTTTATGGTATTTCACACAAGAATAAAACCTTTACCTTTACAAAACATGCGTATAAAAATACAAATTGAGTTATCTATACACAATTTGTAATATTAATCAATTTATTCCTACGTCCTGCAAAAATTACGTCTTAAAGGCGTAGTTTTCATGCTTCAAACGTATTATACATATAGTGATATTTATTACAAATACATTTTCTAATAAATACTCAAGTGAAAACTGAAATTTATAAGGAACAACAAAATATTAAAAGTTATATTTTATTCTTTGTTTTGTAATAGTTTCAAGATCATACCTTTCCCAGAATCCATACATACAGTATGTCCGTTTTAAGTGTCTACACTTGATTATTTCTGTAGGTATCAGAAATACGAAAAAATGTTTCAAATGAAGGTTATATGGTATCGAGGGGGGCGTATTTTAAAGATAATTATTTGCCCTTGAGGTAACCGTGGAATGTGTTGTGAAGGTCACCTCTGAATTTTTAAATAAAACCCTACATTTTTACCATATATTCCAATAGCTGACATCGAGATGTATACAAAACACTGGATACACTTGTATTTGTCGTAATACTTGGTTGACACTCAAAGTTTACATGCAGATTGCATTAGCGTTACCCAATGCACACCACGAGGAGGTTGATCAGTCGCACTTTTTACATCATAGTGGCTCTAAAAAGAACCGACTGTGCGTGCGTGATGCTTGTGTGTGTATACTTCATATAATCTAACATAAAATGGCTATCCCTCGATATGCCCTCCATTATTAAGAATAATTTTTTTTAGTCGAATGGAAATGCACAAAAGAATAACAAATGCGTGTACAAAAATAACACCAACAATGTTAACAAAGGTAGATAAGGAATTCCAACTTCGACTACAAAAAATTATTCGTAATAATGGAGGGTATATCGAGGGATAGCCATCTTATGTTGGATTGTTTTGAAACACACACACACACACAAGCACCATATACGCACGCACAATCGGTTCTTTTTAGAGCCACCATCATGTACAAAGTCCGACCAAACAACCTCCTCGTGATGTACATGGGGTAATGCTAATGCCGGAGGCACGTAAACTTTGAGTGTTAATAACTCAACAAAATATTGCGACAAATACAAGTGTCTCTAGTGTTTTGAATACATCTCGATGTCAGCTATTGGAATGTATAATAAAAAATGTAGGGTTCTATTAAAAAATTCAGAGGTGATCTTCACAGTACATTCCAAGGGTACCTCAAGGGCAAAAAATTTTCTTCAAAATACGTTCCCCTTGATACCATATAACCTTCATTTGAAACATTCTTTCGTATTTCTGATACCTACAGAAATAATTAAGTGTAGAAATTGTGGCTTCTAAGAAGCCCTTTAGATGAAATTCAGCATAATGAAAATTGAAAACGTAGTAGGTTATTTAATGGAAGGTTTAATTTCAGTAACACTTGATGTTCGGATGTTAGTTATAGAAACAGTTAATGTAATCTAACGGGTTAAATTTCATACCGTCGCAGATACTTTACAATAATATACAACTTACTTGCTACAACACTTCCTACATATTAATTATTAACCATTTGGACTCAGCTAATTTTCTCAAAGAGATTTTTCTAACTTAAATTTAGTTTTTCATTCATTTAAAATAAGTAATGTTTATAACCTTCTAGTTAAATACTAAGTTACTTGACATAAATTGTAAATCAAAACTTAAAACTAGAAATGTGTATATTAAAACAGCCTCGTATCTTTTATGTTGATACCTCAATATAAAGTGCTGGTTCTATAGGACCATAGTTTATGACATTGATAAAGGGATTTACGCAGCTGTATTGTATAATCACGTTCGTTTACGTGCATATTTTAGGCACAGCTTTTGAATATCAAGTCCGAAATACAATCGTAACATATAGTCTCCGTTCTTCAAAATAAGAATTAACATACGAAGGAGTTAGGTTTGAAACCTAGTTTTATAGTAAAGACATACAATACGAGTCAAAATTATTCGCATAAATACTTAATTTAATGTTCAGTAAAATTTTACATCGCAAAAATTTATGATTTTTTGTTCAATCAAAATGTTGTTTGCATTAATAAACAACATAACAAAACCTGACAAATATGTGTATAAAAGTCAACATATATTTGTGGGTCATTCCACGTCAAATCGATCATTTTCTGTATTCGATGTCAGGGATTACGTTCTGAATAAAATATAATGTAGTCCATATGAAATTAAGAATGGGGGAGGGATTTAAATCATCATTTTGCTATTATCGCAATTATTTAAAAAATACAGGTCGTCAATATTTGCAATTTTTGCCTATTCTTGTGAATCAAAATTCGAGAAAAGAATTACTAACTTTGATTACATGGACTTATGCATGGGTGGGGGGTAATTAATTATATAAACGATTGAGTATATTTTAACGTAGTACGTATACGTCTTTATTATTTCACTAGTACGTACACTAGGACGAGCAGGAGCGCGGCTGTGTTTTTCGAGGTTTGGCGCGAGGTTTAAACATAATATTGGACTATATCTTTATTCTCTTCATAATCCCTGACATCGAGTCCAAAAGTGATCGATTTAGTGTGGAATGACCCAGTTACCTTCTTTTGTTTATTTTTTATACACAGTGTTAAATCTCCCACAAAGTTCTTGGAGGTTTTATATTTGGCAATAAATAACGAATTTATTTGCTAACAAAACTATTAAGATTTTATTTGATAATAAAACTCACAAACGATAGTTTCTAGATAAGCGAACAAGCGACTCGATAATGCTTCCAGACTCTTTATGCTTTTCCCTTGACTTTCAATTTCTTTCTGCCTTCTTTTTAAAAGCCAAAAACCGGGGAGGCCCCGAACGACCTCTCCAAGTGTCCATTCTCCATACCAAGAAACGGTGTGGGAATGTGCCTGAGCCAAAGGCTATCCAGGGCGGTTTCCCTACCGTACCACGCATCGTAGCACAACTCGCACGATGCAAATAGATACAAAACTGCTGCACTAACCTCGCTTTCGCAGGAAACCACCCTCGAAGGCCCATAAATTTGCCATCGCTTGGACCTACGACGCGTCGATTGCCGTTAAAAACGGTAGGCTGAGACAAACTCCAGATGCCCTCGATTGCATTTCCAGCCGTATCCCAAAAATCCTTACGGGAGACCGGATTCACGCTCCTTAGCAACTTTCCCAAGAAAGCGTTCTATTGTCCCCTTTTTGAACGCGCCGTAGACCCAAGCACGTGGCCCCAAGACATAGTCTTATGTAGATTCTTGTTATATAACCATGTGTCAAAAGCTGAAAGTGAAATACATGACTGTGTAACGAAAGAATTTTCTTCTATTCCATTACAGTTTTATAAATCTATTAGCACTAAATTTTTTTGATGAGTATAAAACGAAACACACTATTCGTCTAACTTTTAATCGTACTTATAACAATGCGTGCTTTATTGATTTATTAATGCACATTTCTCAACGTATAAAGTATTCGAATGTTATCGTATGTGATCTAGTTTCTAATAGGAAAATATTAATATACTATTGGCGAAAGTTTAATCAGGAGGAAGATTTTTCGAGACAATACAGTAATATTAAAGGCAGTTCTTGCAGAACAAAAAATGTTCTTCATTTTCGATTTATTTTTTCATGGAAAATTGCACCTTACCCGGTAATACTACATTTTTTGGGACACCCTTTATATTTTTTTTTATACATATAAACGGCAATACGATGAACAGGGATCACTGGGGAGATTACTTATTGGTATACCTAATAATTTTGTCAATTAAATGTGAGTTTTCTGTGAACAAATTTGTGAACATACATATATTTTTATATAAAATGATATAAATATCACATTTATAAAATGTGATGAGAACAAAATACTACTGTGCCATAATGAATATTGTTATGTATGGCAACAGAATGTATAAAGATTATACATACAGACCTGAAAGGTACCTACATACAAGGTATCGGACGGATTCCTTCAGATAGCAGCGAGGTCACTATTGGATTAGTGCACGTCTGCCTTAGTAACTGTGTATCCAAGAACCTGGATACTGATACTGTGTATCAGAAGGAACCAATATTCTGTTCAATGGAACCCGCGATCCCTCCAGGTCCAATATTTTTAGACGTTATCAGCAGTCTCCGTTCTCTAGAAAAGCAACTTTATGGCTATTTCAGTACATATTTGCTTCAAGATTGACAAGTTAATAAAGATTATGACACTACTTTCCGCAACGGAGTCGTAGAACTAAGAATGGCAGTTATATATTTAAAATATCTTTTGGATTTCCCATTAAATATTTCCAACGGAAAGTGATACATCCGTTTTCTTTCACACCGTTCGTCTTTTCAGTGTTTTCTACAGTTCGTGTATTCTCGGTACCTTATTTAGACAATATGGTTTACAATATTCGATCGACACTTCCGTTAAGAGAAGTTGAGAAAGTTATCTGTATACAGGGTGTAACAATAATGTTGGGGACACGGAAAGAGGATACTCGTGAGGCGATTTGAAACAAGTTTTTCCTTAGCAAAACCGTTATCTGAGGCTTCGTTAACATCTCGTTAATAAAGCCTGAGATAACATTTTTGCTAAGAAAAAACTTGTTTCAAATCACCTCACGAGTCTCCCATTTCCGGATCCTCCAACATTTTTGTTACACCTTGTATAGATACTATTTATCACTGACCAGTTGAGCATATGGACCATAAATGTTCAATTGTAAAGCTTTTTTAATTTCATCAGAATAGTTTTTTGACTGTTAAGTTCACGTAGGTAGTACAGTAATTCCTCGATGAATACGACACGAGCAACGGCGTTACTTCTACCACTGGGGGAGCCTCCCTCTGGAACCAATGAAAACAGAGTAACCAGAAGCTAAGCAGAGGCTCAGCTTCGGGTAAAAAAGAAATCTATGTGGGGCTGAAAACCTTTCCGCCTTGTCATGAATACTCCGAAACGAGCACGAGTACGTCGCACTCATGGAGACATTATTGTATTGCATTTTCAAATGTGCAACTATATTGTAATTTGCAAGTTACATTGATCAACTACGAAAAAGAACATTCCCATTTGCATAATAATAGTAAAACTCGTATGTGACTTCAAAATAACACGGCCATATAGGGGATTAAGGAGAGATTTTCCTCTACCATATCTCCCATGGAAACCCTAAACACGTTCCGCCTTTTACAGGGCAGAACCGATCAAATTTGTTATTTAGAAAACGCCTTCGCCTTCGACACGACCTAGTAACGGAGAAGTGAACTTGTTTGTTACGCTTCGATGGTTTTTGTAAAGTCAGTCAACCTCGACAAGCGCATACCAAGCAAATTCAAATAAATTATTCTCAAATAAGTTTTACCATATTATTCTCTTCAAGACCGTTAAGTCAATGTTGGAGTTGTGGATTGTTAGGCAAAAACGTGACATTCACACATGCCACACCTTCAATTTTTAAAAGCGTACGACAAAACACGCGTGAAAATTGTTCGCAAAATTTCTTCTCATACGATTAACGGGAACATCGTTTATTCGCACTCCACAGACTCTGAATACGAGGAGGAACAGACGCCACGGTATAGACCAGATTCCTTGGCAAGCCTTTGTAGAGCTACAAGATTCACCGAGGCTGAGCTGAAGAGAATATATCGTGGCTTCAAGGCAGAATGTCCCACGGGAGTCGTGAGGGAGGAAACTTTCAAATGCATCTACTCACAGTTCTTTCCGCAAGGTGGTAAGTATAACATAATATAATATTTTAACCCTGTTAGTACCGTTAATGGAGAGTTTGTTGCGTTAATTGAAATCTCTTTATGGGTTCGAGACTTTAAGCGTAATATTAATTAGTGTGGAATACAAAGATGGAAATACCAGATTACGTGAAAATTTCTATCCTCTTGTAACAGAATCTTAAGTACGATTGTGAATTGTGTGCATTTATGGCTTTAGTGAAACAGAAAAACGTAAAGGATAACAAATTTTAATAAAGATACGTGGAATCTTATAGTCTAGTGAGTATCTATATATCTATATTCTGAGGTTCTCTATACTATTTACTCGTAGATATGGTATAGAAGCTATTAAATATGACGTATACAGGAGGGAAAATACAGATACTCTGTCTTACGTGTCATACCTGAACCAATAAGCACCAAAGACAGATTGAAATGCATTTTACCGATGAGGGTATATTCTAAAAATGAGTTATCGTAAAATACTGTTTTTGGTTAGAAAACGAACAGAAAGTGAAAATTATTGTTAAAACAACTCAAATACTTTCTACAGGATTTAACATGAAGATTGTTAGGTCGTGCAATGCTCGCACTTAATCACCGAACCGTTACATGAACTTTAGAATTGAAACCGAAAATAAAGCACACTTTGATTGGTTCTTAATGACTGTATTTACAAAATTGTGTGTGTGTGTGTGTGCGTGTGTGTGTGATGTTCACCGGGTGAGTTCTGGTTTGAGTCTGATCATTACAAATGTTCAGGTGCGGTTCTGACGTCGCGCTTCACCCTCGTTGGCGATATGCTTTGTTAATACCGTTTTCGAATATCACGAATTACTATTGGCTCAACTCAGAAGGAGTAGAGATAAACCTCGGATGTCCTGAGGTTCGTGGTGGAGGAAAAGGTTCCTTTATGAAAAAACATACGCCTGCAAATAATTAAAATCACGTGGCCAAGTTTGGCTTGACCGCGCCGAGGTTACGGGAGTCACCAAATGGTACAAGTTTATGGCGATATTGTTCTTCGCCTCGGTGGTACGATACGACCGGGACCGACTGCCGACCAAATGTTGGAACCTTCGTCTATTGTAGGGTGTCGAAAAGATTAAAAAGGTACGCTATTGAAATGAAACGACCAAGAAATAAACGCGTACATTATTACGGGAAGTTGAATAACTAAATTGGAGTTTTGTTATAAAATAATAGCCGCTGCTATGAAGCACTATACTGTACGACGGAACAAAGATGTACAAAAAGACAATAAATAGGTTAGGTCTCCGGATGTTCTGTCACTGTTTGTCTCGCTTGTCTCTTTTCTAATAAAATTTGTTCACATTATTATTAATCTAGAATAAGATGGCTATTATTTTATTTGAGATTATTTTACTTTTCTAACAGATTTGCCAAAGCATTTTGTATAAAGATTCTACATTTTATCATAGCAAATTCTTTTGTCGAAAAACGTAATACAATAATGTAAAATAAGTAATGGTAATTAAAAATGAGTAATATAAAAAATAAGTGTCTCAAATATGAAGCTACCAACATACTATACATAGTGCCTGAAGTAAATCGATCTACGTAAATGTATGTACTCTAAAAACCAAATAAGACCATAACTGCTTCGCGCAGCTGGGATGAGCACCAGAGGTCTCTCTGTAACATGGGCGATAGAATTTGTCACACCGGGTGACATAATGAAGTATTTCTCAAGATATGAATACTTATGAATTGGCACGTTTGTACTTCACAGTCACTCGATGTATGATGCTACACGAGGCATAATGATGCTCAATTGTTTAAGACGTTGGTAACTAAGGTAACCGAGAGGAATATGCGCAAACAAGACCGAAATTCGTCATTTCGCAGTTATGGTCTTATTTGGTTTTTAGAGTACAATACATATATGGAACCGTTAATGACATTGAAAAGTGTACCAAACAAAATGTGAGCAGTCTCGAGGAAATAACCTTCTGACAGTAGGTTTTGTGTGGATAAGACGACATCTTTTAATGCAATAATTTAATACAATAATCTATACACTTCTTTGTTCACTATAAGAAACAGATGAGAGTATTCATGTCGAAAAGCTATTAGTTCATAAAACGTTACATTTTTATTTTCCAGTGTTGATTTTATTATTTTTACGCAGGTATTGTATATACATACTCATTGTTCTTCGAAATGATCAATAAGCGTTTATATCGCACTTCAGGCTTAAAAGGATTCAGTGCATTTCAGCTGAAAGAAGTACTTCCGAACATAAATTAGAGAAATATAAACATCGTGTTACTAGCACTATCTTACGATCTTCTAATTAACATAGATACGTAATAGTTTGTACCAAGCACAAATATTTGAAGGGTAAATGATATAATTTAAAAAAAATGTAATTAATATAGTCTCTACTCCTCCATTAGTAGGTATTATTTATTTAGAATAATTTACGAAATAAAAATTAAATAATGTCATAGCAAAAATTTCATATCAAGAATTTCATTTCATGTCATTTATTTCATAACACTAACCGTTAATGTCTATCAGCTACATTAGTTTCTATTTTTGCATTATGTTAGCTTCTCAAACACATTAGCTGATTACGATAGTATAACAAATAAGAAGATATTTGGGCATAATAATCGATATAGTGTACCAAATTAGTTATACTGAAGTTATCCAACTAGCTTTGAATTACATAGATAACCGTAACAAACCTTAACGAAACAAATGACGTAATATAAACAAATAAACCTATACGTTGATTGAAAAATGCTGCACATCTAATATTATAGAATGTAAGACGAGTGAAGAAATAAACTTAAATCAAGGTTGTCAGTGAGAAATGCGTTGAAAGGTTACAAATGATATTTTAGACATAAAGTTCTTCTCAGAGGTTACAACATAAAGTGCATGTATAACTTTTTTCATTGCCTACTTTGCTATTCAATGCGCAACAGTGCGTACTTGAATTTCAAATGCCATAATTCCGCGTGTAATGGGATGTTATAAAACTGTAAAACAACGGGTTCCACCTCAAAATACACTCCACGCCTTTATGCGTTTCTGGTTACGAGCTTGTAACTATAGGGCTAAATTATTAACAGGAAGTTATGGCACAGATTAATCAGTTTCTTCTGAAGTAATGGGCCTTTCGTAAAACAAATTTTCCAAGTACTGTTCCGGAACTTTAAAATCAATCTCTGATTCTTTAATGTATCATCACATAATAAACTATACCAATGTACCTAAACTGAATAACAAAATCAAAATGCTTACTTACAATCTAATAAATAGAGTTGTTTGCACAGAGTGGACTACCTAATTGAGATTGAATAAATATCACCGCTACCTATTTGTCGTTGAATGAAAAATCTGAAGGTTTTTGAATGATAGTGTCTAGAAGATGTTATGTTACATTTCATGAAATTTACAAGAAAACGTACAAACACTTCAGTGCTTACTGTACAATCACTGTTCGTTCTCTTGTTCTGCGCAGCTCTTGATCTCTAGTACCATTGTCGAGCACTAAAAATTTTGCCAAAGCTTCTTCTACGTCACACTGACCTTTATTCCACGGAAAACCCCTTTCGAAAAATTTGTAGCATGCGCCCTTTTTCTAGACACCCGTTCAATTAATATGTACTTTTGACGGATACATGTGGCATATCGATTCATATATTCAAACGTAAACATAACTGTATTCCATTTTTAGATGAAAATATTTGCAGATTATATGATCAGATCATTATAGTTATTAAGGTCGTTTTAATTGGTTTTTTCATGCTCTGTATGGACATAGAAAAAAATAGGACTCCATTTGAGAAAATATCAGTGAATTTAAAATCTCTTAAAAGAATGTCCTTGAAAGAAACATTGTTCTGCCATTATGTGTGTCCATTCAAATAGTTTAACTTTATTTTGAGTAGTTTTTTCATATAAAGTCAAATAATGGAAATATTAGGTAATCTCATTTAGGTGATTCACCTTGTATTGTTTTAATACGGTAACCTAAAGCAGCTCTGATTGCAGAGAATTCCATTTTTTCTAATGTTTCAATCATCTTCTTTTGTTTAGAGTAGTGAATAAAACTACCGTATTCCATGAATGAACGAACGAAGCTATTATATAGAATGAGGAAAATTTCAGGACTGAATCCCCACTACGTGCCGCATACAAATTTTATTATGTTAGTTACTCTAGCACATTTCTTTTTTATAATATGAGACTCGAATGTAAATTTATAATCGAATAATATACCTAGAAAGCGTGCTGTTTCGTTAAATTTTATAACGTAGTCATCAACCTTGATTGTAATTTCTTCAGGCTTATAATACTTTTCTTGTTAAAATAATATGCATTAGTCAATGTATCAATTACTGGTCAATTATGGTTTAAATTTGAATACATCTTTGTGTCCTTTTGCTTGATTGAAATGGCGAGTCGGATGTTAAGGAACAGTACTTATCAACGTATACTATTAATAAAGTATGTGTTCCTGATCTTTTTTAGAAGAATAAGATAATGAAAATCGTATCATACAAGAATATGAATTTTGTATGAACCTGAAAGGATTAAAGTTGCAACGAAACTGTATGCACAGTGGAAAAAATCATTGTTTCAATAAAGGATCCAAATCTAACAACTACGTCGAAGCTATTTTCGTGTGTTTATTCGAGACGCGAATTCCCATTTAAATTCCCTCTCCTTCGCAGAATCGCAGAGTTTTACCGAAAAGCATAAGCAAGGCAAAAGATATACATATATGCGTATAGAAGCAGGGAAAGAAAAATACAAAAGGAGAGAATGCACAATCGAATAGTGTGAACAGCTCTGTGGTGGTTCGTTGAACTTATATTTATAGTTACCATGGTAACAAACTCCCACCTCAAAATGGCTTTGCATTTTTACGTGTCCTCTCTTACCCATTTTTGTAGAATATCGATACCCCGAATCGAATACTTTTGTGTCAACTATAGATATCCCTTTACCGTTATGAATTTCGGGGTAACAAGTTTAATGGTAAAATACAAATATAAATTAGTTAAAGTAAATATTCAATTAGAAATATCGACAAAAACTAACAGAATATAAATACATTTTCTTGCGCATGTTACACACGTTTTATTTATTTTTTTATTTTAAAGTGGTCGCATTACCAATAGAGTCATTAGCAACCACGTGTCTAAATAGAGTAATTAAACAATATTTTACAATTTGCATAAGACTAGCCTAATTGTAAATAGTCAAGTTGGTCAATAGAATTGAAAAACATTACAAATGTTTTGAAGGATTAGATACTACTGATATAAGTAACTTTCGCATATTCAACAGATTTTCAAATTAGATTATTTCAAAAACGAAGTCTTAAATGAAAAGATGTTATTCTTCTTTCTCGACTTATTTTTGCATATAGAATCACCACCCGATTGGTTGTACCACGATTTTGGGGACACCCTGTATAAGTATCTAGTAAAAAATGATTTAATAATATAGTTCTATTATGTATTTTTATAAAGTATATTTCTTTTAGAATATTTTACCTTCATTTTACTTTCATTTAAAGATTGAATATAAACTGTTATAAAACCACTCTTGTTTGTTAAATTACACTGTTATATTTATAAACTTATGCTTAACGTATGTATTCGCTACTAAATGGCACTTACGTCATGACATACAGCATATCGTTAGGACTTTTTAGGCCTTCGACTGGATAGGTACCACATTTAATTGGGTATGTCATGAATATGTGAAACTGATTGGAACATCGTTATTTGACAACATTTCACATATTCATGACATACCCAATTAAATGTGGTACCTATATACACACATATATATACAGGGTGTCCCAAAAATGTCCTCCGACCCGGAAATGTGGCACTCGGGGGGTGAATTGGAACAACTTTTTCCTTAGCGAAAATTAAAACTGGGGCTTCGTTTACGAGATATTAACGAAAAACCGCGACCAATCAGAGCGCGAGTTTGCCAGCCAAGTTCCCGCGCTAGCGGTGGCTACGCGCTACGCTTGTACTAC
>NW_015373979.1:146308-170547 GCF_001272555.1 Dufourea novaeangliae | reverse complement strand
ACCTACTTGTTCGGAGCATCGTAGTACAAGCGTAGCGCGTAGCCACCGCTAGCGCGGGAACTCGGCTGGCAAACTCGCGCTCTGATTGGTCGCGGTTTTTCGTTAATATCTCGTAAACGAAGCCTCAGTCTAAATTTTTGCTAAGGAAAAAGTTGTTCCAATTCACCCCCCGAGTGCCACATTTCCGGGTCGGAGGACATTTTTGGGACACCCTGTATATATATATATATATATACTTTCAGTGAATATTGATGTCCAGGGATTATTCAGAAACATTATGGACCATTGAATTTCTCTGTATATTAGCTAAATGACTGCATATTGAAAAATATGCTCCATTAAAAATGAACTATTCGACGCCTCGCTTACCACATTGAGTGCCGTAGTCATCATCGGTGACCAAACCCGTTAAATTATAAGAATATTCAATCTCTAAATGATGATATTTATTTAATCTTCCGAGTATACATAGTAGTAAAGTAATAATTTCTACAAGGAGTAGGTATACATTTCAACACGTACACAGTACGTAGGTACTTGTACCTATATATGTATAATTTAATTTTAGTGAATGAGTTGCTTTATGTAAAAAATAGTCATTTCAATTTTTTCAGCATACATTGTTATTTTGTTGCATTTCTGCATTATCTTTCTACGTATAGCAACGTATAAATGTCGTTGTCTTTCTGTGCAAATCTTATTATACATTTCTATATAAAAAACAGTAGTATGTAACCGTATGTTTGTATATTTCATTAATTCGAGAGAGATTTTGCTATTTCCCTATACTCCGCCTGATCTGAGGGCGGTTACTCTACTTCTTACTTCAACGTTTCTGACTTAAATCGCGTAGGAAGGCAGGGTTCGTACCTTCGGGCACAGAAGGACCTCGAGTGGAATAGATACTTGTAGAGAACGGCAAACAATTCTGGTAAAAGTGTTATATATTCTGATATGCCCTTATTACACGTTCATTTATATCGCTTCGCGACACGGTTTGGAATCCGCGTGATTAATATACACGCAAGCTTCGCACCCACCATAGGGGTTCAATACACACTTCGACTGTTATATTACCGGGAACTGCCCGATTCGCGGACCTAGCTAGAGATGCCTTGAAATCTGTCGCAGCAGGTGGTGGTCCTGCCTATAATTCGGGAGGAATTTTCACGTGGAGGCACACACAAAACCTCCGTCAGTCCGCGATGCAAAAAACGTCGGTGAGAGGTACAATAATGTGGCCCCTGCACCGATTTCCAGCACCGGTAGACAAACGTCGATCGTGCTCAATCGTACACTCTGGTTGGGAACGAAGCCACGTGACTAGACGTCGCAGCAGCCGATGATTCTGCCGATAAATCGGGAGAACTTCTCGGGTGGAGACACGCACTGAGTCTTAGTCAATCCCCAGTTCTAAAGACGCAAGTGAAAGATACGTACACGTGGTCCCAACATGTGTTTCCAGAACTGAAAGAGAAATTTGCCTTCCCCTTCAGGGCATAACCAATAAGGAAGCGAGGTTTGGTAACGCCTTCAGCGAATTTGGAGGAAGCGACGACACGAAGATCAGACACAAACCAGAACTCACCCGGTGAACATCACACACACACACACACACACACACACACACACATACACACGCACACACGCACACAAATACACAACTTGTAAATACAGTTATTACGAAACAATCAAAGTGTGCTTTATTTTCGGTTTCGAAATCTAAAGATCGTGTAACGGTTCGGCGATTAAGTGCGAGCATTGCACGACCTAACATTTCCCTAATGACGGATTATTATTGTCATGTTAGGAGTCACAATGTATTTCGCATATCTCTTCTGTTCTTCATTTCAATTTCGTTACATTAAATATTTCTGCTGTAAGGTGTATGCACAGGTGTGAAGTTAAAGCAAGTGTAAGTACACAAGACAGGCGTAGTTCTCTGACAGTCGCAATTTTTCTTCGTGCACAGTTTTATAGCTGCAGGCTGCATGTCGTATCGATATCGTGATTTGTTTGCTGTTCGACGTAAGAGAAAGATCGAACAAGAATTTACGCGCGGCGAACCCGGGAACCTTGCTAAAAAAAAGAGTTCAGCGACAAATAGGTGTGTTTCGCCCGTTTATCTCATGTCAGCGCTGTGCACTGATACGCGATAGATCATTCCTGCCAGCGTTAATTTATGCATTAATATCAATTAAAACGACTGATACTACCCACTATAAATAACAAAAAATTCCATCTCGATGCAAATACCCAGTTTCTAAATATCAACAGAATTTTGAATATACTTCAATTTGCGGTGTCAAGCTATTAAGCAGCAAACAAGTCCATTGCTAGAACGCTATTATTTTATATTACAACTAAAAGCATAATGTTGACATCGTTAAATTCTTATTTCTACGAACAAAGATATTCGTTTTGTTTAAACGGTTTTGGTAGGATCGAAAATTAATATAAAAGGTCGAATTGGAAATAATTCCTATAAACAAAAGACATATCTCAGGGACTATTTACGCATACATTATACATTATAGCACCAATAAGAATCTCGTCTGTGATTATAGTTATACCCCAGTTACCTATAGATAATGCTTTGACGATTTTCTCTAAAATTGAGTAAAAACGAGAAATCGCTAAATGAATTTTTTTTCTTAGTTTATCGGTCCCCCACATGCTACCGAAGCTTTGACGTTTACGTTGGGGACACCCTGCATAATTCTTTTCAGAAAAACAAATTTCACCTTCATACGTCCTCTACGCGTTCACCTACAAAAAATTACTTACATCAAATTATCCCCTCTCCACCCTGCCCCCAAAACCATTTTACTTTTATCTGAAACATTTTTCGACATCATCAACGGTTTCGAAGACATTAGCAGTGAACGATTTACTAATGAGTCACCTTGTATACTGTATCAAAGTACTTGCAGCTTTTCGGTATAAAAATCTGGACGTACATAAACGTCCGTTTTCATACCATCATTTTTCTCCACCGTGAAAGGTTTTAAATCAAAGTTTGCATTCAAGATAATGTATTCTCATCAACTTTCTCAGGAGTACATATGTACATGTACGGCAAATTAAATTATAAAAATTATGTCCCGTCAATTATAACTAATACTACTCGTTCAAAGTCACCCTAAAATTCCCCGCTATTTTTTATAATTCTCGCGTAGTACATAAAGGTAACTAAATAATTTACGTACAAGTTTTACAATCGCGTGAATAACAGCTGCTCTGTTCACGTGCAACAAGCTCACGAATCTCACCCCTAACGTTTCCTACAATTTATTGACCCCTGGCTATTATACTGTAGTTTCATTAGCATTTTCAATAGTACCGTCGACCAAAGATTGAAATCATCATATCATTGTAACGATTGTCCCAAAAAACGCATACAGCATTGTAGTATACACATATTATAGCAAACCCTTTTTTATGTAAGATATTCTGTAAAATATGTTCATATCGATTTAAAGTAGGTACTGACTTTCTTTATAATAATTACATATTATGATTTAGATGTAATAATTTTTTAACAATGTTAACCTTGACTAATGACATATGTATTATGTAACAAGTTTCACATTACAACTTCTTCCTTTTCCGAATTATTTGATGATGAATATTTTAAAACTATACATTGGGATCCCTTCTTTCTGTAAATTAGAAAAGTATTATAAAGTAATAGAACAATTATGTCATTACTAGACTACGGAAGTTTCTATAAATTTCCAAATTTTATGCTAATATATAGAAACTACAAATCTGCAGAGCTGTATTTTCAGTATTAATGGTTCCAAATTTTATTATACTCTTCGGTTTACTGTATTTTTCAATTCACATGATACTATAAATCCATAAACATCTGCAGTCTAGTCATTACAAACGAAACATTGTGTACATTGAATGATAAAAACAGTAAGCATATATAGTATACATTTAATACCATAATTTTGATATGTAGGTAGAACTTTGGAAAACAACTTTTGGAAATGTGTTGCTTAGCACTAGCAAATTGGACAGAATACCACGTAACAATATATTTTTGACGTTATTCCTGTAACAACGAGAATCGTGTTTACTAGAGTTAGAATGTACAATCAAATATACAATGTGAAATTCAACAACCAAAAGTACCATTACAGTTTCTGCTGAAATTATGCAATACTTCACGACTATTTAGCTTCTGCCAGAAACGTTTCAGACGTACTTTAGAATGTAAATTTTCTTCCTATTTCTTCCATCATACTCTTAGTAGCTAAAAACGTTAGAAGAATATTTAATAACCGAAGTAAACAACTTTCAAATTATTTTCTCATGGATATTTTACATCTGAGATCGCTTGTATTTTGCACTTTACTTTCGTTCTTGTCTTTTTATAACTAAAATGTGACAAAATTTTCCATATTAAAATTGGGGTATAATCTTTCTTAAAATATTATTTTATTTTTATTTAAGCTTCCTTTGATTTCACTCATTTCGAAACTCTTTTTTTCCGTTAAAATGAAATACCAGAAGTAAACATTAAAATACTAAAAAGAATTCGTTCAAAAACTTGGTTGTAAATTGCATTATGTGCAGTGTACAGAAGTAGTGAGTCATTTATTTATAATTAACAGGATTCAAAATTCAGAATGAATTCATTTAACGTTTAAAACACACTGAACAAGTTCATTACAAAATTTTTATTTAGCTAGTCTAATTTCATTAAATAATTCTTCTTCTAATGCTTCTACTACTAAATTCAATATATATTCTACTCGTTACATTACTTCTTCGTATAAACTACCACCACAATAACAATTTTTAACGATACATTTCACTGTGTTGGATTCCATTATTCTCTTTTTTATGAAACCAACCATTTACGTGTTTCACTAGCGATTGTTCGGATTTTGAAATGTTTGTATCTGACGTGCTGACAAATGGACTCGGAAGCCACCTTTTTCCGACGAGATGAATTAACAATTGGATATGACAGTCAATTTCTGTATCTAGAATTAAACATTTCAAAAAAAGTTCGAACTTATGTACTATCCAAACTACTGTATTTGCTACACAAACCACATCTGGTTTAAAGTAATAAATAAATTAATGAAAATAATTAAACGTTTCAAACGAGGGAAGGAGGGGGTAAAACGTGGCACAGACGATAAAAAATAAAATGTATTCTAGATATTCACAAGTTGTTACTGAATTGGCGGCACAACCAAAAAATGAAGGATTTACTGTAATAAATAAATCAGAAACGTAGAATAATATTTTTTATATCGGGCTACATTTTTGGAAAAATAATTCTTAAAATTTCAGTGTCTGAATTATTTTTTATTATTTCTACTTCAGTGGTCATTGACCGTAAGACATTACTTCAAATTCTATCGGTCTGAGTATCTTCGTTAGGGTTGTATCACTTTATTGTGAAACAGAAGTAAAAGTAAGCCACTAAAAATGTTCACAAATAATAATATAAGTAGAAACTGCCAGTAACAGTCAGACACGGGAAAACAAACCCTCATCTTAAAAAGTTGTAAACTGCACTGTCAAAATGCTTTTTTGTTTTTTAATGCAAAGCGGTGCTCGTAAATAAGAAAATATAAGATACCTATTCCGAAATCTGACCCTTCGACGCGCCGTTAGAAAAAATAATCACGCGTGGGTTAACTTTCTTGAATTCACCTTGTTTTTGAAAATAATTGACGAGAAGATGTACTTTCGAGCAATTATGTTTTTTTATTTCCGGAATGGGAAAATCGCAGTACATAACAGAAAAGATTTGCTATGTGTATGATGATGATGCTGTAAATGAACAGAACCGAATGTTTGTCATTTCTCGCTTTCAAAATAAAGTAATGATTACTTTTGGAGGACGCTAGATGTGTCAGTTTTCAAAATATGTCTATATTTCATTAGTTAGGAGCACTGTTTTGTATTGAAATAAAGAAAACATCATCTACTACAGAAATCCGACAATACTTTTTGACCAACTTAATGTAATACATTACTGATACATAATATACCACGATTTCAAGTAAACCTACAAATAAAAATCCGAAATTAAATACGGCCTTAATAATACGAAATAAATGAATTCCAGATGCAGATCTTGTAAATATTTATTCATGTTGATGTATAAAGTTCTGAAAAGATCCACTTTAAACACCCTACATAATGAGAATGATGTATATATATGTGAAAGCACGTGCAGTTGAACTTGCAGTTAAAAGGTCTTAATTAACTCCCAGATGAATGTAGCGGTACTACTTGAAAGTATCTTTTCGTAAAATTCGAGTACCTCTCACAACGTTACGTAATAAATTGCAGCAATTTCACATAACTCGAACATGAAATACACTTTTAAAGCACTCATGGTAAATGTTGATATATTTTTTGTGAATCTTATTCATAAATGCATAGTTCTACATATACTTACTGTGCATTATTTTGTAATCTCTATTATTCACATGGCATCATTGTTCTATTGTATAATACAATATCGTACATGTATTAGGTACGTGTACTAATGAGTAATCCATTATTTTCCTAATTATATACACTGGGCGCCAAATTTAAAGCATCACTAAAATTTGCCGAAAATATTGGTCATTTTCAGATGCCTATATCTTCGCGAAAAAACCTATAAAAAATATTGTGACAGAGCAGTTTGTAGCCCGAAGTTTTTAGTTTTTGAATCGGGAATTCAAAAATTATTTTTATGTAGATTGTTCCTTTTTTTTTTAATGATGACGCGCAGTAAGCGAGTGTTAAAAAATGTTGGTCAAGTTTGAGAGGATGCATGGGCCAAATGAAATTTTTTCTAGTAATTCCAATGGAATACTTTTAAAAAGCAAACTTTTCTCTTTAATTTCGTTTTTTTAATGTTGTTGTATAGTTTTTATTGGCCGAGTCATTCGTCATCAAATGAGAAAAGGTACTTTCCACTTTGAGCGCCTGTAACTTGCGAACGCATGATCGTATAGAAAATTCCAGAAGTGATTTGGAAAGCTGAGATATTTATCTTTAAAGACCTTTAGTTGCCAATTTGTTGAAATTTTTGTTCGTCGTCTACAGTCCATTTCAAAATAACGTAAAATATTGCATAATTACCATTTTTCACAAAACACGATGCCATTTTAACAAAAAATGTGGAATCTTCCAGGTGTCTACGTTTTTTTTAAGTTAAAAGTACACGTAACCCCTGTACCAAAGGCCGCATTGATCAGATTTTTTTTACCCTGTGCCCTCGATAGTGAAACTTGCGATACAGTCTGAAAAATTGGTGAATGACTCTTTTGCGGTACGTTTCCTCTTTAAAACGATTTCGCAGCGTTTGAACTGTTGTGGTCTGTGTCTTCTTAGTTTCACTTTATTTTAGAAGAAAGTAGAGATGTCAGAAATTTAGCAAACACATTTTTATACAATCTCTTCGCAATGACAAAAAGTGAACAATGCGAAGTGACGAGAGAGTGCAGATGGTGTGTATATCCTACCCTTTCTTAGTTATTGCGATAGATACACTCTTCTTTTTTTTTACTGAACTTAATTTGGTTTTTTTTACCGAACTTCTTCCTTTCCATTGCATCTCCTCGCTGTGTAATGAGATGAGTACCTTGGCATCTGCCAGCGAGACGTTGGCTTGTAACGTTAGTACTGCGCACTGTCTGTAGGTGGCCGCGGCGCCGCGACGATTCTCACAGTTGAGGCTTGCGAGCCCCAACTTGATAAGACGAACCGCGAGTGTGGGTGGGTACTCATTAGAACTGGTCTTGCAGTAATTGCATCACGGATTTTTTTTCTTGTTTTTAGCAATTATATTAAATCCTTCAGTTTCCTCCTCTATTTATTCCTATCGAAATTTTTTTCTTAGCAAATTTTTCACACCTTTTCTCTTTCTTTAAGCACTTTATTATGCCTAGACGTCACCTCTCTGATTACGAAATTGGTCGACTGGTAACACTTTTGCAGGAAGGTTGCAGCCAACGACAGGTTGCTAATGTTCTTGGTGTAAACCAGTCAGTTGTGAGCCGTGTCTATGGTCGATTTAGAGAGACTGGGTAGTACGTCCATAGATCGGGGCAAGGACGCAGACGCGCGACAAGTTCTCGAGACGACAGAGCAATTACGCGACGTCCTCTTCGGGAGCCCTTTGTTATCGCACGCACTATTGCGGAACAAATTTCGTACCGCAGGCAAAACCCGCCACGCACGATCTCTAACAACACCGTGAGGCGTCGATTGAGGGAGGCTGGCTTACGTTCGAGGCGCCCGGTACGAGTCCCGTTGCTAACTGCTAGACATCGACGGCAGCGTTTAGCTTATGCTTGTCGTTACATACGCTGGTCTCCGCGTCAATGGACAAATGTCCTTTTTACAGACGAGTCCGATTCTGCCTCCGAGAGAGCGACCGGCGGGAACAAGTTTGGCGTCGTTGTGGCGAACGTTACGATGCCAATTATACAAGGCCGATCACCGCGTTCTATGGGGCCGGAGTATCGCGGTATTCACGTACACCGCTAGTTATTCTTTCACGTGGTGGTTTGACCGCCATGCGGTACGTGGACGAGATTTTGCGCCCCGTTGTGCTCCCTCTGCGTCAGCGTATGGGCAACCGCTTTCTGCTTATGCAGGACAATGCAAGGCCCCATGTTGCACGCTATACGCAACAATTTCTTCAAGAAAATCGAATACCAGTTCTGGACCATCCACCAGTGAGCCCAGATTTAAATTCCATTGAACATGTTTGGGATATTCTTCGGCGTCGGTTGCAACAGCAATACCCAGACTTGGCGAATTTAAGGCAATTAGCGCACGCCCTCCGCCAAATTTGGCGAAGAATACCACTGTCAATCATACGGAAGTGCATTAATATGCGCAAACGATTAAAAGAAGTAATCAACCGGAGAGGCTGTAATACCCATTATTGAACACAACATACGCATACATGCACGCACGCACGCATCGGAGAGTGAGTTTGGAGTCAAAAAATACTGTGGGAGTGACGAACCACAGGGTCTCATCTCTCCATGCTTGTACATACGCAGTGAAGCGTAAATCCGACAGTGAAACCTCCTCGTGGTACGCCTTAGGTAATGCTAATGCCAGCAGTATTGTGCACCTTTTGTCATTGCGAAGAGATTGTTTAAAAATGTGTTTGCTAAATTTCTGACATCTCTACTTTCTTCTGAAATAAAGTGAAACTAAGAAGACACAGACCACAACAGTTCAAACGCTGCGAAATCGTTTTAAAGAGGAAACGTGCCGCAAAAGAGTCATTCACCAATTTTTCAGACTGTATCGCAAGTTTCACTATCGAGGGCACAGGGTAAAAAAAATCTGATCAATGCGGCCTTTGGTACAGGGGTTACGTGTACTTTTAACTTAAAAAAAACGTAGACACCTGGAAGATTCCACAATTTTTGTTAAAATGGCATCGTGTTTTGTGAAAAATGGTAATTATGCAATATTTTACGTTATTTTGAAATGGACTGTAGACGACGAAAAAAAATTTCAACAAATTGGCAACTAAAGGTCTTTAAAGAGAAATCTCTCAGCTTTCCAAATCACTTCTGGAATTTTCTATACGATCATGCGTTCGCAAGTTACAGGTGGTCAAAGTGGAAAGTACCTTTTCTCATATGATGACGAATAACTCGGCCAATAAAAACTGTACAACAAAATTAAAAAAACGAAATTAAAGAGAAATGTTTGCTTTTTAAAAGTTTTCCATTGGAATTACCAGAAAAAATTTCATTTGGCCCATGCATCCTCTCAAACTTGACCAACATTTTTTAACATTCGCTTACTGCGCTTCATCTTTTAAAAAAAAGGAACAAACTACATAAAAATAATTTTTGAATTCCCGATTCAAAAACTAAAAACTTCGGGCTACAAAATGCTCTGTCACAATATTTTTTATAGGTTTTTTCGCGAAGATATAGGCATCTGAAAATGACCAATATTTTCGGCAAATTTTAGTGATGCTTTAATTTTGGCGCCCATGTAGTTGTTTACTAATTAATACATGTAACATACTATTCCCTTTAGTATAATACTGTCTACGTACGATAATTTCCTATTAGACATTGGTCCTAACTTCCTAATTTAGTTTCAAGCTTATTAAATTCAAAATATGAATTTTATTCTGTAAAATATATTTGAATAAATAATAACATAAAATTAGCAATTTCCAATTTCGACAGGTCATAAATACCTTAATCACTGCACAACGTTTGACAGAACTCATAGTAAAACTTAAAAAGGATAGAGTCTTCATATTACCAAATGCTATAAATACTAAATAAGTAAATACTAAACCAAAAACATTGACAAAAATTTACCCGTATGAAACTGTATTTTCGAAAATATCAGTTTTGTATTAATATAATGTATAAATTGAATATGACTTATTTAGAATGTCTGATCGGTACTCATTATTTCTATGTGTTAATAACATCCTACTTTCTACCTGCTAATAACATTTGTCTACTCATATGAACATCAAAAGAAAGTTCGTATATATACTATAAATATCAGTACATTCATAGTTCAAAGTTATCACCCATAAGGATCTATTGTTTTCGTTAAAGAGGAATATGGTTTTGCTTATCTAAAGACCCTCCAACATGCTATTAAGTTAAATCAAACTCCTTTGTATAATTTAGTAAAGCACCATACATCGAATTGAAATTTATTCCTCTGAACCTGTCTAGACACCGTTCAATAAGAGAACGTTCAGAAATACGATACGACGGTCCACAGGTCGAAACAATGAATTATGACAATACGGCAACACATATTCCCAAATAACGATTTTAAAATGCCGCCTATGTAGAGAAAGACAATGCGATTTGTATTAACCAAAATACTGATCAATAAAATTGTGTACACTGAACATTAATTCATGTATGAAAGAGCGTATTTGCGACCGTATGTAAATGTTTCTCTCGTATTTATTTATTTATTCCGCTATTATATGGACATTTAAAGTCAGTGTACATGAAAATGAATTAATTAACCATTCATATGCTATAACGGTTGTATGAATTACAAAATAGTTCATAATTAATTAAGAATTTTTAGCAACCGATACAATACAGATACTTTTATTTGTTCACCCCTTTACTCTTCTTCAGTGTAATTTTAATGAATTTAATATTATTGTAGTTGCATTGAATATTTATTAATATGGCGTGCTCATTACTTAATGTATTCTGCTTACTCGAACAGCATTAATTTTCTTTTCACTTCACTTAACCCTCAGACATCACACTGGTGCGAATTTGCACCAGCGAAACATGCTTTCATCTGTAACATTCTATTTGGCTGGCATAGTGGTTTAAAATATTCATAGTTAAAAAATGATTTTTCATTTCTGTAATTATTATCTTTGAATTTCTAAGGTAATTTTACCCTAAAAAGTATGTTATGAGTTCAATTTTATTCTCTTCAAGTTCTTAATCATCATAAATCAAAATTGCAATTCGTACTGGTGGTGTGGTGTTTTCGTATGTTGAGGTGGGGTGTGGTGTTTGAGAATTAAATGGACGAATAATATTTGTCTATAAAAGCTTCAATAAGGTGTACTAGAAACACAAAAGTGATTTTAAAAGCTGTTAATGTCAATATTTAATCGTGTTTACGTTAACTTTCCATTAATGGACATCTGTTCACACGTGACCCATAATAAACTTCCCAATATATAGAGAAGTAATTACAATATAGCATACGCATTCACGATACTTACGTAATTATTCAAAGGGATACCTAACATGCATACAGAGTGTCTCCGAATTGGTGATATAACTTAACAAATGGTGATTTTACATGCGAAAATAAGTAAAAACTATAGTATCAAATTGATTCGTATCACGGTTCGTTTTTGTGATAATCGAATTTGAATAATTGCTGGACCCGCGTGCAATAGAATAGAACTTGGCTAATGTGTCTGTTCATTAGATTCCCTGTCTACTTAATATCGACACAAGTATGTATAATCAGTCGCAGAAGTATTCGTACAATTCTTAATCATAGACTTCAAACGATATAGTTTACATACTTTAAAATTCTTATTGATAAGAATATACAAGGTGTCTCGGACTTCCGCTTCTGGTCGCGAACGTAACGGACGTACGAGAGAGTGTGGAGTTTTGAGAGAAGGATAATAGTGTGAGGAGGTAAAAGAGAAGAGTGAGAGTGAGTGAGAAAGCTGAAAAGACGTAGAAAGGAAAGGGGACAAAAGGGATAAGTGAGGGAAGAAGAGAAATAGAAGGATAAGGGTCAAAGAGAAGCATTTGAAGGTTAGGTTATAGGTAGCAAGTGAGACGGTGCGGGAAAGAGCAACAGAGGCAAGTGACGAGATCTGTGGGAGAGCGGTGAAGTTAGAAAGAGTTGGAAAAAGGAGGGAAGTTTCAAATAGGAGAAATAGGATAAACGAGGATAGAAGGTGTGATAGGAAGTTAAATGGAGGGAAGGAAGAAATAGGAAGAGAAGGAAAGGGGAAGCGTGGAGAAGAAAAGAAAAGGGGGACGAAAAACGAGGAAAGATGTAGGAGAGACAGTTTAAATAGTGTAGGGAGTAGTGCAGGGAGTTTAGATAGTTGGTGGGGAAAGGTATTAGGTAAACTTTCAAAATTGATTACTTTTGCATGTAGGATCATCTTCTTTCGGTTTGTACCACCAATTCGGAGACACCTTATACATATACATTGTATAGAATTGCAATATTGTTGATATATAATTTACAAATGCATTTACTGTTCCTTACAAATATTTGGGATTTATGTTATTTTTGGATAAAGTTAATTGAAAACAAATAAAATGAGACTCCAGTGTAAAAATGACTTCAGAAACAAAAAGGAAGGGAATTTCAATACAGATCTGATGTGACCCTGTCTCTACTATGCACGTGATGATCAAACTTTTAGTTTAACAGTTTTGTGTTTTAACAGTTTCACAATTTTATAAAGTACTTCATAGGCATGTATTATAACGTTACTTTAATTACTCGACATGAAATTTTTAACCGGTACAACTATGTAGACCACGGATTTAGTGCATTTATAGCATATGTAATTGCATGAAACAAAATACAATAAATATTACAGAAAAATTTTAGAAAGCCTTCAACTTTCGTTGAAATTAAAAAAATCCTTAGTTCAGAAAATAAATTCCTCTTCGCGTTCAGTTTTGGAACTTTACCACTAAAAATATGTACTTACATAAGTACCTATCATCAGTGTATTCAAAGCTCTTGCTGGTTGTATCCGGGTTTATAATATTATAATTTTATAATTTTAAGTTTATGATATTATAATTTTAATATAACATCTCAAACGTAGAATAATTGTGTAATTACATAAAGAGGTAAGACCATATGTCGGTGGTGACATGAAATATTGTTCATGGGTAAAGTAACTTCGATACGGTTTGTCGTGTTACGTTCCGAACAAAATTCTTTTTTTTCTTTTTCTTTTGCTTCGGCTGTGATGCGTTACGATAATGCATAGCATTGTGGGAGCTCCCTAATGGAACGCAGTACGGTCTTTGATGTTGATAAGATAGTTTTTCTCATTGGCCACGCAAATAAGCTGTATATATGTATAACGCATTCTTCTCCTTGGAATCAACGTGGTCCCACGTTCAGAACGCTTGATTGTAACGTGACGTAGATATTTGCTTCGCCGAACTACCGAATGTAAACCTCTGGCGTTCGGTCCGATAAAATATCGAGCATCTCGAACCTTCTTCTTCGCGTGCGCAGTTAAATTCAAAATCATAATCTAAATTGTTATAGAACTCGTAGTTTGATTTCAAATTCTAAATCATATATTGTAAGAAACGATTGAAACTTAAGGAGCCAAAAAAACTCGCGCAAACAATGATGGTATAACCGAATATATATTTGCTACGTCGTCTCGAACAGTGCGTGTCAAACGAACGCAGATACAAGAATGACCCTCCTCGACCGGGAGGTCCCTTCGTCGTCCACGGAAAACTCCTCAAGGGTCCGAGGCTAATTTACGATGTCCCAGGCGTCGTGCTGTCGGGCCCCGTTACTGCGCTCGCCTTAACGTAAACAGTGCAGCAGCGATCTGGACATTCGGTCGTGTTTATACGACGCTTGCGTTGAAATTTCTAACAATATCGAACTCCATTGCTACACATCGGTCTGCCCAGTACCTACTATACATATGTATATTATTTCGTATGTAAGAGAAAACGCATATCTGATTTTAACATTTACTATCTGTCTCATTGGATAATAGTCATGTTCATATACCATTTACTTATTTGTGGAAGTTATGCCTTTCTCTCTATTCGCGTCATGTAAATTAAGAACGTTCCGTCTACAACGTTATCAAAATTCGGCGTACGTTAACATATTGAAACATAACAAAGATTCCCATAGCCGTGACTGAAAGAGTAGGGAAATTAATTCGGAGAAACCAAAGGAAGAAAGTTAGATTTAAAGGAGGAAGGACATACACACTCCTATCACGCGATCAATTAGCGAATCATGGTTCTCAACGCATTAATCTCGCAGCCTGATTCGTCAGGCATCACAGTAATGCAGTGTAAACAAATTCGGACTAGGCCCGCTCTTGTCTTTTCAGAGGGTACAACGCTGCGACACTTTTTGATGTACAATGGCGAGGTGCGTGTCGAAGGGTCCGTGAGGTATTATTTGAGACAGAGTTTTGTTCGCGCTAGCCTAAGAGCTAGAAAATACGACAAAAGGACTCATACCTTTACGAAAATTCACTTCATAGTTTAAATATTTTATTCTCTTTGTTTTCTTTAGTTTCATTACTTAGTGTTAACAGTTATTATTAGTTTTAACAGTTGTATTTCGTGACTCTGCTCAATTTGACATAAATTCCGTACTTAAATTCAATTAATCACAGTGCGTGTGTGTTCTTCCTCATTAGGTTCGATTTTGATAATACCCAGAGATACGATTCCAAAAAAATAAAAGAAAGAATTCCAGGAATTTCGCAAAAGGAAATTTTGTTCGATAATAGTCCAACACCATTAAAATCTAGGTGAGTCGTTTCCCTTACTCTTCCAGATCAATTCACGATAAATTGTCAGACAAATAAACTCCAGTAGTTGAGTTACAACTGTGAGGTTTCCCTTATTGGAAATTATTTGTATTTTACAATTTGTATACACGTATTTGGTTGTCTTTGAAGTCTAAAATTCAGACCGTTCCGTATATGTACCGAGCAACTGTGCGTTATAGTATTCTCTTGGCGATAACCTTTGTTAAATATTCCTTCTTCTCATTATATTCGTATACTTCTTTTTTTTATGTTCATTCTATCATTTTATATCTTGAGTTATTAAATTGTACATATTTAAAATTTTATACTATTATTATTATATCATTTTACCAAAGTTATGTAAGTTCCTAATATGATTCAATATATATAATTCTCTGTTTCTAAATTCAAATCATTTACTTTCTTTTATATTACCTAGTATTTATCTTCCCAAATTTCCAAACAAAACGATCTGGTGAAAGGGCCCTTATGGGACTAAAGTATCGACAAACCCAAAACAAAAATAAAAACCTTAATTGATTGTGTTTTAGACTTTATCGTTCACAGTTAGTTGGGGATATTTATTCGTTGCTGTTCCGGGTAAATTCTAACAAAATTTACTTTAGCAGGTCGCACGCGTGTTCCGCTCTGTAACTAAACAAACACATCACGTTACCAAAAATTCACATTAATTGGATTTCTGCGTTTTTGTATTGCATTATTTCACTAAAAGCATAGAAGTCGTAATTACACATATACACGCGCGCGCCTCGTACGTAATAGTCGAATCCATCTATGTATCGGAGACAGAAAACTTATACAAAGTTAAAAGAAAGGAAATGCGAGCTCGAGCAGAGAATAAGTACAGAAAGTTATTGTTAGTACTCGATAGACAGCCATTTCCATTCCTGCAAGTATTCATGGGAGGTTCCGAATCCTTGAAATACGAAAAATAAAACTTTGTTCTCCAAACTTTAAGAAAATTGATTTCGCGATGTAATTCTCTCAAAATTAATATCTACGAAGGACAAGTTCTTTCGGTGAACCATTCAGATGTACTATATGTTCTAGTATCTCTGAAATAGTTATTCCGAAAAACTGCGATGTTACGCGAAGAAAAATGATTTATATATGGTGAAGAATATACAATAGATGTTGCACTTTTTATCTGGTGTACCTTAATTACTTAATTCATTATGTAAAACGTACCTTAATTAATTCTTACTTCTATCTTTTGTAAACCAAAATGTAATAATAAGACCGCAGATTTTATGCCATTATAGAAAACTCGAATATGAAGTACTGAGAGATAATACAGAACATAATGATAATTAATTAATCGATCTTTGTAAGATGAACAAGTCCAATGATTTCATAACTGCAATATCTTCCAGAAAGCGACTTCAATATCTGCTGCTAGTTTAATATCGCTTGTTTGTTCAGTGGAGGTAAACTATGTAGAAATTTGCACAGTGTCGTCAACTGTGACGTACACTCTAAGTCCACAAGCTATTTTGATCGCTTTGAACTAAACGATTAAATACCAATACTAGATGTTGGTTATAAGACATAATTTGAACAAATAATATAATATAAAACAATAATATAAACAAATAATATAATACATAATTTTAACAAATAATTTATAAAGAACGATAATGAAAAGGAATGGAATTTTTTAAAGGAATTTCATTTACATGTATACTATAAACTGAACATACATATATTATATACATGCAACATAAAATTAAAAGTCTACTAAATTATTTTGGAAGGAAGTTAATGTACATATAAACAACACTTTAAATTTTGTTTGCATCACAGTTTCTAATTTTTGTCGAATCCTACTAATGAAGATACACAAAATTAGAAAGGGATTAGCAAGACTAACGAATGTTGTATTAAATAGATGGACATAAGTTTCACAGAAATAATAAGTAATGGTTTATAAGTTTACACAGATAAATGATATACACTCACAAATTAAAAGATCAATTTGATGATCAGATTACAAAGATATGCTTATGGTATGTCACGAGCATACCAAGTGTAATAAAATTAAAACTTTAGAGCGTTTTTATATTTTATTATAAATTTCTGCAAATTTGTAATAGATAAATGAATATATATTCAACTCTCGTTTTAAAATATAAATCTGAAGAATCTAAGTTTGCTGAAGGGTCTACAATTAAGTGACGACAATTAAAAAAACTTGTAATCGTTCAAGATTCTAGTGTAAACGCTGTAAGAAAACGGTTTTTTAGGATTTTTGTAAAAAAAAACTATAACACATAGAATAAACAATCAGTTTGGGGTTTATTAAAATACATTTCAAGATATAACAAAAATTTGTTTGTTATTTTGTTTAAGATATAGGTAATGCAAAAACCAGCAACGACTGTGACGTTAAAAAAACGGATGCCCAAACGATGTATATCAAATCTCCAGATCCACCCATCTTAAATCAAAAAACCAAAATTTTTCTTAGAAACTTATAGGGATGGTTATCATGACAAGCAGATTCAGAAGTTTTGGTAAACCAATATTACCTTATAATTAAAATATATATATATACTTACCAATAAACCATTCCTTATTTACCATTTTTTAATGAAAAAATTACCTATTTTGTTAACACTTTCACAAAAACAGGTACCAATCAGAGAATTTTCTTTATTTTTCAATAAAGTTGCTTAATATGATAACCATCTGTATAAGTTTTAAGAAAACTGTAGTTTTTTTATTTCAGATGAGTGGATCTCGACATTTTCTGGGCACCGTTTGAGCATACGTTTTTTAACGATACAGTCATTGCTGGTTTTTGCAGTACGCATTAAACAAAATAATATAAACGAATTTTGTTTATATCTTAAAATGTATATTAATAACCCCAGACTGATTGTTTACTGTATGTACAATATTCTTCTTTCACAAAAATCCTTTTTGCAACGTTTTTTACAACGTTTACACCAGAATGTACCCTTTTAGTACTAGGAAATTTATTATACTTCCAATTTTAATATTGAGTCATACAGATGTTCAGTCCCATATGTTGAATTATACATCATTTTCGGGAGTTGCTGGTTTTTGCAGTACGCATTAAACAAAATAATATAAACGAATTTTGTTTATATCTTAAAATATATATTAATAACCCCAGACTGATTGTTTACTGTATGTACAATATTTTTCTTTCACAAAAATCCTTTTTGCAACGTTTTTTACAATGTT
This sequence comes from Dufourea novaeangliae, assembly GCF_001272555.1. Taxonomy (NCBI): domain Eukaryota; kingdom Metazoa; phylum Arthropoda; class Insecta; order Hymenoptera; family Halictidae; genus Dufourea; species Dufourea novaeangliae. The sequence goes on along the minus strand of NW_015373979.1, from coordinate 152,273 downwards.
TACACCAGAATGTACCCTTTTAGTACTAGGAAATTTATTATACTTTCAATTTTAACACTGAGTCATACAGATGTTCAGTCGCATATGTTGAATTATACATCATTTTCGGGAAATTCTTTTTTCCGTTTATGTAAATTTATCCCACCTGTTTGTGTGACATGAGCTTTGTGGAAAATCTTTATCTCTTTATTTAGGGTCGTCCTACATTTTTGGAGGATTGTAGTTTAGCAGATTTATAATACTGGTTGCTAGTCTTCTATCATTAACAAAATTTGTGCACTGTTAGCAATCAGTAAAACATATTGAACTTCATAAAAGTAAAACCGTTAATTATTGTTAAATTAATTTTTCAAAGGAGCTATAGAACATTAATCTTCTGCTCTTCGATTGCGGAATGTAATAAAATTAAGAATTAGCATTAAAATAAACAAATGTTAACAATAAGACTTACAAAGACGTAACAATAATAAAACAAATTTACAAATTTAATTATTAGAATTAGGAGTTATTATGCAGGATGATAAGAAAAAGATAATCTAAATACGTTAGGGGTTTATAATTTGAGTAATACTCACCGAGTGGAGTAAAAAATGCCTAATTATCGTAGGTCCTAAAGCAAAAATGAACTTTAATATTTACGAGCGTTCGATATCGTAAGTGAATCTCGCCGCAACATATAAAATGTAAATAGACAATTTGGTCTAGAAGTACATTAGTTCAAGGTTATATGAAAATAAGCAATAAAAGATACGGAAGAATTATTTGAAAATGTTCGTTGATCTATGATCCGCAGATATGAGTTTGTATTGAAAGTGGAAAGAAGACATATGAAACATCTGTAACAAATGTGAAAACAAAAATTTACATTCTTCTTTTCATGAATGGATTTTAAGACGTATGTTGATTAGATATTTTTTATTAGGTATAAACTATTTGCTTATAGAGTTGAAAATAATTACTATAATCACCAAGGAATAGTTTTGTTATGTAAGAAAAACCTAATGAAATAATGTACATTTTTCCACATTCTTAATATTTAATCTTCCAACGTATAAATTTATACAGCAAATATCCTGGAAGTTTAAAAAAATTCTCGACTGTTAGGGTTGACAGGTGGCATGGCTGCATCATCGCAAAGATATTTCTTGAACGAAAAGTTTACCAGATGCCAGTTTCAGAGGGACTACCTCCATTCGAACGACTCCTCTAAAAATTTCGATGTGTTCCTTCCGAATTATCACAGTGGGACGTTCGTAGGAGTACTAAGAGGGTAAAGTAGATTAACTCGTCAAAGTTGTCGAGTTTGTATGAAACAGGCTGCTAACAGAAGACGGTTCTGCTGTCATTTCATGCTACGACAAAAGTCGAAAATTAATTTTCCCTTCTGGACTTCTCTGCGATACACAATTGCGTGAAACTAGTCGTCAAATAATTTTCTAGGAATTTAACGTGAGAGAATTGTAAAATATCTCAGCGTTTTGTAAAAAATCATAACGTTTAGAAACTATCGAAATTTATTATTTTCATCCCGCTGATGTCAAAAAAATTGCTTTATACACTCTAAATCATTATCAATTGCTATTCAATTTAAATATTTTCATTACTATATATAGTAACTTATTATAACGTATGGAAAGTATAATAGTTTTAAGTTATACATAATTCTATATGCTATCGTCTGATATACAGTGAATGATCACATTATTATTAGAGCCGCAGTACGAAAAGTATGTCGTTTTGTATTTGTGTAGAAATAAAATGAGATATAATCAAAATGATAGTATTAAGGTTTTTACACTGACAATTTTTAATCAATAATTGTTAACGAAACATACACGAAAAGTTAAACGTAGGTTATGCTACTGCGAAAAAACAGTTAAAATCGTAAAATCGTAAAATCATTAATTTATGCAAGTGACTCTAATAATTTAATCACCCACTATAATACCAGTCCAAATGAGCTACATAAATTATTTTAGTTTAGATATATTTGCGAACAAAAATCATCATTTGCCTAAAAGTACGTGGAGAACAGCTTCTTCATTAGTTCGGTCTATTTCGCTTGACAGGTTAACGAGTTCTTTGTGTAGATCATTTTCGCCCTATTAATCCTTCAGCAACTCTTACCCAAGGGAAACAGTACTCCTGTTAAATAATTTGGAGTATAAATCTTTGCTTTAAATCAGAAACATTTCCTCTAGACAAGTGGAAGTTATTAACGCACACTGGTAGAGTTTCAGTTTACGAGCCACAGTAGATTTGACGGTCTCGAAAGGTTTCTTAGGAAAGCCATTGAGAGTTTTCCACCTTGGAAATTGAAGCACTTATTAAGGCTATCCTTCCGTTTTACAACACGAACGTAATGTTATTACAGACAAGTGGTTTCTTTCTGATTAAATACTTTTACAATATTACATTCGTTGTTCTTAAATATTTTTACCACAGAAAAATATTGGTAGGTTCCTTAATTTTTAACGTGTAAAATATTACCTCTGAATTTACCATTATTGTAATTTCCGAAAAAGTGTGATTCCTTATGTGAAAATAAGTGATATTTACAGAATATGTGAAATGAAATTACAATAAATACTTTTGTAGAAACATTTGCTTTCGGAAAAGTCACTTGAAAAAATTCATAAAAAATTCTGTCATCCACGTGTTTGGAATACTTACGTGTAAATACAGTAGACTCTAATTATATTGCCATGGACGGGGCTGTAGGAGAGTAGAATGGCAATGTACTCAGAGCCTCCTCCATGCTAAATTCTGTCGTCGTAGCCTCGGTCTCGGCGCCTGCGCAAAAGTTGGATCATGCTGGTGCGTGGGCATACGCAATGTGGTGGGAGAGCGAATTTGTGTGCGTGAAAGTACGTGTGAAAAGGAAGTGCCTTGCGTGGCAATATAGTTAGAGTCCACAGTAGTGAAATTAGATTCTTTAGTGGAAATATAACAGCTGTATAACTCTTTCATCAGAAATAAGATATTATAATATCTTCTGCTAGATCAATGCTACTAAATACTTGTAGACTCCGGATCTTCATGCAACTTTTGATCCCTAAAAATTTATTTACGAAAGCTAAAAACAAACAGTTGTCTAGTGTATTATAGGTTCTGCCAGGTCCCAAATAAAATGAAAACTGTACTGCAGTTTATTAAACTCTTTAGCATACAAAACTTTAAACTATCGGGTATATTATAAATGCACAAAATCAGTAGCCTACTAATAAAAGAAGAACTAATTATGTAATTGTGATTCATACACGAGAACGTGTTGCAACGTAATGATAACCAATATTTAACGAATCATATAATGAATGTGTTTATAATGAGTATATTTTATCTGTTTATGTGTAGCCAACACTAGCCAATACGCGCATTACGTTTTCAACACCTTGGACCAGGATCATAGTGGTATTCTCAGCTTTGAGGTAAGTTCATTCTAGGTATTGCTATACAATATTTTACATGTCACTATATAAAGGTTTATTGACAAGTACATAATATTGACTCCTCCAATTTAATATATTTTTGTAATGGGTACAATATATTACTAAGCCAGTATAAGCTAACTATACTAACTATACAAACAAAATATGGAAAGTTGATCACAGAAATTATGGTTACTAGTATCAACCATTAAGTGTATTAACGAATTGAGGGTAGTGGTATAACTCTAAACGGAATGGTACTATATTAAAAATACGTTGAAAATGTATAATAAGCGGGATTTTCTTTTCTGTGGCAACAAATCTGAAAATTCGTGAATTATTTGAAATGTAACTAGTACTTGTTTGACTATTATTTACAATTCCTACTTGCAGTAATCATTAATAATGGTACAGCATTATTTGTATTCTATTGAACTCGTTGTAATCTATTAGTTCTACTACATAGTATTATTTTATATCACATTATTGGGAAAAACAAACAATACCACTTTCATGTATACGAACTCCCACAAAAGTAGAAATAACGAATGATGGGCAGACACGTGAGCAGTAAATAGGCAGGAGTGTGCCGGTACTCGACATTTCAGGATCGGTCGGGTCGGGACAAGTCAGGCGAGAGCGACCGGAATCCCGACAGATGTCGGGTCCCGAATGATATTTTCGAGAACTTGGGGGAACCTCGCGAGCACGGCGGCCGAGACGGCGGTACCGCCGTCTACCGCGAGATGATATAGCGCGGGCGATAAGAGCCGCGAATCGCGGCAAATCGGGACCGCCCGCAGAGTCCGAGCTAAAGACTCGTAACCAGGCTCTTTTGTCCGAGCCGCCAGACTACGGTCTGTCAATCCGTTCCTCTCCCGGGTCTGTACGCAAGTATTCGTTGTTTCATATTCTCTCTTGTCGTCGACGGTTCAAATATAACTTTGTTCTTTACATATCCCCATATGTGACGCTTGCGCTTCAGTGACTCCCTAAATGTTAACAAATGTTGGAACAACTTTGATGTTTCGAGTAAATAAATGTTTGCAAGCCCGTGGTGGACATTTTGAACATTTTATTTCTTCACGAATAAGCGAAGGACTCAAGCGCGTATAATTCAATAACGCAATTTCCGAGCGCTTTAAGTAAGTACCTACAAGTCGAAACTTTAAACTGTTATATATCTTCATGGAAATATCTGACAACAAAATCTTACAAACAAAATTTACTTGATTTTTAGGGTATGTAATATTTACTTGTTTTTTAGGGTATGTAACGTTTTATAGGGGGTTCCATTTAAAATTATAAAGGTATCCCCGCCGCCCTTAAAGGGGAAGGGGGGCCACTTCACGATTATGTAGTTGGAAAGGCCCTTCAGATTCATGCAATTTAAAACCAAGAACTTTAAAATCGATGGCATCGTTTTCGAGATGTAGAGCTGTTAAGAGTTATGTGGGCCACCCTGTATATACAGGGAGTCCCAAACATGTCCACCGACCCGGAAATGGGGCACTCAGGGGGTGAATTGGAACAACTTTTTCCTTAGCAACAATGTAATCTGAGGCTTCGTTACAGAGATATTAACGAAAAACCGCGACCAATCAGAGCGCGAGTTTGCCAGCAGAGTTCCCGCGCTAGCGGTGGCTACGCGCTACGCTTGTACTACGAAGCTCCAAACAAGTAGGTCAGCATGCATCGCAGGAAGCTGCGTATAATAGCGAATAAAAAAGACGTAACAAATAAAATCATACTTTTTATCATCTGCCGTTTGTTCTTTAAAGAGATTAATGAATGAAACGTAAATGTAGGCAAATTATGTGTAACGTAAGAAGGCGAATACAAATTTACTTTTTTGTAAATTCCTTTTTACGAATTTGCAAATTTCCTTTTCAAATAACGTGTGAACGAAAAGGTAATGTAACAGAGAATGAATGAGAAGTGATCGTAGTTCGGTTTTGGTATAAAAATTCGTAGTGTAATAACGGTCAACAATGTTACTGATAATGAATAAGTTTCTTCAAAAAACCCGAAGAAAAACTTAGATACAGAAACTTGCAGAATTATCGCCGGAAATAAGCCATAGCTTGCGTTAAATTAAAAAAATAATAATCAGCAATAAATTGATTAGAACTCACCCTTTCGGAAATTCACCTGCAGTTTGCAAACCTGTGTCACTAGGTCACTGAACCGATCCTGATTATCGACTGCCGAAACGGTTTATGGCAGAGTATCGCCCAGTTCGCAGGTGATCGCAGGTATACCTCACCAGCCGAAGTTAAGGGTCGTAACGTCAAGTCCGTCCTGGTTATTCCACCGAATATATCAGACGTTTTACGTAGCCAAACACTTGCACAGAAGCACCCGCATATCCGTTATTCTGTACGTGTTATCCTAGAACCGTTGGTTTCGTTTTACCTAAATCTTGTCGTGGTGAGAGTGAACTCACAATGTAACGATGGGAAACTACTTGGGGGTAGAGGAAGCCCTTTCGGAAAAATTCTGTCAGTCGGTTAGCAATCGGGCGACAGAGATGTTCA
>NW_015373979.1:144875-146137 GCF_001272555.1 Dufourea novaeangliae | reverse complement strand
TTTTCGTTCACACGTTATTTGAAAAGGAAATTTACAAATTCGTAAAAAGGAATTTACAAAAATGTAAATGTGCATTCGTCTTTTTACGTTACACATAATTTGCTTACATTTACGTTTCATTCACTAATCTCTTTAAATAACAAACGACAGATGATAAAAAGTATGATTTTATTTGATACGTCTTGTTTATTTACTATTATTATACGCGGTTTCCTGCGATACATGGTGACCTACTTGTTCGGAGTTTCGTGGTACAAGCGTAGCGCGTAGCCACCGCTAGCGCGGGAACTTGGCTGGCAAACTCGCGCTCTGATTGGTCGCGGTTTTTCGTTAATATCTCGGTAACGAAGCCTCAGTTTACATTGTTGCTAAGGAAAAAGTTGTTCCAATTCACCCCCCGAGTGCCCCATTACCGGGTCGGAGGATATTTTTGGGACACCCTGTATATATATATGTATACACATACATAAAGCTGCAGATAAATCTGTATTTACCATCGAGAACCTCACTTGTCTCGTCAATTCAAACGATCCTGACATACCGACTGAGTCGTCCCCCCCCCCCCCCCCGCGTCCCGTCCCTGAGGGGTACGTCGCAACGGTAAGAAATTATACTATACAATACGATGCCATACTGAATCTTCAGATTCATGATATTAACTACAAATGCTGAATAAGTTAACGATTCTAAATTGAACTCTGCGGTTGGACGGGGTTAATAATACAATCTTCAGTACACATTTGTTCGTACGTTATGTTTTTATTACGTAAAATAAATAAAGTGGGAGTATTAGGGACATTTAATCTATCATACAACCACCGACGAGGTATAAGATAGACCTATCATCTTATGGGACTTCGTGTCTCATGTTCTGAAATACCGATAGTGTAAAAAGTCAGGGATTTTCTGCTGCCCTCTACGTTATGAGAACGGTGAATTTGTGAACTACGTTAAATCCATTCAAGCTCAACTAGTCTAACTTCTACAGTGTTGTCAAGTCTAAAGTACAATGTTGTCAGATCATGCGTGTTCGGTACGTCGGAAAATCATCGAAGGGACCATGGTCGTGAACGGATTCTCTTCCGTCCGTTCACTGTAAAGTAGACGTATTAGAAAGGAGTCTTGAGTTCTAGTCCCGACGGACCTATTGGTTTTCTTTCGCGTACAAAAAAGTTATTGCGCTTAATATTGTTTTTATGAATATGTATATATATTATTATGTACATTTGAGTAAATTATTTTATTATTCCATTGTTATTACA
>NW_015373979.1:142719-142978 GCF_001272555.1 Dufourea novaeangliae | reverse complement strand
ACGGCTAGGTCAATAAACTGTGTGACGCATGTCACTAGCGCGTTGGACCGACCGAGAGCACCGATACCGCGGCACGCTCTACCGTACTCTCTCACTCGCACACCTCCCCCCATAGAACACCGAAAATCTTCGGCACGCGTCAACACCGAAGGAGAGCACCGACACCGCGGCTCGCTCTATCGCTCTCGCTCGCACGCCGTAACGTCACCCGATTCCCGGAATCCCGCGGTTACGAGATGGCTCATTACGGTAAGGCATT
>NW_015373979.1:142340-142604 GCF_001272555.1 Dufourea novaeangliae | reverse complement strand
AACGAATAAAACAAGAACATGTAAAAAGTAACATTAGTAAAATGTCCATTAACGATGCATTTAGAATAAATTGTCTTGTAGTTAATTGGAAAAATATATACTTTTCCGTTTCATGTTTCATGACTGTCATATCATTATCCCTTAACCTTAAACTGAAGCATCGGATATTTTTATTCTTGTGAAATCATATAGATACACGTAATATGAATGGAATATATAACACTTCATTTGTGCTAATAATACTCAGAATTCATGCTTTATCGG
>NW_015373979.1:128029-142307 GCF_001272555.1 Dufourea novaeangliae | reverse complement strand
CAGGCATGTCAAACACGCGGCCCGCCAATACATAGGTTGCGGCCCGCCGAGACTTTTTAAACATTTTTAAATATCAAGCTTTGACGCTTGAAGTTGGAAAGTTTGAACTTTTTGGTTGACGCTGGCGCGAGGCGTCAAATGAAAAGCGGCGGCCGAAACCGAACGGAGATAAAAACACAAGACGATCAGAAACATGATAGAACGCGGAGCGATCTAATGCGACACACGACACATGTTTGTCCAAGTCGTCACAAAGTGCAGTGTTTGCTCAATCGGTTGCGAATCATATTTTGAACTCTAAAATAGATTTTGGTTTTTATTCATAATAAACTAAAAAGTTATTTAATAAAAATATAATCAACCTTCAATAACAATGAGTAAGAAAAGATCAATTGAAGAGGAACATCGTAATTTTCAAGAAAAATGGGAACTGCAATATTTTTGTGTCCAAAACAAGAATAAAATATTATGCCTGATATGTAAAAACTCTATTTCAGTTGCTAAGGAATATAATCTTAAAAGGCACTATGACACAAATCATAAAACAAACTATGACCAATACGTTGCAAAACTTCGTGAAGACAAATTGTCGGAATTGAAATCAATTCTTCAAAAACAACAAAGTGTATTCACGAAATGTGTTGAAGACAATACAGCTGCTGTAAAAGTTAGTTATATATTATCACATTTAATCGCAAGCAGATCGAAACCATTTACGGAAGGGGAATTTATTAGTGAATGCTTAATTAAAGCGGCGGAAGTATTATGTCCAGCACAAATAAAGAAATTTAAAAGTGTAAGTTTAAGTCGAAATACTGTAGCTAGCAGAATTGATGAAATAGCCGAGAATTTGAGAAATCAGCATAATTCAACAATATCAACATTTCAAGCCTACTCTATTGCAATTGATGAAAGTACAGATATTCGAAATATCGCTCAGCTGGCCGTTTTTATTCGCGGATGCGATGTTAATTTAAAAATAAGTGAAGAACTTTTGGAAATCATTCCTATGCATAATACAACCACTGGAGCTGATATTTTTGATGCACTTATGGAAGTTTTGAAGAAGTATAAGTTACCATTGGAAAAGTTCGTTTGTCTTGCAACTGATGGTGCACCTACCATGACCGGTATTACTAAAGGAGTTGTTGCAAGATTAAAAGAAACATGCAAACAGCATGGTAATAATAATTTTGAACATTTTCATTGTATTATTCACCAGCAAGTACTGTGCTCCAAAGTTTTAAATATCGGACATGTTTTAAAAATAGTCACCAAAATTGTAAATTATATTCGAGCACGTGGACTTAATCATCGTCAATTTGCTTCATTTCTGGAAGATATAGAATGTGAATACACCGATCTACCATATTATACGGAAGTTCGATGGCTTTCGAGTCATAAAGTGTTAAAACGATTCTTCAAATTGCTGGACGAAATCATAATTTTCTTGGAAACAAAAAATTATGAATGTGCAGAATTAAAAGATGGACAATGGATAAAGGACCTGGCTTTCTCAGTTGATATTACAAGTCATCTTAATCAACTTAATCTTAAGCTTCAAGGCAAAAATCATGTTGTTACAACGCTATTTGATAATATTAACGCTTTCAAACAAAAATTATTACTTTGGCGAAAACAAATAGAAAAAGAAAACTTGTCTCACTTTGAAAGCTGTCAATATCTATTGATTAAATCACCTAAATTAAAATTTACAGAATATGCTCACCAAATTAAATTGTTAGAAACGGAATTCGATCGAAGATTTTCTGATTTTAAAAGCTGTGAATTACAATTTCGTCTTTTTACTTCACCTCTATCTATCGATATTGAAATTGTTGATGAAAACTTACAAATGGAATTAATTGAAATCCAATGTGATTCTTTGCTGAAGCAAAAATGTATGGAAGTTGGAATTCCAGATTTTTATACATATTTATCTGTAGATCGGTTTCCTAAAATGTTATCGTTTGTTACGCGTATAATGGCTATGTTCGGAAGCACTTATTTATGCGAGCAACTATTTTCTTTAATGAAAAATAACAAAAATTCAGAAAGGTCAAGATTAACCGATCAACATTTATCATCAATTTTAAAAATTGCATCAGCTCAATATATTCAACCAAATTTTGATGACTTGCTTTGTGAAAAACGATGTCAAATATCTTCTCAAAAGTAATATTAAACTGTGATTTTGTTTATTTCTTATTATAACTTTTATTTTTGTTTTTTATAAAAAATATAAAATATTTATAGTTTAAGTTTAAAAAATAACATGAAATATAAAATGTCTATGTATGTATTGTATATTATATAATATACAATAAAATGTAAAATATTTTTTTAGTTTAAAAAATGACATGAAATATAAAACGACTATGTATGTATAATATACAATACATTGAGCTTGACATTGAGTCTAATAAATACATAATACATAATATAATCATTCTAAAAATCGTATTTTATTAATTTTTTGAACATTGAAAACATGCGGCCCCCAACTTAATACAAAATAGATCATGTGGCCCGTAATATCATATGAGTTTGACATACCTGACGTAGCCCTATGAACGTGGGACAGAAAAAAGCATGGGATGATAGGTCTATTCTACACCTAGTCGGTGATACAACATACAGGCATATATGGTATTATTTTAAATTGTAATGTAAGAAACATAATTCCTCGACATTGTCCGGCAATAATTATGATTTTTACATTACAATTTAAAATAATATTGTATATGCCTGTATTTTGTATGATAGATTAAATGTCCCTAATACTGCCACTTTATTTATTTTACTTAATAAAAACATAACGTACGAAGAAATGTCTATTGAATATTGTATTATTAACCCTGTCCAACCGCAGGGTTCCATTTGGAATCGTTAACTTATTTAACATTTATAGTTCACATCATGAACCTGAAGATTCAGGTTGGCATAGTATTGTATAGTGTAACTTTTTGCCGTTAGGCGGAAAAGTTCTCGAAAATATCATTTGAGACCCGAAGATGTTACGGAACCCGAATATGTTTCGGGACCCACACACCCCTGGTAAATGGTACCTATTGCGGTACATACCTAGGTACTAAAAGGTCTGGCTATAAAATAATTGAACTGATTTTTTACCTGTGTTTTTCCCTCTATCTACCGTTACACTCCCAAACCACATGCGACCAACAATTCCGCTGTAGCTTATGTGTGAAGCGGACCGTGTACCTCAGCTACATCACAATGATACGATGTGTGGCTATAAAATAAACGGATCTGATGTTTTAAAATTTGTTATTCAACAAACTACATGATAGAACTGTTATTGCCTTCAATGTAGTCTCCTCCTCGATCCCTACACTGCTGCTTGCGAATCTTCTATTGTTGGAAGATCCTCTTCTGATAGCTTCTTCATGAGTTCTGTTGAGTTTGCCTTCACTGAATGTACGGTCTCATAACTGGTTCCTTTCAATGCAAGACTTAATTTTTGGAAATAAAAAAAGTCACATGGAACTAAGTCAAGTGAGTACGGCGAATGTTCCAATACGGGGATCTTGTGCTTCGCCAAAAACGTCTTGACCAACAGCGTGTTGTGTACTGGGTATTGGCGCGTTTTCTCGGTGAAAAATCCATAAGCCGTTCGTCCACATTTCAGATATTTTCCTTCTGACCTGTTCACGAGCGGTTGTCAAAACTTCCTTATAAATTTCCAAGTTTTACGAGGAATTTAAATTGACATGTTGCGCCACGTTCACGCTTAACATTTATCCAATGTAGCTAAAGTATGCGGTCCACTTCAAACACAGGCTCCTGCGGAATTGTTGGTCACACATGGTGTGCGATGTGTCACAGTAGATGGAGGCAAAAGCACAGGTAAACGTCCCACCCTGCTCGCTGTTCCCGAGGCCACAGGAAAACCGACAAAAAAATCAGAACGGTAATTTTATAGCCACATCCTCGTATAATCGTCAACTGAGTTTAATATTAAAATATTTCATTCTACATTTCCACCTGATTTTGTAATGAAATTTTTCAAATACAGTTCGGTCACATTCTAGATAATCATTAGTCATGACCGTGAAGGATCAAACAACAGGCTAACAATGGATTGAGATACAAGGGAAGTTTAGATACTAAAAAGTCAAATTTAACAAGATATGTAAAATACCATTTCATTTGGTTACATTTTTGTTCCTTTATTGGTTAAGTTTTTTTTTAAATATGAAACGAACGATATGAGATATGTTCTATTGCTATTAAAAACTGATAAGTAATTGAACTCTTCTTGTAACAAATACTCTACTCACAACTCTGCCTTATCAAAATAAACTTTTATTCAAATGATTATTTCAATTAAATTTTCATTTCCTTTGTTATTAACTGTGTTAATAATAATTTACATTATTTTGCGAATAAATTGCTCTTATCTATGATATTTCCTGCAGAATTTAAGTATTTGTCATTTCATTTCTAAAAGAAACATTCTTCTCACATACATCTTCTATTTCGATATCACCGATTTCTACAAACTTGTTTGTGTTACATACATATTTAATTATTTGCATTTTTCGAGTTCCATCAATCACACAACAAAAAATGTTAGGCTTCTTATTTTTCATTATTATTTAAAATAATAAAACAAAACTTAACCTATACATATTTATATCATTTGAAACTACTTTCGGTAATTATTCGGAATGGAGGGGTCCTCGTCGATTTCAATAACCTTGAAATAGGTTGTCAAGGTCATTATTCTGAACAACTTGTCCCTATACATATTACTGTCGCTCGGTTTTAGCTTCCGAGATATTCGCAAAAATATATTCGATACTGTGTAGGTCCTGTATTTTGCTGTTTGCAACATGTATGTTATTCGTCTGTGGTATTCTACAGAACAAACCAGGCAGCTGTAGCCTTCTTTACATGCGAATCATGAATCGCAATTGTGTAGTGACTCAACAAAATTTTATTCAAAGCATTATACGTATCTGAGTTGGATAAAGCTAGTTAAAAAGAAAACTACTATTCAAAGCATTATAAAAACGAGTAGAATATGTTTTCCAAGGAATATGGTTTATCAGTTTGTTAGTGAGGTGCTCGGACGAATCTGATGCGAAATCAGAGAGACGCTAGGATAATTGAAAGTGAGGACGAACCTGATGCAAAATCAGTGAGCCTCTAGAAATTGAGTCACTTGCGGACAAACCTGATGCGAAGTTAGGGAGCCGCAGGGAAGGTTAGTTAAGTCTCGTAACTTCTTTTATAAATTTAGATACAACTCGAGCGGTAAAGTTGTATCGTTTGAGAAAGGTCAACTATGATTATAATGATTATCAAGCCAATGAATTTTAATAATAAAATTACTCACGTTTCTTAAAGAATATTATTTGGATATTATACAATCAGTCTTTGGTACAAGTGTATGTAGTGTACTGTTGTCACGGCAAAGTATTAAGTCTAATATTACCGGTTAATTGCTCGGTGCTAACGCACTGGCAATGCGAGGAGTAGGAGCGGTTTTAAAAGATTACCGAATAGAACTTCAACCGAACTCGCGGATTCTATAAAGTTAACTGATGATTCGAAAGGGAACTTAAGCCCGATCTCACTGGATACAACCGACTCTTTACCGGATAATACGTCGTGACTCTACAAATGACTGTACTATTCTGGCCCCCGAGGGTTGAAATCGGAGGGTTTATATAATCCCAAAACTGGGTGGGGTTTCATTAGAATTTCTTTACAAGGAAATCTTAACAATGGCGAGTGAATCATGATTCTGTCTCTAGGTTGCTATCCAGTTAGTCAAGATTACACTCTCCTATTACTTGAGGAATAAACAGACGGAGGTTTAGGGCGTTTTCCGTCGCCAAGCGCGCGGTAGAATACGATTGAAAATGGAATTATTCTCCATACGTAACAAATATATATGTACTTGCTTACTTCGTCGTTGAATTCCGCCAAAAATCCGTGGTGGTAATAATGATACATTTTTTCTTGAACTGTCTCTAATCAATTTTGAATTAATTTTTTCTTGAACTGTCTCTGATTAATTCTGAAGCGTTATACTGATCAGAGTTGGTTGGAGACAGTTCACGAAAAAAATAATTCTGAGTTGATTAGAATAGTTATTTTAAATGACTCGCGTGTAAATAATGGTAGTGGTGTGTGGTGTGTACTGTAGAATACCTAAGACCAATAACATACATGTTACAAATAGCAAAATACCGTATATCGTATTTCTAACTAGCAATAACCAACTCAAATCAGTACAGTAATGTCTCGATGATTGCGACGGACTCGGGTCCGCTACAGAACATTCGTCACAAGGCGGAAAAGTTTTCAGGACCCCATAAATTTGTTTTTTGCACAAAGCCGAGCTTCTACTGACAATGAGTTTCTGCTTACTCAGGTTTGATTGGTTCCAGAACGGGAGCTCCCCAATGGTAGGAATAACGCTGTTGTTCGTGTCGCATTCATCAAGGAATCACTGTATGTTTTGAACATCTAATATGTTAAATTAGTTATACATCAAAAATATTTTCCTGAATATCTCAGAAACTAAGGTCGAGTGGTGGTAACATGTTTACGGAAAGTTGTTCAGAATCATAACTTTGACAACATATTTCAAGGTCATTGAAAACAGTGAGGTCCCCCTATTCCGAATAATTAATTACCCTATATTCTTTATTAAATAAGATGTTGAAATTTACATTCGCTGGCCTTAATTACCATCATATTGTCACTTTCATTTGAGTAGTTGTTTACTGGTGCTTCATAACAATCACATGAATTAAACAGTTCTCTACGCAGATCTGTCTCTGAACACAATGTTGTTCCTCGTCTAACATTCTCCATACAAATCGCTGTCGCCTTGTACAATTAATCGATCGTGCAAATCAATAGACAAGTATGCTCCAAACAAATATCCGGTGATTATTGACGCTAATTACCCGGTCGGGTACCGATAATGAGCAGCCTAGATCTAACCAAGTTTTCGAATCGATAATCGGGGGCAAATTAATCAATGGTTTGAGGCCAATTTATGGATCGATACAGTATTGGTTCCTCTGTGTGTTTACAGTTTCCAATCGAGGAATAAGAAGACCAGAAAACCGAGTCGTCAAGGGATAATTACGAACGAACACAATTATCTCTCGTGGCTTCGGGCTGAGAATGTACTTTGTGTAATTAGCCCTCGAGTTGCTCCGAACTCGCACATTACTGTGGTTCTCTGCACAACCAACATTTTCGCTCGCTTGTTCTTCTCCTCTACTTTTGTGCGCGATAAAGTTTTTACACTAACCTTTGATGTCCAACCGTTTAATTAAGTCTTTCTATCAGATTCCGTACAAGCGACCGTGTTTGTGAAATAATATCCGTCAACGTTGAAATATTATCGTGTTTCGTGTTATAATATAAGGTGATCGTGGGTTATTTTTACAAACATCTAGCGGTTTCTAAAATCTTCAGATGTGTGTATATGTACAGAGTCTCGTCCTACAGGGCGGCCCACCTAAGATCGAAAACCTAAATATCTTCTTTATTTTCAATGATGTAAAGAATGTTTCAAACACAGTTGGTCAGGTTTCATAAGAGGAGTATTGTACAAGGAACATTTTTTTATAATAATTTTTGCCAATTTTGTTTTAGGTCGTCGGTATTTTTCTACCAGAGAGCATGTTCTTTATTTTATTGCATTACGTACCACGTGTTAAGGTGCACGCAAATGTGTCAAACTTATGACTTTGAAATGAACTTGGACATTGTAAAAATAATGAAATAATAGAATGAACAGTGAAAAAGAAAGACATAAAAAGTCAAATAATCACAGCTTGTGCGATTAATCACGTCAGAAGTGATAGAAACGACATCACAATCCGTGATTTCTTGTTTTAGACAGTGTGTCCCTATCGATGGACATAATTTTGAGGATTTGTAACATAAAAAGTAAGTACACATACGATTCTAACATTCACAATTTTATTATTTTTTCAATGTGAAAGTTCACCTCAAGTTCATACATTAAAGATATTAGAATGGACCGTAACACGTGCTACATGATGCAATAAAAATGTACATATTGTCTGGCAAAAAACATACCAACAACCTAAATAAAATTCGAGAAAAATGATGATAAAAAGAATGTTCCATGTACGATACTTCCATTCTGAAGCCACTGAAACTATTTGAAATACTTCTCATAGCATCAAAAATAAAGAAAGGATTTAGGTGTTTGGTCTTACAAGGAAGGTTTCCCAAACCGGAGACGCCGATTGCAATGAAACTTCGTACGTTTGTTTAGCAAGCAAAAATAAGGGACATGTATTTTCTTTTATCGGCTAACATTCACTTTAAAGGGGTGAAACCACCCTTCAAAGTTTCGACCCAGAAATACTATCTCGAAAACCAGACGAGATACATGAAAACTTCTAATGGACGAATTTTATGGTTTTTCATGTACAATCATATGAAGCTAAAAAATTGTCCAAAATATAATTTGTTTATAACGAAAAAATTTTTCATAACTTTATTTTAAAACTTATTCAAATTTACATAATGACAACAAATGACAAGCATTTCATTCCAAATCCATTGGTATATATATTTATAAAATTGCCTCCTACAGTTTCGCAAATTTTTATTATTATACAGGGTGTCCCAAAAATGTCCTCCGACCCGAAAATGGGGCACGCAGGGGGTGAATTGGAACAACTTTTTCCTTAGCAACAATGTAATCTGAGGCTTCGTTACCGAGATATTAACGAAAAACCGCGACCAATCAGAGCGCGAGTTTGCCAGCCGAGTTCCCGCGCTAGCGGTGGCTACGCGCTACGCTTGTACTACGAAGCTCCTAACAAGTAGGTCAGTATTCATCGCAGGAAACTGCGTATAATAGCAAATAAAAAAGACGTAACAAATACAATCATACGTTTTATCACCTGCCGTTTCTTATCGAAAGAGATTAATGAATGAAACGTAAATGTAGGCAAATTATGTGTAATGTAAAAAGACGAATGCACATTTACTTTTTTGTAAATTCCTTTTTACGAATTTGTAAATTTCCTTTTCAAATAACGTGTGAACGAAAAGGTAATGTAACAAAGAATAAACGCGTGCATCGGCTTGAGAATGTCCGAAATAAAGAGGACCACCAACGTGCCCGTTGCTTCGAGTTGGAAAGCACAAACCACATTGTTTTCCTCGAGGAGCAGGGAAAAAGTCGGGTGATCAGTGTTAGTGGTCGTGCAGTGAAGTGAGTACGTATTCGGTGGAATAACCAGGACGCACTTGACGTTACAATCCTTAACTTCGGCTGGTGAGGTATACCTGCGATCACCTGTGAACTGGGTGATACCCTGCCATAAACCGTTTCGGCTGTCAATGACCAGGATCGGTTTAGTGACCTAGTGACACAGGTTTTCAAACTGCAGGTGAATTTCCGAAAGGGTGAGTTCTAATCAATTTATTGGTGATTATTATTTTCTTAATTTAACGCAAGCTATGGTTTATTTCCGACGATAATTCTGCAAGTTTCTGTACCTAACTTTTTCTTCGGGCTTTTTGAAGAAACTTATTCATTATCAGTAACATTGTTGACCGTTATTAAACTACGAATTTTTATACCAATACCGAATTACGATCACTTCTCGTTTATTCTCTGTTACATTACCTTTTCGTTCACACGTTATTTGAAAAGGAAATTTACAAATTCGTAAAAAGGAATTTACAAAAAAGTAAATGTGCATTCGTCTTTTTACGTTACACATAATTTGCCTACATTTACGTTTCATTCATTAATCTCTTTAAATAACAAACGGCAGGTGATAAAACGTATGATTGTATTTGTTACGTCTTTTTTATTTGCTATTATACGCAGTTTCCTGCGATGCATACTGACCTACTTGTTTGGAGCTTCGTAGTACAAGCGTAGCGCGTAGCCACCGCTGGCGCGGGAACTCGGCTGGCAAACTCGCGCTCTGATTGGTCGCGGTTTTTCGTTAATATCTCGGATACGAAGCCTCAGATTACATTGTTGCTAAGGAAAAAGTTGTTTCAATTCACCCCCTGAGTGCCCCATTTCCGGGTCGGAGGACATTTTTGGGACACGCTGTATAGCGATACGAAGATTGTAACTTTGCATTGATACAAACGGTCACCACTTCGAGCATCTTCTGTAATGTAAGAAAGTTTATTTTACTACCACATTTGACCTTACGTGACTTTCAGTGATAGCTCGCTGAAGTCGTCTCAACACCGGCTATCACATCGCGATAAAGAAAACATAGCATTCCACTAAAAAAATAGAGATGACCTTGAATTCTCCTCTATTCCTTCACCCACGCAGAAAATGTTTGTCACAATATGTCCCCCTCTATACCGTGTAAGTTTTGTATATAACATTTTTTCATATTGTTACAAATAACGGCAATATTCAAAGTGGACATAGTTATTGTCCCACCCTCTATATGTATACAGGGTGGCCCACATAAGTCTTAACAGCTCAATATCTCGAAAACTATGCCATTGATTTTAAAGTTCTTGGTCTTAAATTGCATGAATCTGAAGGGTCTTTGTAACTACATAAACGTGAAGTGGCCCCCTTTCCCTTTTAAGGGGGGCGGGGGTACCTTTATAATTTTAAATGGAACCCCCTATAAAACGTTACATATTTCGATTCTACAGGAAGAAACAAATAAATTTTGTCTGAAACAGTTTGTTGTCAGATATTTCCATGATGAGATATAACAGTTTAAAGTTTCGACTTGTAGGTACTTACTTGAAGCGCTCGGAAATTGCGTTATTGAATTATACGCGCTTGAGTCCTTTGCTTAATCGTGAAGAAGTAAAATGTTCTTTAAATTAAATATTCAAAATGTCCACCACGGGTTTGAAACATTTATTTACTAGAAAGATCAAAGTTGTTCTAACATTTGTTAACATTTCGGGAGTCACTGAAGCGCAAGCGTCACGTATCTTTCTTTTATATTCTCTTTTGTCGTTATGCTTGAACCGCCGATAAGGCAAAATAAGACGTTTGTTAATTATAAGCGTTTAAAAATTGACCCAAATAACAGCAATCCGCGCGCACGGAGTGTCAGCGTCACTTAAAAGTCACTTTAAAGACTCAACGACATGTTTAACACTCTACACGTTACACAAAACTAACACTCAAAATAATTAATTTATAACAACTATTTATACTAATTTTTAACACGCAATAATTAGTAAAACCTACAATATTTAATTAAATCTGCAATAATTAATAAAAAGTTTTATGTAGGTACAATATTTAATAAAACCTGCACTTATTAATGAAACCTACAATATTTAATAAAACCTGCAATATTTAATAAAATCTACAATAATTAATAAAATCTACAATACTTAATAAAACCTACAATAATTAATGTGAACTATTTATAACGACGATGTACGCAACACTACTAAATAATCACTACGTAATCGCTAAATAAACTAAAACTTAGTTTTCCGAACATGAACTCTATTTACTCGTAGAATGCAAAGGGCACCGTTTGGAAAAGACAACTGATATTATTGAACTGATCCTCCCTGGTTAGGATGGATGTGGCGTAATAGGTTGATCCCCACTCTTTCATGGTCAATACTTTTGGGGAAGGGATAGCTGCATGGGAAAGTGTCTTAGAGGTCGCGTTTCTTTTCGTATATTCTTAGAGCAACATCTGTATTTTTTTCTCATACACCACTCGGGGCCACTTGGCCACGATGCCGAGGGTGTGCGAGTCTCAACATTATAAGACTGTTAGATAAGACACGCCGTATAACTCCTACTCGAAGGTAACAAATTATAAAGAGACGACACAGAACAAGATTATTACTTTTTTACTGAAAACTTTTTGAATATAAACTCATTTGCCTGAATAGATAAATCTCTTTAATACACATCAAAAAGGCTGGACGATAATATACAAATATAATAGAATAGGGATTAATGGAACAGATATAAATAAAATCTTAAGTATTTGAAATTAATGCATTTATCAGCGAAAACACTCTTATAAATAGAAAATTTCATTCAAAATTACAGTGCACCTATCTTGGATCTCTTTGTATCTAGGTTTCTCTAGAATACTTTTCTTAAATTATTCCTTTTTATGTTATGAAAAACTAAAGGACAGAATTTTTGTAGCATACCTGATATATCAACACTAATTGTAAACTTGGATCGAAGATTTGTTAATAAGTTGTATATGTGAACACAGTTGTAGTTTATAATCTGAACTGTTTCGAATTTAAAAGGAAGATACGTAACTTAATGTTTTACTTTTACGAACTAAATGAATAAGGGACAAGTTTAAAAGAAACTCGACTGCTGCTACTTTCGAAGTAGCTCCCAAAATTTGAATAAAAAGTTCCTTTTTCTAATTCGTTTTCTGTTCATTGCCGAGTTTTCCAGTAAGAAAGCCAATTACTTATTTTTTGATGACATAATAATTAAAAGGATATCGAATAATAATTTGCTTTTAGACTACTATAATTATACTACAATCTACTATACTATTGTAGTAAGCATAAAAATATATCAATTTTCGAACAAAAAAGATTAATATCACTGAAATAAAATTTACAAGATTAGTAAATATATTACATCAAATATGAAATAATATTTCACAACCTTTTTCTCTGATATTTTCCATACTAATAAGTAATATTAATGTTAAATTATTATTATTAAAGTTAAATAATAATAGTAAAATAAGGAACGTTAGTATGAATTTAATTATCGTTAGAGGCAGACTAGCTTCTGACATCTACATAGTTATATAATGATGAAATGACAAGATTACCGTTTATGGGTGATTGTAATTACAGTACACGGTGTACCCGGTTTGGTTTCAAAGGAGTTTATATTCAAAGTCTGCATAATTACACATCACTGGTCTCTTTAACTTAGGGCATGAACAGAGAATGCATTACCGCGCGTATAAAGATAACGTTTATTTTATGTACATAATGTGTTTACATTAAATGGGTCTATATTCGCAAAGACTAAATAAAATTTAAGTTTCATGATGATGATGGACAGAAATTTAATAAATTACAGGGTACATTTCAAGAGTAATTTGTTTTCGATGAAAATATGCTCTTCGAGTTTAAGGTGATTACGCGTGTTAAAACCATAAAATAATAATCTTAGCTATTTATCTTAACTTAGTTATTTATGATTAAGTACTCTAGTAATAGTTGGTAAGAAAATGAAGGTTGTACACCAAGTGTTATAATTTTCATGACGCATCGTAATATTCATAAGTATGATATATTGTACGAAACTATTTTGTATTCAATCATTCGATTAATTTCATTCGTGTGAAATGAATCCCATTGGCAAAGAACAATAATGTAAATACAGGAATAATAAGGAACAATCGAGTTCATCAATGTAGGAGATAATATAACCTAGAAAATGTTCTGAATATGTCGTAATGCTCTTTTAGTCAATATAAAGTTACTAGGTGCAAAAGTAATACAGTTTCCACCACATTCTAATACAAATTCTTTTCCACTACATGTAACATCGGTGTCTCAGACAATCAAGAGCACGTGCTCCCTCAATAATATTCATCATTAAACACAAGGATAAGACATATCGCACCTCCACGAGAAAACTGTCCCAACCCAGGTAGCCCACAAATCATTTACTATCACGTACTAACTGGGAAGTTAAAAATGTACACTTTTCATTGTATTAAGTAAAATAGCTTCTAATAACTAAATCCGCCACCCAGAAAAATGTCATAAGATGAGGTCCAATACTTCAAATGAGATGATGCCTGATGTCACTTCGTGCAACTATACAATGCTATGTCACGTAATGCATAAGTTTCCCGTTGCTCTTCTGAAAAATTACATGAATTCGATTTGTCACACTTTTTTTACGGAGGTGCGATATGTGTAGTGTAAATTGTATTACCGTGTTATTAAGCCTCATCAGGATAGAATAAAGCAAAGCCTCAGAGGCTTTCAGTACAAAATACCTGAAATTAATAATACTAAAATATTTTCCTTTTTAATTCAGTTGAATTTATTTTATTTAATTCAGTTTAATTTAATCCTCCCTCCCCTTAAGCTCCCTCTGTCTCTCTGTCTCTGTCTATCCATCCGTCCCTCCGTCCCTCCGTCCCTCCGTCCCTCCGTCCCTCCGTCCCTCCGTCACTCCGTCCATCCGTCCATCCGTCCATCCGTCCATCCGTCCATCCGTCCATCCGTCCCTCCGTCCCTCCGTCCCTCCGTCCATCCGTCC
>NW_015373979.1:109820-127915 GCF_001272555.1 Dufourea novaeangliae | reverse complement strand
CCGTCTATCCGTCTATCCGTCTATCCGTCTATCCGTCTATCCGTCTATCCGTCTATCCATCTATCCATCTATCCATCTATCCATCTATCTATCTATCTATCTCTCAAAGGTAATTATATATTCTACTTTTTCGCTTTGCCTTAATGCTGTTCCTTACACCTATAGAGAACACTGCATATTAATAATAATAGTAGGACCGTGTACATTTTGCAATCAATGAGATCAGAGTTTTCGACTGGATGAGCCAAACTAAGAAGATTGAGTGCAATCTTCGTTTACAGCTCTCCAAATGGACCAACAGATTTTATTCCCCCGTGATATACGCTATCCAGAAGGTGGCCTCCTATTGGTCCTGCAACACTTTCGGGTGAAATAAGCTCCTATCAAGTTCAAGCGCATTATGAACACCACCTAAGGTCCGCAAACGGGAGAAGATTACCGCTCCTCCTTTACAGTATAATACTTTTTGTCCGGCGATTCTTATCTTACGATGGCACAACTTTTCCATCTTCACCTCTTACGTTTTCCTCGTGCGAATTGCTCGACTTCCTCGGACACCGATTAAGAGTCCAACTACTTTCAGCTTAATCGCATTACCACAGCTACATAGGCTTCAGCACTACTATGCGATCGTAATCTTTGTCCATATTCACTGTAAATTCCCGAGACATAGCATGCTACACACGATGACCTCGCCTTGATTATCAAAACAAACATAGCTTGTAGCGTTATCACGTCCGAGAATAAACTGCTTTGTATAATTGAAATTTATGAATGAATAGTGCAAACCATAACAAAATAGCCACCCATTATCCGAATACCCTAATAATCGACATTCTACTATCCGCACGTTTCTTATCTGAACTTCTCCCAGTAACAGACGTTTTTCTCTGTCGCAGATATACTATGGTGTTTACATACAATGTACTTTCTTCTGTTCCATCGAATTTTACGCAGTCGCTTACACGTGTTGAAGCATTTCTGTAATTTAACAGGCCAAAAAAATGTGGGATCCATAAATACAATATTTAAACAAACTGTTAATTAGTAGTATTGGAAAAGTGATTGCTCTACTGTATTTTGGAAATAGTTCACATAAGCAAATTATAAACGGTTTAGGGATTTTCAGAAATTTCTAACAGTGAGACGTTGAATACAGGAAACAAATTTCTAATTCTGTCCATTTTTTAAATTAATCCATAAAATTGTGAATTTTCATGAACCACCAGAATGAAATTAGCATGAACATTTTATCAATTTAATAAATATCAACCTAATGAGTCACTCTTTTAGCATTCCAATATTTTACGCTCAATTGAAACCTTGATCGATGTGCTGTACTCTTGATATATTCGCGAGAACCTAAATTAGCGATTGCTATTTAAACGAGCATTGCTGTTTGCAATGGGGCCTGATGTAAACGTACCCGTGTATTTATGGATCTTGTAGTGGCGTCGTTGTGCTTACTTATA
Source organism: Dufourea novaeangliae (assembly GCF_001272555.1). Lineage (NCBI taxonomy): Eukaryota > Metazoa > Arthropoda > Insecta > Hymenoptera > Halictidae > Dufourea > Dufourea novaeangliae. The sequence goes on along the minus strand of NW_015373979.1, from coordinate 126,443 downwards.
CTGCATACTATTGTACCTTATACGTGTAGAAGCCACTGGGTATGGTTGTATTCATGCCGGAAATTAATCTGTGAAAACAGACACGGCTTTGAACAAGTGAACATCGATATTGTATTGATGAAAACATTGTGATACAAAAAGAATAAAAGAAGAAAACTATTTCTGGCGTGAATGTATATTATTGGTTAAATAAACCGTTCGCAGACCAGAATGACTAACTCTGGTTTTTGACTTTCTTTAAATTTTAGTACCAAAGCACTTGATTGGTGCTTAACTTTTTATATTTTTATATTTTTGTGAATTTAATCAGTTTGGCCAATAAACGGCTTGAGTGTTATCCATTATATACATTTTAGTAACTTCATAATAAACTCTAAATACATACTTTAAAGTCCTATAAACATACTTGAAAAAGAAACTGTTATTACCACTTAATAGTCTTTATTTTGTAAAATACTTTGAAACGTTGTTGTCATAATATGAGTATATATTACAGTGGGTAAAAGAAGTATTCGTACACCCTTTAAAACAGAACAACTCTTTCAAAATTGGTCCAAGTGACTTGAGTTTCTCTGTGAAGTTACAAGGATTAGTTGATTAAATGATATGTTAAAAAGATTTTGAAAAATTTGCAACTTTTCAGAATGACGACGAAAATAGTAAATGTCATTTTTTACAACTTCTTTGTCTGAGACCCTAATGAAAATTTAATAAATACAGTTCGAAGATTTATGTCACTTATATACATGCTGCAACTTTTATTGAAATCGGTTAATACAGAAACGAGTAACAGACATCAAAAGATATGAGAATCTTTAGATGTACTACAGTGGTAGGTCAAAAGTCGCGAAAAAGTGCGATTTTCAATACTTTTAACCGTTTGTATCTCACAACAACGTTAACCGATTTCGATGAAATTTTCAGCATGTATATAACTAACATAAATCTGAGCAATGTATTTGTTACATCTTCATTATAATCTCAGATAAAAAAAGTCGCAAAAACGACCTTTACTATTTTCTTCGCGATTCCGACCAATTGCAACTTCTTCCACATTTTGTTAACACATCATTTAGTACACTAATGCTTCTAAGTTCACAAAGAAACTCAAGTCACTTGGTCTAATTTTGAAAGAGTTGTTCTGTTTTAAAAGGTGTACGAATACTTTTTATACCCGCTGTATATAAATATTTGTTAACCCACTGGTAACCATAAGCATACTGGTAAGCCACGTTTTTGGCACTTCTATTTTTAATATTAAATTTTTCTCAGTTATATAGGTAGCTTAAGAAAATAGTCAAAAGTTAAAAAGTTTCTCATTATTATATGGGCAAATAACTTAGTTACAACTGTTTTATTGAAACACGCACATGAGAGCAGTCAATGCGTAGTAAAGGCGCTCGTCGGTGGGTTAAGGATTAATGTTCTGAGTACTTAATTTTCTGCAGTGTACCTTATAACCTATAAACACAACTCTCTGTGTCTCAAATATCACTGCTCTTCAGCAAAATATTCTGGCATCCAGTATTGAAGTGCAATCTGATTATGTTATCCAATAATTGTCAAAAGCATTCCTCTACCCGTGGACCTATACGTTAATATGCGAAATAATAAAAACATAAGAAAAACGCAAAGAAGATAAAGTATACATTGACATTAATTTCAGTTGTTTAAATAAATTCAACAGTTGGGATAACTGATTCTCCCTATGCAATATTGAAATTAGGTCTGGCTTTGAAAGCTGAAAAAAGCCTGAATATTGGGTGAGTAACATTGACTTATGTCAGTTCGGTTCTATTATACGGTACGATATCCGTTCACCCTCGGGATACGATCCCAGAATTTGTAGCGCTATACGAAACCGCATTCAAGGGGTCACCTTTACACTACGTAAATATATAAGTATGTATATGTATATGCTTCCTTATATGGATTATTTTCGTTATTGAATCTTTTGTGGTGTTTTCGTTAAATTTCGTTAAAGATTTCATATTATCTACATTTCTCTTATGGTAAAGAGTAAACATCTACTATCAATAAAATATTTTAACAAGTTTTTATTCCTTAACGAAAGAGCCTAAATTATTTATTTAAAATTCACTTTTCACTTACTGTTGATAACTCGTTTTTTAAATAATCGACGAACGAATCAAAAATGAAGGAAGACTTGCGACACGACACTTATGAATATACGGGATGTTGAAACTTTAAGTACTGATTCAATATACACTGGGCGCCAAAATTAAAGCATCACTAAAATTTGCCGAAAATATTGGTCATTTTCAGATGCCTATATCTTCGCGAAAAATAGCTATAAAAAATATTGTGACAGAGCATTTTGTAGCCCGAAGTTTCTAGTTTTTGAATCGGGAATTCAAAAATTATTTTTATGTAGTTTGTTCCTTTTTTTTAAAAGATGAAGCGCAGTAAGCGAATGTTAAAAAATGTTGGTCAAGTTTGAGAGGATGCATGGGCCAAATGAAATTTTTTCTGGTAATTCCAATGGAAAACTTTTAAAAAGCAAACATTTCTCTTTAATTTCGTTTTTTTAATTTTGTTGTACAGTTTTTATTGGCCGAGTTATTCGTCATCATATGAGAAAAGGTACTTTCCACTTTGACCGCCTGTAACTTGCGAACGCATGATCGTATAGAAAATTCCAGAAGTGATTTGGAAAGCTGAGAGATTTCTCTTTAAAGACCTTTAGTTGCCAATTTGTTGAAATTTTTTTTCGTCGTCTACAGTCCATTTCAAAATAACGTAAAATATTGCATAATTACCATTTTTCACAAAACACGATGCCATTTTAACAAAAATTGTGGAATCTTCCAGGTGTCTACGTTTTTTTAAAGTTAAAAGTACACGTAACCCCTGTACCAAAGGCCGCATTGATCAGATTTTTTTTACCCTGTGCCCTCGATAGTGAAACTTGCGATACAGTCTGAAAAATTGGTGAATGACTCTTTTGCGGCACGTTTCCTCTTTAAAACGATTTCGCAGCGTTTGAACTGTTGTGGTCTGTGTCTTCTTAGTTTCACTTTATTTTAGAAGAAAATAGAGATGTCAGAAATTTAGCAAACACATTTTTATACAATCTCTTCGCAATGACAAAAAGTGAACAATGCGAAGTGACGAGAGGGTGCAGATGGTGTGCATATCCTACCCTTTCTTAGTTATTGCGATAGATACACTCTTCTTTTTTTTTACTGAACTTAATTTGGTTTTTTTTACCGAACTTCTTCCTTTCCATTGCATCTCCTCGCTGTGTAATGAGATGAGTACCTTGGCATCTGCCAGCGAGACGTTGGCTTGTAACGTTAGTACTGCGCACTGTCTGTAGGTGGCCGCGGCGCCGCGACGATTCTCACAGTTGAGGCTTGCGAGCCCCAACTTGATAAGACGAACCGCGAGTGTGGGTGGGTACTCATTAGAACTGGTCTTGCAGTAATTGCATCACGGATTTTTTTTCTTCTTTTTAGCAATTCCATTAAATCCTTCAGTTTCCTCCTCTATTTATTCCTATCGAAATTTTTTTCTTAGCAAATTTTTCACACCTTTTCTCTTTCTTTAAGCACTTTATTATGCCTAGACGTCATCTCTCTGATTACGAAATTGGTCGACTGGTAACACTTTTGCAGGAAGGTTGCAGCCAACGACAGGTTGCTAATGTTCTTGGTGTAAACCAGTCAGTTGTGAGCCGTGTCTATGCTCGATTTAGAGAGACTGGGGAGTATGTCCGTAGATCGGGGCAAGGACGCAGACGCGCGACCAGTTCTCGAGACGACAGAGCAATTACGCGACGTGCTCTTCGGGAACCCTTTGTTATCGCACGCACTATTGCGGAACAAATTTCGAACCGCAGGCAAAACCCGCCACGCACGATCTCTAACAACACCGTGAGGCGTCGATTGAGGGAGGCTGGCTTACGTTCGAGGCGCCCGGTACGAGTCCCGTTGCTAACTGCTAGACATCGATGGCAGCGTTTAGCTTATGCTCGTCGTTACATACGCTGGTCTCAGCGTCAATGGACAAATGTTCTTTTTACAGACGAGTCCCGATTCTGCCTCCGAGAGAGCGACCGACGGGAACAAGTTTGGCGTCGTTGTGGCGAACGTTACGATGCTAATCATACAAGGCCGATCACCGCGTTCCATGGGGCCGGAGTATCGCGGTATTCACGTACACCGCTAGTTATTCTTTCACGTGGTGGTTTGACCGCCATGCGGTACGTGGACGAGATTTTGCGCCCCGTTGTGCTCCCTCTGCGTCAGCGTATGGGCAACCGCTTTCTGCTTATGCAAGACAATGCAAGGCCCCATGTTGCACGCTATACGCAACAATTTCTTCCAGAAAATCGAATACCAGTTCTGGACCATCCACCAGTGAGCCCAGATTTAAATCCCATTGAACATGTTTGGGATATTCTTGGGTGTCGGTTGCAACAGCAATACCCAGACTTGGCGAATTTAAGGCAATTAGCGCACGCCCTCCGCCAAATTTGGCGAAGAATACCACTGTCAATCATACGGAAGTGCATTAATATGCGCAAACGATTAAAAGAAGTAATCAACCGGAGAGGCGGTAATACCCATTATTAAACACAACATACGCATACATGCACGCACGCACGCATCGGAGAGTGAGTTTGGAGTCAAAAAATACTGTGGGAGTGACGAACCACAGGGTCTCATCTCTCCATGCTTGTACATACGCAGTGAAGCGTAAATCCGACAGTGAAACCTCCTCGTGGTACGCCTTAGGTAATGCTAATGCCGGCAGTATTGTGCACCTTTTGTCATTGCGAAGAGATTGTTTAAAAATGTGTTTGCTAAATTTCTGACATCTCTACTTTCTTCTGAAATAAAGTGAAACTAAGAAGACACAGACCACAACAGTTCAAACGCTGCGAAATCGTTTTAAAGAGGAAACGTGCCGCAAAAGAGTCATTCACCAATTTTTCAGACTGTATCGCAAGTTTCACTATCGAGGGCACAGGGTAAAAAAAATCTGATCAATGCGGCCTTTGGTACAGGGGTTACGTGTACTTTTAACTTAAAAAAAACGTAGACACCTGGAAGATTCCACAATTTTTGTTAAAATGGCATCGTGTTTTGTGAAAAATGGTAATTATGCAATATTTTACGTTATTTTGAAATGGACTGTAGACGACGAAAAAAAATTTCAACAAATTGGCAACTAAAGGTCTTTAAAGAGAAATCTCTCAGCTTTCCAAATCACTTCTGGAATTTTCTATACGATCATGCGTTCGCAAGTTACAGGCGGTCAAAGTGGAAAGTACCTTTTCTCATATGATGACGAATAACTCGGCCAATAAAAACTGTACAACAAAATTAAAAAAACGAAATTAAAGAGAAATGTTTGCTTTTTAAAAGTTTTCGATTGGAATTACCAGAAAAAATTTTATTTGGCCCATGCATCCTCTCAAACTTGACCAACATTTTTTAACATTCGCTTACTGCGCTTCATCTTTTAAAAAAAAGGAACAAACTACATAAAAATAATTTTTGAATTCCCGATTCAAAAACTAGAAACTTCGGGCTACAAAACGCTCTGTCACAATATTTTTTATAGCTACTTTTCGCGAAGATATAGGCATCTGAAAATGACCAATATTTTCGGCAAATTTTAGTGATGCTTTAATTTTGGCGCCCAGTATATATGTCAAACTAAAACGAAAATCAAGAATAATGAAATTGTGTCGGAGGCTTTGTTTTCAAGCTATTCAAAATCAGAAATTCGAGTCTGAAACGCCCGAAACAAAGCAATCTGCGTCGTCTGAAAAAACACGACTTTACTTCTAAGCCAGTAGTGGGCAAAATTGGCTTCCGGGAGCTAAAACTTGTCCCTACCACCGTCCACCGTTACCATTGAGTGACGGAGACAAGAGTCTGGGTTTCTTTGTTCCTACGAAGGCACATGGTGGGAAAGAAAGGTTGGAAGAGGAAACGGTGTTTGAGGTGCCCACTGCCCCTGCGCAGCCCAACGCTGTTCTATGCCAATCGAAGACCTTGAATAATTAAGAAAAATTGTTTCGTCAATTGTTTTATTTCATTTGTACAAGTCGTAAAACGTTCACCGTATGTACAATGCCGTCAACGTTTATTATTTTTCTTACTAATACATTAACTGTTAATGTTAATTTTTCATTAACTTTGAATTAGTTTGTAAATATGTTTTAATTATGCATCTTGAAAATGATTAATATTGTTCTATTAGACTTATGTTAGCATAAAGAATATTATTCCACAATTTATAGTTCGTGTGCCTTTTAACCCTTTTCGGCTTGAATTATTTGTTTCAAACCAAAAGAAATATTTTTTTACATATAGTTATTTCTTGGACGTGAGAGAAACAGGAAAATTGAAAAAAAAAGAAACAATCAATAAAATTGTTTATAAACAAAAACGAATTGTTAAACAATTTCTAAATATTATTTTCGAGAATGTATTCATCTAACGACAAAAAAATTGAACTATACGATACAATACCATATTGAATCTTTAGGCTCATAATATGAATTATAAATAGGAAACAATAATTCCAAATGGAATCCTGTGGTCGGAAAAGGTTTGAAGCTCACTATTCATTCCGCGTCTTGTAGAGTTCTACGCCACCATCAAAACAATTGTCCGTTTTCGTTTCAACAGTATCTGCTCTACTCAGTGGTCGAATATTCGTAACTAATAGGAACGGCACGCGGAGCATTCTCCATCGACTACTCTCGACTAGAAAACGCTGCCATAACTCGATTCTGCGAGCATAATTGAAGCGTTTACTAATCCAATTTGTCCCGTGAACATGAACCCTAAAGTGCTTTCGACCGTGTCGTGTATGCGCCCTGACTCACGTCGCAGTAGTTCGTCATTATTAATTCTTTTTGCTGTTTTCAATTACGTGGCATTCGACCGAAGATGCCGATGTCATTAATGCCAGCTCATGTATACATATACTCTATGCACGATGTCGAATAGTGCGACGACAAATTACTTCGTTTCTTTTCACGAAAGCTATTTATTCATAAGCGAACAGACTTTTTACTGTTGCATACGCTTGCTGCAGAATGTTGTCGATAACGCCTATTAAAAGAAACTGTGGCGTGCATCCTCCCAATGATTAAAAAGATTTCACTTAAACCGTTTACATGGTTCACATGCACTATTACGATGTGATCAGTGGAAATGCGGATGCAGTGATTGATGCACCGTTGTGAAGAAACCTTTTAAGTCACAGACATTTAAAATGATCATCCCTTCTAGTTCAATTGAAACGTGCTGATTCCTTTCGTACTTTTTCAAGTGTTTTACAGGGTGTTCCGCAATTAATAATAAATCCGAGGATTGTCGCGATAATACATACCACCTACCACTATGTAATTATATAAAACCTTGTGTATAAAATGTTAAAATATTGTAATCAGAGGTTTTATGGAATAATTATGAATTGAAGAAGTTGGCTCAAATTCTGAGAACTTTAATTGTAAGCAACTGGAATATGAAGTGAAAATAAAAGTAAACAATTTTAATTCCATACCACGCGTAATGTAATTTCGATTATACATATTGCATATGTATGTCACAGTAAAATCGTGAAGTTTAGTAAATGTATACACTGACTAGAGAATGTATGCATTTACGTTAGATGTTAGCAAAACTATGAACCGATTATAAGAATGTATACTAGTCTAGTAAACGTATTCACTTACTAGATAATACATACATTTTCTACAGCACGTTAGTAAAAGCGTAACGTCAAAAATATAATTTTTTAAGATATAGATATATTTAAAGAAGAAAAATGAGAACTGAAAACTTTATTTGACAATTTAGCTATCTTTTTTTGAGAAAATTGGTTGTTTTTATTTACAAATTATAAAAACAGGTTAGATTAGGTTATATTTTTATTTTATACACTTAGAAAGAAACAATTAAAATGTAAAATAAATAATTCAGTTTCATAAATTAGCAGAAAATTGGTTGAAATTCATGCATTTCTGTTTGTGCATGCTTTTACTAAATCAGAAATGTAAATGTCTGCATTTACTAGGGTAAGTATAAATTTCGTTCCTTGTGAATACATTTACTAACCAGATTGGAAAGTGCATACATTGACTAGGGAATGTATAAAGTTACTGAATGAACGCTTTTACTGTAACATATATACTATTTTTCAATACAAAACTTTCAATAAGCGTGTACACAAATAATTCATTACGCAATAGAAATTCTGTTTTTTACGTTTATTGTGAAAAACGTTAATTTATATCTGTATTTTATTTACTCTGACTCATTTGTCCCTTATAGCCTTTACTATGAAGGAAACTAGTTCTTTTGGAAAATTTGTTACGTTTTTTAGTAAAGTAGATCTAATATGGATGTACAAGTAATATGACTGACAGTGCATCATAATGTGAATATGTCGATGCTGAATCGATACCTTTCATGTGCTGTCCTGTTAAGTGGGCGCTAACTTTAAATTGTCAACTGTATAAAAGCGTCAACGATATTCCATTCTTTCGCAAACATTCGTAGAAAGAATGATTTTGTTCCTAACGTTCTGGAAACAGAAAATCAGATTGGTATAACCGTATAAAAATGTTTGTGTAGATTCGGATTTTTGTTTATTGCCTCAACCATTTACGATTTAAAATCGTAAAGCATGAATCATCAAACACCCTATGCTCTTTAATTTGAATCAATTACCCAACATATATTTCACGGCTAACAGTCAACGTAAAGACAGCTCACGACGGATCAATCTTGGGCCCCATAATCCGAAGAGGATTTTATCGAACTTATGACCTAATCGTTTTTTTTATATACATATTCAAGTCAATATACATTAAGTACACATTAGTGCATTTACTGTTAACATTTATGAAGAAAGTAACATTTAAAAATACTTGTCAGTTATCTAAAAAATAGACGAGCCACGTTTCATTGTTTCAATGAGATAAAATTATGTACCCATTAATAAATATTACCCTGTCACTTGAAACCAGAAATTATTAATTGATATAATGATTTTATGATAACAACAATAATTATCCAGCAGAATACATTATGCATGATTAAATTAATGACCGGCTTAATTTGGTTTTATAACTACAATATAACAGCATCTTAATGAAGATACATTAAAACGTCTAAAATATGAAGAACAACTTTGTAATTTCGAAAAGTTTTACTCTGGTAAAACATTTCGTATCATATTTATTCATTCAAATTTAAACAATTTTATTACTTATTCTTTTTGGGAGAAGATGAGAGAAAGAGAGTAAGAGGAGAGGAAAGAGCTGGAAAATTTGTTTTTGGAATGTGACTGGAGAAGTCCCCCTCCTAAGGGAAAGACGAGGAATTTTGGAAGGAGATGGACCAAAGGGATGTGGTGGTATTGTCAGAAACGTGGATAGAGGAGAAGGGTTGGAATAGGATGAAAAGAAAATTGCCGAAAAGCTTTAATTGGAAAATGCAGATGGCAAAAAGAAGGACTAAAAAAGATGGTCAGGTATGGAAAAAGAAGCGTTAGTGTGAAAGCGGTCCTATTTTTCGGTACAAGAACCGCTTCCACTTTACGACTAACAGTTCGGTTCCAACCCTAGAATCGGTTCCACTTTCGTGACAGACAGTTTCCGCGGGGATGGAAAAAGAAACGTTAGTGTGGAAGCAATTCGGTTTCGGTACGAAAACCGCTTCCACTTTACGGCCGACGCACAGTGGGGTATTAGACCCGAAAAGCTGGCCACAACTATTTTAAAATTTACTCAATTTTCAAAATCTCATAACTTTGTTACTATTCATTTAAAGTTAATGAAACAAAACCATTTTACCGTTTGAACTATCTAGTTTTTGGTTCTTTAAATCAATTGTATCAAACGGCTGGTCTAGAGGGTAAAATACACCCTTAAATAGGAGTGTGCTTTTCCTTGATGTTCGTCAAATGCTACGGAGTGTAAACAATATTTTTTTGCAATTTTGATACATACCACCGGAAAGTATGATCGTTTGTCTATAGTCTATCAAATAAAGTAAACCTCATCGAAGAACTATGTTGTTTAACAAAGATACAGCCCTTTAAAGGAAACCTATATTTTTCAAATGTTTTGTGTACCGTAAGGTATGTACATATATGTGGTATAATATACAGGGTGTCTTAAAAATGTCTCTCTTCCGGGAAATGAGGGCTTGCTGGGATGTTTTTCCTTAGCGGAAATGTTATCTGCTGCTTTGTTAACGAGATATTAACGAAAAACCCCGACCAATCAGAGCGCGAGTTTGCCAGTCGAGTTTCCGCGCTAGCGGTGGCTACGCGCTACGCTTGTACTATGAAGCTCCGAACAAGCAAGTCGGCATGCATCCCAGGAAACCGCGTATAATAGCAAATCAGAAAAACATGACATATTGAACTTTTTATCATCCTTCGTTTGTCATTGCAAGTGATGAATGAATGAAACATAAATGTAAGAAAATCATGTGTAATGTAAAAAGACGAATACACAATTATTTTTTTAAACAGAATCTTTAAGAAGCCGGAAGAAAAATGTAGGTACGGAAGCTTGCAGAATTATTGCCGAGAAGAAGTCATATGTAGCTTGCGTTAAATTAAAAAAATCATAATCAACCATAAATTGAATAGAACTCACCGTTTCGGATTATTCACCTGCAGCTTGCAGACCTGTGTCTGTAGGTCACTGTACCGATCCTGGTCATTCACAACTGAACCGGTTTATGGCAGGGTATGGCTTAGTCCGCAGGTGATTGCAGGTATACCTCACCAGCCGAAGTTAAGGGTTGTAACGTCAAGTGCGTTCGGGTTATTCCACCGAATTCCTACGTTAGAAAAATTGGTGGCCCCAAATCGGGCCGATTGTTTTCAATTTATCACATGTTTTACGTAGTCAAACGCTTGCACAGCAGCAGCCGCATATTCGTTATTCTGTGCGTACCACCAGAACATTGCGTAATACAACCTCTACCCCCAAGTAGTTTCTCATCGTTACATCGTAAATTCACTCCCACCGTGGCAACAAGATTTAGGTAAAAAGAAACTAGCGTTCTAGGAGAACACGTGCTTTGCAGAAGTGCAACGAACGAACCGTCATGCAGTTTCACTGAAGCGGGGGGCTCCGTTAATTTACTGCCAGGATACCCATTGCTTCGAGATAGAAAGTAGAAACTACGTTTTCCTCGAGGTGCAGGAAAAAACATTTCACCGACACATGTTCAGTTGACGCTGCTTGGCCCTGTCCGAGCACCTTAGCTGAGGCCGGAGCGGACGTTTCGCTACAGGACGCAGAGAACTTTTATACCTGCGGACTGAATTTCAACCATTTGAGGAATCAACCAGCATTGCATACCGTAACAGATATATCTAGAAATCGTAAAAGTGCACTATCTGTTTAATTATATGTGTTGAAGTACTCCATCTTATACAAAATACGAGGAAACCACTCCAGATTATTTCAATGAGGTGAAAAACAATATCGATAGGAAATCATAAAAGTAAATCATTATAAAATAACATAAATATAAAAAACAAAAAAAGTATAAATATTTAATTATTTACTTTTCATTATTAAATAATTAAAATAATTATATAATTATATTATAAATTGTAATTATATTATTATTTTTTTATATTTTTGTAATTTATTAATTATCATTGATACTTTGATATTGTTTTTAACCTCATTGACATAATCTGCATTGGTAGCGGTACGGTAATCGATCGTAATAACGGAGCGCCAGGTTATTTTACAACCTAGGGCTGTTGTCACCCCTTCAACATGGATGAGAGCAGCTAAAAAGAAATACGTATGAAATATTTTTATGAGAACTACAATCTCACAGAGTTCTATAAAAATCGGCGATTGTCAATTCGGAATGTTCCCTTGTGAGTCCACGTCTGCTACGAGGTCGAAGCAATTAGTCTATAATATTTCAATATCATTAATAAAAATAATATAATTAACTTTGACAACTTAGAAGATACTCTACCTACGAAAAACTTGTTACTGCTAAGTAATAGCCCTCCATATCCTGAACAACTTCAGTGAATTCATTCTTAGTGAACTTCATAGTATAAGCGTAGTGCGTAGCCACCGCTAGCGCGGGAACTCGGCTGGCAAACTCGCGCTCTGATTGGTCGGGGTTTTTCGTTAATATCCCGTTAACAAAGCCGCAGATAACATTCTCGCTAAGGAAAAAGTGGTTTCAAATCATCCCAGCAACCCCTTATTTCCCGGAAGAGAGACATTTTTGAAACACCCTGTATACATGTAATAGAAGGTCATCAACGAACCCTAGTCCTAATAAAGTGAATTACATACTAGAAACTTCAATCGTCGGGAATTGACAGACGAAATTTATAATAGTGTTACGTGTTACCCGATAGGTAGCACGTATTGTATAATGTTAAAGCGACAGACTTCAGGTTAGCGACGTCGTTTTGGTAACAACGCCAAAACGGAGACAGAATAGAGTCGTGATACGACTATAGAATAGAAAAGACGTGTTAAGATAAGTACTCCTCCTCTCCAAATAAATAATTCTTCCTTTTTATTAATATTGCCTTTATTTATTCGGAAGTCATGCCGCGTCCACGCAACAATAGGTTTACAATCAACTGACAGCAATGGATGCACGCGGGTCGATTGTATCTATGATCATAAACATTCTGATTTATGATATATAATATATAAAATAATATTTATTTTAAGAATATTATTTATTTGCAATATTAAATAGAATTCATTTTCGTCAGAAAATGCTTTGCAAGATTCTTCATCAGACAGTATTTCTTGCTTATGATATATCTATTCTTCATCAATCTATCATCCACACCTTAATTACCCCATCATCAGATCAACCATACGATGTGCGCCTATCATACACTCCTTTGCCTTCATAACAAGCTAAACTGTATCCAAAACGGATGTTTTTTAACGAAGTTATAGTCATTTCTGAAACATGCAAAACTCCAAACACTGTTGTCTATGAGGATCATCCGTTCTCAAATATGAACAAATTTTACAATTTGAAGGCCCTCTTTATAAGGGAAGATTTTACCTCTTGGGCACCGAGATAAATGCAATGGAACGAAATGGTCAAAAAGTAGAAGGTTCAAGTTTTAATTTGCCTTTCATTTAAACAAATTCTGACGAATATTAACAAAGTTAAGGAACATTGAATATCAATAATTTTTCACTAGTGCACAAGTGAGGCGATACTTTCGGCCAGAACTATAGTTTTAGCACCTCTTAGCACCTAATTGATCAAGAAATATATAAAGCAATGTCCAAGGATTAAAAATAAATAAAAAGTAAAGGGGTGCTTTGGGGTGCAAAAAAGTAATTCAATGTTTTATACTTGATGTTTCGAAAAAAAACACTGTTTTCAAATTGTTATTTTATCACAACCACACAAACAAGTGGAGTAAACAAGGTGCCAAATTACTCACATACCTTCCTCTGTATCCTACATATGTTGTTATTGCACTTCTTTAACAGTACACTTATAATAAATCAGTTTCTTAATGTAGGTTCCTTGGCATTTTCTTCGAGCACAAAAATTGTTGATTTTCAAGCCTCAATTTGTTGCTAAATACTGCAGTTTACTTTTATTCATTCTTAGGAACATACGGACAAAGTTTCATTCATTTTGGACAAAAATGAAATTTGGAATTTTAGCCAGCTTTTCGGGTCAAATACCCCACTGTATGCGACGGTTCGATTCCGGTACGAAAGCCGCTTCCACTTTTGTGAATAACGGTTCGGGTAATAGAGAACCGGAACCCTTAATATTTGCAAGAATTGGTTCCACTCCCATTCTATTCATAGACAAGGCTTGCACCAAACTTACGAGTGTGTCGAACGTAGCAAATTTTTCCATTCTGTTAATTTAGAAGGTTTGGCCTATTTGAATAATACTTTTTGAAGTTGAAATATCATTTTTATGACATGGAAAATTATAAATAAATACTTGTTTTCAAATTTCTGAAAAATAATTGAATGAAATTTTGTTTACTGTTTGCCTTATGCGATACCTTAGAATGTGAGATATAATAGTTTTATTAATACGTGATATTTTAGCATTTCTATATACATCTAACCATTACACTTAAACTAATAGATTGGACATGTATTCTTGTTCGATACAAAACATAATGATATATTCTTTATTCTTAGTTACTGTACGGCACGTAGTCACGCGATTCTTTCTTTAAGGTTACTACGCCGTAAGCGCAAAGATAACCCACACGAGCACACGTGCTGCCGTAGAACGGAAGTCCAATAATCATCCATTTAAACTTTATTTAAATTTAAATGTTTAACAAAATAATTAAAAATTGTTCTAATTGTGGGAATATATCGGATCACAGTTGTTAAAATATAACAAAGCATTGTCCGTTACAATCAAGCGATCGTTAGGATTAAATGATATTTAATTTTACTTAGAATAAATTTCAATTTTTGAAGATCAATATATTTTCTTGTATGTTGCATTACAACAATTTTGTGCCCTCCACCCCAAAAAAATTAGTTATATCTGAGTTACACATGTTTAAGATAGCTGTATTTTCAGCCAGTTGTTTTCAATTTTGCATATTACAAAAATGATTTTTTAATTTAAAAAAATATTATTATATAAGGAAAATTGAATTCAATACGATGTTTAATACAATGTAAAAGTTTCCCAGATAAAAATTCATAATTACCTAAACCCCGATTTCATGAAAATGGCAAAAATTGTAAACTTGACGGCTTGTATTTAAAAAAAGTGCCATACCCTGACAATCCTGATATCGAGAGCAAAAAGCAATCGATTCGGCATGGAATAAATACATGTGCTATTAAAAATTAATTTTCCAATTAATTTTAAATTAGAAATAAGTTTTCGTAATCCTACATTCTCTAAATTTAATAGCAGCGGTTATTGCATTCTGGCAAAACTACGTTTTTAGTATTCAATTTCTTACAACAATGTATACGTTAATTTCATAGCTTTCGTCTTTTAATATTGTACCTTTTTAATTTCCTCGACACCTTTGTCTGCAATAAGCAAAGGTCCAACATTTGGTCACCAGCCGGTCACGTCCGCAGGGTGTGTACGACCAAGGCACAGAATAAGAGGATCATAAAGTTATAAACTGTACCTGTAATAGGACGTTCGCGAGTTGGGCACGGTCAAGTCGAATCTTAACCGCGCACCTTCGTTATTTTCACGTACACGCGCCCCCGAAGGAAAGGCCTGGATTAGGTTTGAAACATGAAATCTACAATCTAAATAATCCATGTGCTATTAGAAATTAATTTTGGGAACCACTGATCTAATAATTAAGTTTAATAATTAAGTTTGGGATCCACTGATCTAGGATAAACCGTGTGACTGAAATGTTATTCACCGTATTGCATTTGCAAAAAAAGATGGTTTGGCAAGTGAGCCAGTGCGCCGCCATTTTACACGCCAAATAGGAAACAGAAATATTTTTGTATTCTTCAATACATGTACAATAAGATCTTCGAAACAGAACTTTTATAAAGTAATTTATTTACCTATAATAAATAGTCAAAGTTAGGAATGAGTTTAGAGAGATCTCCTCCGGTTCTAAGGACGGTTGTAGGAGCGGTTCTGTTATGGCTTCTGTGATTCGGAAACGAATCTGAGTGGTGAAGAACCGCTTCTGACCGAGCCGGTTCGATTCTTTTTCCCTCCCTGGATTAGGAGAAGCACCAAACAGGTAACCAGGATCCGCTTCTGAAACCCAATAAAATGGTTCTAGTACCGCTTCTCAGATAGGCATTTACAGGGGAAAGCGGTTCACAGATGAGAACCGATGGTAGGTTCTTCGAGCGGTTCTGTTATGGAAGCGATTTCATGATTCGGACCCTAAACTGAGTGGCGGAGCCGGTAGAGAACCGCTTAAATACCGCTTCGCAAAGAACGGTTCGGTTCTTTTTCTATCCCTGCCGATGGGCGGCATGGTAATGGGGGTGAGAGAGGGGATGGTAAGTGAAAGGGGAGAAGGGGGAAAATAAAGGGCTGATAGAGAGAGTGGTGAAGATGGAGGACAAGAAATGAAGGGTAGTAGGGGTGTATATTAACGAGGACATGGAAGCAAAGCTAGAAGCGTTGAGGGATTGGATGAAAGAAGGGGAGACATTAAAAACGATAGTTGGACTTTAACGCAAGGACAGGGGAAGAAGGAGGAGGGTTAGTGAAGGAAGTAAACACGAGAAAGTCAAAGGATAAAAGAGAGAACAGAGAGGGAAGAAAACTACTAGAAGCGACAGGGGAGAAAGGCTGGTGTATTTTAAATAGTGGAGTACAAAGCGACGAGGACGGTGAGTATACAGGAGGGAGAGGAGAAACGGTAATAGACTATGTGGGTTGTGATGAAGAGGTGAGGGAAAAGATTGAAAGACTAGAAATAGGTGAAAATGTGGATTCAGACCACCGTCCAGTGGTGGTGTAGGTGAAAGGGGATAGAAGGAAAGAAAAGAGAAAGGGGAGAACGGGAAAGGCTGCGGGGAGGGGTGATTGATCAGAAGAGGGTAGAGAGAGATTTAGAGAGGAAATTGGAAGAGCAGAGTTAAGAAGAAAGAGT